>NC_053492.1:430284593-430601593 GCF_905171775.1 Rana temporaria
TAGTGTATTTGGCCCGGCGTATCCCCGCGTAAATCCAAGGGGGCGGCTTCTATTTAAATTAAGCGCGTCCCCGATTCTAACGAACTGCGCATGCGCCGGGCTTAAAATAGCCCAGTGTGCATGCTCCAGTTCTCGGCGTAAGACGTCAATGACGCCGACGTGTGCGTCATTGACGTAAAGTCATATTCAAGAACGACTTAGTAAAACGACGTACCCGACGGGAAAACACGACGCGGACCCGACGCCATACTTAACATGGCCTACGTGGGACTGGCGTAAGGTTCACCCTCATATAGCAGGGGTAACCTTACGCTTACGCAAACGACGTTAGCGACGGTTACGCAACGCAAATTCGTTCGGGAATCTGCGTATCAGGCTCATTTGCATAAACAAATGAGACCTGAACGTAAACGCCACCTAGCGGCCGGCTGGGTAATTACATTTAAGATCCGACAGTGTAAGTGACTTACACATGTCGGATCTTAAGCGTATCTATGCGAAAATGATTCTAAGAATCACTCGCATTGATACGCGGCCCAAAAAAGAGAGATACGATGGAGTATCCTGAGATATTCATTCCATCGTAACTATACTCAGAATATGGCCCTATATCTCTAACTCTATTTATCCACTCTAGAACTGTTGGTGGCCTAGTGTCTCTCCACCGTAAGGGTATACCTGCTTTAGCTGCGTTCACCAAATGGCACAGTACTGAGTTCCGATAAATCTGAGCTGGGATCTGGGATAGGTGAAGTAGGAAAAAAGCGGGATCATTGGGTATTCTTAACTCAGAAAATGTTTGTAAGTTTCTCGACAACCAATAAACTCTTAGGGCCAGATTCATGTACAATTCCGGCGGCGTAACGTATCCCATTTATGTTACACCGCCGCAAGTTTTCAGCGCAAGTGCTTGATTCACAAAGCACTTGCCTGTAAACTTGCGGCGGCGTATCGTAAATCTGTCCGGCGCAAGCCCGCCTAATTCAAATGGGGCGTGTATCATTTAAATTAGGCACGTTCCCCGCGCCGAACGTACTGCGCATGCTCCATTTTTTCATTTCCCGCCGTGCTTTGTGGGAAATGACGTCGCACCGACGTAATTTTTTGAACGGCGACGTGCGTTACGTCCTTTCCTATTCCCGGACGACTTACGCAAAAAAAAAATTCAAAATTCGACGCGGGAACGATGGCCATACTTTAACATGGCTGGTCTAAATATAAGCCATGAAATAGCAGCCGCAACTTTACGCCGGAAAAAGCCGACTAGCGACGACGTAAGAGAATGCGACGAGCGCGCGTAGCTTCGTGGATCGGTAGATACGCCGGCGTATTTCGACTGTGAATCTGGCCCTTTTTTTTTTACAAAACCAAAATATATGGATCAATGTCAGTGGCGGCTGGTGCTCAAAATTTTTGGGGGGGCGCAAAAAAAGAAAAAAAAAATTGCAGCCTCACTGTGCCCATCACATGCAGCCACTGTGCCATCAAACGCAGCCACTGTGCCATGCCACCAAATGCAGCCACTGTGCCATCAATTGTCACCACTGTGCCATGCCATCAAACAGCAACTGTGCCATCAATTGTCACCACTGTGCCATGCCATCAAACGCAGCCACTGTGCCATCAATTGTCACCACTGTGCCATGCCAAACGCAGCCACTGTGCCATCAATTGTCACCACTGTGCCATGCCATCAAATGCAGTCACTATGCCATCAATTGTCACCACTGTGCCATGCCATCAAACAGCAACTGTGCCATCAATTGTCACCACTGTGCCATGCCATCAAACGCAGCCACTGTGCCATCAATTGTCACCACTGTGCCATGCCATCAAATGCAACCACTGTGCCATCAATTGTCACCACTGTGCCATGCCATCAAACGCAGCCACTGTGCCATCAATTGTCACCACTGTGCCATGCAACACAGCAACTGTGACATCAATTGTCACCACTCTGCCATGCCATCAAACGCAGTCACTGTGCCATCAATTGTCACCACTGTGCCATGCCATCAAACGCAGCCACTGTGCCCCTCAACTGTTGCCACTGTGCCAATTGTCACCACTGTGCCCCATGATGCCACTGTGCCCATTGTCACCACTGTGCCCCATGATGCCACTGTGCCCATTGTCACCACTGTGCCCCATGATGCCACTGTGCCCATTGTCACCTCTGTGCCCTTTGTCACCACTGTGCCCCATGATGTCACTGTGCCAATTGTCACCACTGTGCCCCATGATGCCACTGTGCCCATTGTCACCACTGTGCCCCATGATGCCACTGTGCCCATTGTCACCACTGTGCCCCATGATGCCACTGTGCCCATTGTCACCACTGTGCCCCATGATGCCACTGTGCCCATTGTCACCTCTGTGCCCTTTGTCACCACTGTGCCCCATGATGTCACTGTGCCAATTGTCACCTCTGTGCCCTTTGTCACCACTGTGCCCCATGATGTCACTGTGCCCCTTTCCCTGTAAAAAAGCACTTACCTGAGGATTCCATGTGCTCCCTCGATGTCTTCTGCCGCTGTGGTGAAGCTTCAGCCAATCAGGTTCCTGATAACCAGAATCCGGGAACCTGATTGGCTGAAACAGCCGTTTGTCTTATACAATGAGCGCAGATTGCCTGCGCTCAGAGTATAGACATCTGAGAGCCGGATAAAAGCCTATCAGAGCCGCTGGCTTTGATAGGCAGTTCCCCTCAGCCAACCAGCTGCCGCTATTCGGGTAACCGGCGTCCCGCATCCGGTTATCTGAATAGACCAGGCAGCGCTGGCAACCAGCAATAACATACATTTGTGCATTTATGCACGAATGTGTGTTATTTGCGAGAGGGGGTGGCGCTGCAGCGCCCTCTATAGACGGCCGCCAGAACTGCGGCTAAAATGTCAAAATGACATTTTAGCCGAATAAAAGTTCTTAAAGGGCCCGTTTTTTTTTTTTTTTTTTAATTTTTTTTTTTTTTTTTGTGACTGTGGGAGGGGGGGCGGCGCCCGTGCGTCCCTATGGACCGGCCGCCACTGATCAATGTCCCGCTTTCTTCTCCACATCTCCAACATCTGTCAGAGTTTTCATTGCAGAATTTATTAAGTCATACTGGAGTATGGTACCACTGCATCAAGATTTTATAGTTTAATTCTTGAGTTCGTGTACAGATTGAAGAGTTTAGAGTCAAAAAGATAATCTGTTTACGTTGTAATGCAGAAAAGGTCCTATCTAGGTCCTTCCCCCTTTTTTTAAGGCCTGGTATCTCCTGATCCTCCCTTTAATAGTCCATACATTTTAGAGATCCCTCGGGCTAGTGGTTCTAAATCATTACAGTACGACTCAAAGATTGTTAGCTGACGATGAAAATTACTTCCCGGTCCTAATGATCTTAAAAAATGACTGTTTTTTAATGCATTCGGGTAGAAGGCAGATTAGGAAGTCTGCCTAGCAACAACCATTTTAAGGTATGTAAAATTGTATTTATTTTTTTTACTCGGCTAATGACATTTTTTTAAATGTGCTGATGCAGAGTGTGATTTGAGGGTGGAGCTCCGCTTTAAGCTAATGTTTAAAAATAGGGTGGAGCTCCGCTTTAAATCTGACACCAGTGGTTACGTAACTGCCAGACGTGACAAAATCCCAAAAAGAAAATATTATAAGAATAATATTATTAAGATATTTGTGGTCTGCTAATACTCAGACTGACATATCAATAAAATTCTTAAAAATGTTATTCCTTCATATAAACAAAGTTTAATGAGAGTTTCTAAATATATTTGGTTAAGACCATACCAAGATCCATTGCGACATATTCCATCTATCTCCTACTGTGGGAGATTGCCATTTCTAAGTGGCACGATCCCAACGGAGACATCCCACCCTATGGACTTCTTTATACCACCTGGGCTAAATAAATTTTTCAGTCCTGTAACCAACTTTGAATGTGGATTGTTGTGGCGTTCCTCATTAATAGTTAAAGGCATATGTTTCAAATACAATTAATGTGATCAATGTCATGAGATTTCTATTACTTGAGCTACACATGCATGTTGGCAGAATGGGGGAACCGTACGCTGTCGGCTTTTATATGATTACTTAGCCAACAGTTATGCCCTGTACACACAGTGAGTAAGCACTGATTGTAGTGCGAAACGTCAGCTGTATGCCCCTGTCTTTGCTGTGATGTGTGGTGTTTGAATACTTTTATCAATAAAAGGCAACCAAGAAGGTTTTTCCAGAGTGCGGCTGTCCAAACATTTCTTTCTACAACTGTACACACAACTGGTTTTCCCGTCGGAATAAACTCAGACGGTTTTTCCGACGGAATTCCGCTCAAGCTGTCTTGCATACACACTGGGCCAGATCCACAGACGAAGTACGCCGGCGTATCTACTGATACGCCGGTGTACTTTCAAATTTCCTGCGTCGTATCCTTGTTTTGAATCCTCAAAACAAGATACGACAGCTTCTGGGTTAGATCCGTCAGGTGTACGTCTTCGTACGCCTTCGGATCTAAGATACAATACTTCGGCGTCCGCTGGGTGGCGTTTTCCGTGTCGGGTATGCAAATTAGCGATTTACAACGATCCACGATTGTACGCGCGGCCGTCGCATTTTCTAACGTCGTCTGTAGTCGGCTTTTTCCGGCATATAGTTAAAGCTGGTATTTTTCGGCGTATACATAGACTTGCCATGTTAAGTATGGCCATCGTTCCCGCGTCGAAATTGAATTTATTAATTTTTTTTGCGTAAGTCGTCCGTGAATAGGGATGGACGTAACTCACGTCTAAGTTCAAAAAATGACATTGTTGCGACGTCATTTCACGCAAAGCACGGCGGGAAATTTCTTGACGACGCATGCGCATTTCATTCGGCGCTGGGACGCGCTTCATTTAAATGAAACCCGCCCCCAACCCGCCCAATTTGAAATCCGCCGCCAGAAATACACTACGCCGCTGTAATTTACGGCGCAAAATTCGCTGAGGATTCGAAAATGCGCCCAGTAAGGTACGGCGGCATAGTGTATCTCTGATACGCTGCGCCGTTCTACATGTATGTGGATCTGGCCCACTGTGTTTTTGAAGCACCTAATAGGCGTCAAAAAAAGGTAAACAGCTGTATTAGAAAAGCAAATGAATATTCGCTTTACTAACAATGAACCGCCTCTCCACCAATCAGGTGCTCGTGACTGTTACCCATCACCTGATTGGCTGAAATGACAGGCGTTGTGAGTGGACGCCTAACAGGCGTCCAATCATAGGAGAGGACAGGAGGAGCGGATGGGAGAAGACATCGAGGACATGGAGAAGCATGGACAGCACCGTTTACCCTGGGCTGGGGGGCACAGTGGCAGAATTTGATGGGCAAAGTGGGAGCATTTGATGGCACAGTGGCAGCATTTGATGGGCACAGTGGCGGTGTTTGATGGGCACAGTGGCAGCATTTGATGGCACAGTGGCTACGTTTGATGGTACAGTGGTTGCATTTGATGGAGCAGTGGCTGCGCTTGATGGCACAGTGGCTGCGTTTGATGGGCACAGTGGCTGCGTTTGATGGCACAGTGAGGCTGCAATTGATGTTTGATTTTTTTTTTTTTTTCAGTTTGTTTGTGCCCCCCAAAAATTTTGAGCACCAGCTGTCACTGCCTCCAACAGAACCTTCAGCATTGGTGATCACTTTCTCTTCTCCCAAACTGACTGCTCCTTCCTTTGACTACATAATCTCTGTCATTCAGAAAGGGGAATATGAGGGTTACACTTTGTTTATATTTACTGTATGAGCATATCTCTTTCTTAAGTAATTCAGACCAGACTATTCACTTAACCAACAGAGTATTTTACTGAGGAATTCGCTTTCATACACCCTTTGGTAGATTCAATAAAGCTACACAGTACGGTACAAGCTCCAGTTACAGTGCAATTTCAATTTATTTTCTGTTAAGTGCTGGATTTTTGCTGTGCTGTGGTGCTTAGGTTGCATTAGTTTCCATTCAGTAGTAGTTTGACTTTAAGTTAGTCCCATTTCAGAGTCCCATCAAGAGGTTACTCCACTCTCGGTACAATACTACATCTCCAAATGTATGGCCTTGTCAATTCCCACGACCAGCCAAACAAACGCTCTATCCTAAATATATCTCCACTACAAAAAGCAACACCAACCAAAAAGGCCGACACCACAGCACATTGATCAACGCATTACCAGAAATTAACCCAATAATACACTGCATAGACATAACATAAGGGAACCTGCCTAAATGCATTCTGGAAAAAGTTAACAATGTTTCAAAAAACGCAGTGGATGAAAATAGGCATATACAAGATTCTTTGTGATGTATACATGTTACATAGTTGTGAGGTTGATAAAAGACATCAAGTCCATCCAGTTCAACCTATGATGTGTATGTATGTGTTTATGTCAATAGTACATTGTATATTCCTGTATGTTGTGGTCATTGAGGTGCCCATCTAATAGTTTTTTGAAACTATCATCACTCCCTGCTGATACCACTTCTTGTGGAAGAGAATTCTACATCCCTACCGCTCTGAGGCCCCGTACTCACGACCAAACATGTCTGCTGAAACTGGTCCGCAGACCAGTTTCAGCAGACATGTTTGGCCGTGTGTTGGCCCGAGCGGACCATTTTGGGACGGATCGGACAGGTTTCCAGCGGACAACTGTTTCCCGGACTTGTTTTAAAACAGTCCGCTGGAAACCTGTCCGCCCGGACATGTACGGTCGTCTGTACAGACCTACCGTACATGTCCTGCCGCCCGCATCCCTCGCATGCGTCGAATGACTTCGACGCATGCGTGGAAGCATTTTTAAGGCGGCCCGCCCACGTCGCCGCGTCATTGTCGCGGCGACACCGCGTCATCGACGCGGCGACACCGCGGACACGCCCCGCGTAATGTTTACGCGCGGGCTTCTGTTCGATGGTGTGTATAGCCATCGAACAGAAGTCCCCGGGCAGTCCCCGGCCAGACATGTCCGATGGAAACGGTCTGCAGACCGTTTTCATCGGACATGTCCTGCCGTGAGTACTCGGCCTGACAGTAAAGAATCCTCTATACAGTTTATGATTTAACTGGTTCTCTTCCAATTTTAGTGAATGGCCATGTGTCTTTTTAAATTCCCTTTCACTAAATAGTTTTTTCCCTATGCTAGGGTCACCAGTACGGTATTTGTACATTGATATCATATCCCCTCTCAAGTGCCTTCTCCAAAGAGAATAAGTTCAATGCTTGTAGTCTTTCCCCATAGCTGAGGTCCTTCATTCCCATAATCAGATTTGTTGCCCTTCTCTGGACTCAATCCAATCCAATCCTTCCTGAGAACTGGTGCACAGAAGTGACCAGAATCTTTTAGAGCAGGAGAATTATCATTTTATTTCTGGTGTGAATCCCCTTTTTAATGCATGCCAATATTCTGTTGGCTTTGCTTGCAGCAGCCTGGCATTGCATGCCATTGCTGAGCCTGTCATCTACTAGGACCCCCAGGTCCTCTTCCATCCTTGATTCCCCCAGAGGTACTCCCCCATAGCCAGTAACTTAAGTTCTTTTTTTTGGCACCTAAATGCATTACCTTACATTTTTCAACATTAATCATCATTTGCCATGTAGTTGCCCACCCCCAGGGGTCAAGTCCTGGGGAAAAATGTGTGGGAACTCTCACCCAAGATCCACTCCCCCACCAAAAAAAATAAAAAATGATACGCTCATATGCATAATTACTAAACCGCATTTTTTTTTTTCGATCCACTGTACCTTAGTAATCTTTTATGTTACTGGCCGCAAGTTCTTTCTAAATCCCACGATAACTCGCGGCAGACCTCCGCAATTTCTCCTGGGAACAATGACAAAAGCTCCCAGGAGACATTGCCGCATGGAGGAAGTGACAGAATACCCACACACTACCCGATGAATCCATATACAGGAAGCGGCCAGTAACATAAAGGATTACTAAGGTTCGCCTGCCACTGACATTGATTCGAGCTGGGCATCGCCGCTTAGTGAAGGATTGGCTCGGGCGGCTCGGCTGCTCTAGTCCTGCAAAGGGAACTGAGTTCCTGCTGTGAAAAAAGTGCAGGAACTCCGTTCCCACGCGTTCCCGCAGGACTTGAGCCCTGCCCACCCCATTATTTTGTTTGGGACTTCTTGAAAGGTTTCCTCATCCTGCGTAAAAGTTATTGCCCTGCTTAACTTGGTACCGTCCGCAAATACTGAGATTAAGCTGTTTATCCCATCCTCTAGATCAGGGGTGTTAAACTCAATTTCATCGTGGGCCGCATCAACATTATGATTGCCCTCAAAAGGGCCGGTTGTATCTGTAAGATTAGATGTCCAGCTCATTCCCATACCCTTTACATTAGATGTTAGGAGCCACCCCACCATCAGAAGTTGAGTCTCCCACTCTCCCTTACATCGCAGTGTACCCCCCTTTCCTTATGCTGGATGCATTGCTAGAAAGCAGAAAGTAAGGGTCTGGAGTAGGACCAGGGGAGGCCTAGAGCTCTCCTGCAGCTGCAGGTGAGGTGCGAGGGCCACATGAAATGGCCTGGAGGGCCGGATTCGGCCTGCGAGCCTTGTGTTTGACACCTGTGCTCTAGATCGTTTATGAATGTTGTATTACCATATTAACATTCCTTATTCTCTTTTGAGGATTTTAAATTACGTATTTTTCAGAATATGAAATGCAAAAAGGTGAATCATCTCTCTAGACTTGTTTTTTTCTCTTAATTCTTGAGCTGTCAGACGTGCTCACATTCGCTGACCAATACAGGTAAGCCATGCAATACTACAGCTGGGAAATTGGGGAAAGAGGAGGGATAGGGTTCTGAAGGTTGTCTGCTCTGGTCTGATCACTGCACCCTTGGAGAAAGTATTATTCTTCTTCATACCTGGAATCACTGGGTAATTGCTATGGCTAGGATGGAGCGACAGAATGACAGGGGAGATTAGTGTAAGTGAGTATAAGTGGGTCAGAGGGTGGGCTAGTAGTAGGAAACTCTGTCATTTTGCCCTGAATGGACAAAGGTGCAAAATCTCTTTAAGAGAATGAGATATTTAGAGGCACAGCACGAGCAGGAGGTGGAGAATTCCCTCAAAAACGAATAAAGAGCTCATAATAGATATATTTTTTTTTTCTGTTTTATGGGATAAATAAAGCATAACTCTAATGTTTATCTGTCATGTATAATTGTTTAGAATTTCCTGAACTGTTTTCAACAAGAATATAAATTTGCTCACTTCCTTCAATTAAAAAGTGACTAGCTCCTACTGATCTGGTCTTGGAATGATTGTTAGGTTGATGCTCACCTAGGTCAATGTATACGACTGTTTATAGGGTTAGAGCCGGTTCACAAAGGGGCGACCTGGGATCCGACTTGAAGTTGCCCCAAGTCGTCCCAAGTCGTGTGGTTAAGAAAATCAATGGAAGTGAATGGGAGCCGTCTTAATACACACTACTGAAGTCGCTCTGACTTCAGAAAAGGTTCCTGTACTACTTCAGTCCGACTTCTAGGCAACTTGTAGGCAACTTGTACCCATTGATTTCAATGGAAGTTGCCTGAGAAGTCTGATCACTGTCTTAACTGAAGCAACAATACAGGAAGATAACATACATTTCTCAGGCAAACCCCTCCCTCCCACAGAGCTGATTGTTGTTTGATTGGCCACTGGAAAGCCTCCTGTCCTGGAGGCGACTTGAAGTTGCCTTGTACTGTCCTGGAGGCGACTTGAAGTTGCCCTGTAAGTTGCCTGATGATTCATACTCAAGTCGTGTCCAAGTTGCCTCCCAAAGTCGTGCTAGAAGTCGTGTTGCTCCTGTGTGAACTGGCTCTTAGTTACTGGGAAGCATGGGGGTACATATATGTGTGGGCACTGGCACACGGCTATACATCTGTCAGTTTTCTGCAACTTTGCGGCAGGGAATAGGACGTACCTTGGTTCTTAACTCTGTCATTTGCTGTTTGTTGTATCTCTGAAACCATCATTGTAAAGCCGTGTACGCACGATCGGTTTGTCCGATGAAAACAGACCGATGGGACTGTTTTCATCGGACAAACCGATCGTGTGTGGGCCCCATCGTTTTTTTTCCATTGGTGAAAAAAAAATAGAACATGTTTTAAATTTTTCCTATGGATAAAAAAACGATAGAAAAATCCGATCGTCTGTGTGGAACTCCATCGGACAAAAATCCATGCATGCTCAGAATCAAGTCGACGCATGCTCGGAAGCATTGAACTTCATTTTATTCGGCTCGTCGTAGTGTTGTACGTCACAGTGTTTTGGCATGATCGGATTTTTGACTGATGGTGTGTAGGTGTGAAAGTCAGCTTCATCGGATATCCGACAAAAAAATCCATCGGATCAGATTCCTTTAGATATCCGATCGTGTGTACAGGGCTTAAGAGTCTGGTCTCTTTTATGTATGGAGTGTCCTGGAATGTGTATTTGTGTATTTTTCTCAGTAAAGCTTTGGTTGATAAAAAAAAAGGGCCAGATTCACATATCTTTGCGGCGGCGTAACGTATGTCCTTTACGTTACTCCGCCGCAAGTTTTCATCGTAAGTGCTTGATTCACAAAGCACTTGCATGTAAACTTGCGTCAGCGTAGCGTAAAGCCATCCAGCGCAAGCCCGCCTAATTCAAATGGGGTGGGGACCATTTAAATTAGGTGCGTTCCCGCGCCGAACGTACTGCGCATGCTCCGAAATTTCCCACCGTGCTTTGCGCGAAATGACGTTGCCCCGACGTAATATTTTGAATGGCGACGTGCATAACGTACTTTCGTATTCCCGGACGACTTACGCAAAAAAATAAAAATGAAATTCGACGCGGGAACGACGGCCATACTTTAACATGGGCTGTCTATTGTTACACCACCTAAATAGCAGCCGTAACTTTACGTCGCAAAAAGCCGCCTAGCGACGACGTAAGAGAATGCGACGAACGCGCGTACCTTCGTGGATCGCCGTAAACAGCTAATTAGCATACCCAACGCGGAAAACGACGTGATCTCTACCTAGCGGCGGCCGAAGTATGGCATCCTAAGATCCAAAGGCGTACAAAGCCGTACGCCTGTCGGATCTTAGCCAAATGTCGTCGTATCTTGTTTGTGAATTACAAATTAAGATACAACGCGGCAAATTTGAAAATACGCAGGAGTATCAGCAGATACTCCGGCGTACTTATTCTGTGAATCTGGCCCAAAGTGTCTATCAGTCGGGATATTTTGTCTTGTTTTTGAAACTTGATACTTAAAGCGGAGTTCCGGCCACAATTTCACTTTTTAAATATAAATACCCCTGTAATACACAAGCTTAATGTATTCTAGTAAAGTTAGTCTGTAAACTAAGGTCCATTTTGTTAGGTTGTTACAGCATTTAGACACTTTATAAAATAGAAATTGACTGGGGCCATCTTAAGTGTGGGCATCATGAAGCCAGACTGTGATGCCGCGTACACACGGTCGTTTTATGTGATGAAAAAAAATGACGTTTTTAAAAACATCACTTTAATTGACCGTGTGTGGGGGAAAACGTCGTTTTATGTCTTCTAAAAAACGACCAAAAAAAATTGAAGCGTCAACTTTTACTTCACAGAAATTGACCGTGTGTAGCAAAAACGTCGTTTAAAACTACGTTTTTTCATCCACGCATGCCCAGAAGCTACTTATGAAGTGAGCTTCAATGGAAAAACGTGGTGCAACGTAACCTCGCTTTGCTAGAACATTGTGAGAAAAACGATGGTGTGTAGGCAACTTCGTCTTTGAAAATTGAAGTTTCAAAAACTTCGTTTTTTACTTCACAGAAAATGTCATTTTTTTTCATCACATAAAGTGATGGTGTGTATGCGGCATAAGACTTTCTGGATTTCAGCCTTGCAGACCTCGCACATGCTCAGTGCTGCACAAGCAGTGTCAGATCAGGTTTCAGCACCTGTGCTGTCCAAGTCACATGATTCTTTGAGACTGGGGAGTGCACAGACTCCTGGAAAGTTACACCCACTACATTCCCAGGAGTCTGTGCGGTGTAGGTTAGGAAGCGTAAGCACCTAGGTGCAGGAAGAGGGAAGATTAACTATTCTGCCTAGCAACAACACTTTGAAGGCATCTAAAAAAAAAAAAAAAATTCGTAAAGGACTAATGACATTTTTTTAAAACTACTGATGTAATGTTATATTTATGGGTGGAACTCCACTTTAACTTTGCATAGTGGCTGTCGAATAATATTCTGATGAATTTACTTCTGTATTGCAGCCAATTTTGCTGTTGCTTTACATTCACAGCCCTATGTACCCCATGGTTTGCACTGGTTTTTCTCAAGCCTGAGAACTTTTGAAAAATTTTCTGGCCATATTTGAAGCACCAAGCACCCTAGGTCCTGCTATTATGTTCTGTTAAATGGACCTCTCAGTAACTTTACATGTCTGCATTAATACATCCCTGCCAAGTCAGCAAAAGTATTTTACAAAAATCTCTTCCTTTTATCATTTAAAAGTCATCTTTGATTGCAAAATTAGTGACTTTGCCTAGGCTGAAACGTCTGCTGCAGGCAGAAGTAAGCATTCATTCAGTCTCCTCTGCACCAGTGATCAGATTGCAACATTGTAGCTTTGTAGAAAATTACAAGGTGAGAGGCTGAAGCAATATGTATGTAACATGTATGGTATCTAATGTAGACATCTGTAAACACAGCCAAGAACTGTACAGGCCCCAGGATTTACATGATTGTGTCATCTCTGAGCCAACATTGTAGTCCAGGAAGTAGATGCTGACCCTGAGGCCTTGTACACACGTTCCGAGAAACTCGACGAGCAAAACACATCGTTTTGTGAAGCCGCCGAGGATCTCGGCGAGCCAAGTTTCCCCATTGACTAACGAGGAAATAGAGAACATGTTCTCTATTTGGCTCGACGAGTTCCTCGTCGGTTCCCTCGGCCAAAAGTGTACACACGACCGGTTTCCTCGGCAGAATACGGCTCCCATTGAATTTCTGTCTGAATTCTGCCGAGAAACTCGGTCGTGTGTACGGGGCCTCAATGATGCCTGAACAAGGATGGCTTCATCCTTCGGGAGAGTAAAACAGAAGAATGCATTTTGATAGGAAGTACTGTGATCTTTGTGAGAAGTAATAAGTACCTGGAAGTGATAAGCCCTGTACACACGATCGGGATTTCCATTGGGAAAAGTCAATTGAAAATTCCGACGGGAAAATTGAGAACATGTTCTCAATCTATTTCTGTCGGAATTCCAGACAGAAAAAGTCAGATGGAACATACACACAGTCGGAATTCCCGATCAAAAGCTCCCATCTGACTTTTTCTGTTGGGAATCCCGTTCGTGTGTATGGGGCTTTACACTTACACATTACTTAGCATGCATGCACTTAACATGTAAATATATATTTGGTGATGGGTCCACTTTAAACAATATGAGGACACCTAATTTAAAAGCTTTCCACAAGAAGAGAATCAGTTCCAGCTCTTGGTTTAAATGTTTATGCTAATTGCTATTTATTGGCCCAGATGCAAATCAGAGGCTGGCCAAAGTGAAATTTTACGACACTCAAACTCCCCCCTTTTGAGCAAATTGAAAAAGTGAAACAAGTAGGGGGTGCAATGAGCCGGAGAGGGTCTTAATGGCTGCCTTTTAATAGGGAAGATGAAATTAAGACTGATTTACGTGGCCAGCTCCCCCTGTTTTCTCAGATCAGCTCATTTGGCAGGAAAAATGGAAAAGTAATTGTTCTACTTCCACTGTAAGCCTCAAACCATTATTTATTGGCTGAAATTAATCACTGTTTATACTTCGCCCGTGCCGAATCTGCTCTATCAGCATTATGAACCCCCGTAGAACGCAAAGGCTGCTCCCGTGAAAATTAGTCGTCAGCCGTCGCAGATGCTGATGAGGCGTGTCTTAATTTTCTGGGCTGTGGGAGTTAATGAAGAGTCCTTTCAAAGGTGGACATATTTGTATTTCTACAACATTAATATCTTGGGCTTCCTGCTTTTCATCTTTAGCATGGAAATTGTTATGTTGTAAAACATGCCTTGTCTTCACCAAATATGCCTGTGTGTGATGGTTCTGAAATTTGTACGCACTTTTTATTATATGTTTATTAAAAATTAGAAATTTTTCACGTGTACCACATTTGCTGTTCCACAGTAGTAGTTGACATGGGGACACAACCTCCATTTCTAGCTACTGGAGCCCTTAACTTTTCCTGGGCAGGAAACCTTGATACCTGTCAGCAACAATAGTGGGTGTTTTGAGAGGGGTGTTCCATTTTTATGGTATGCCACTTGGTGCATTTATGTGGTAAGATAAAAAAAAAAAAATGTTTGACAGCTGATTGGTGGATTTCCAAGAATTCCTTCGGGTGTCACTCTTTCCAAACTGGGTCAAATCACAAATTTTGCAAATTGGCCCCATTTTATTTCTACTTCTGCAACCAATGGATCTTTTCTGCAGACAGCAAAGATGCCTTTAAACACCATCCATATCATGGATGGACATGTAACCCAGAGGAAAAAGGGGACCCATGTGGGGGTGCAAGATGATCTGTTCTATTGGGTATGTCTTTTAAGGTTCCCATTAATCCAAGTGATGGTGTATGTAGTAGTCATTAGTCACAATCAACTGGACTTGTTCTGTAATATTGAAGATGTTTCATAGCTTCTCCAAGCAACTTCCAATGAGTGTCAGGAACATACCCAAACATACAAATTATATGCACAAATAGCACAAACACCTTCATCCGATTACCATGAAATGTGTCAAGGCTTATGTTGATTATCCTTTATCAGGATACGGGTGTGCTAGCAAACCAGCATAGGTGTTAATCAGTTGATTTACATGACACTCATTAGAACTGAAGGAATGGATTAGATGCAATGGGCCAGATTCACAGAGATCTGCGGCGGCGTAACGTATCGTCTTTACGTTACACCGCCGCAAGTTTTCAGCGCAAGTGCCTGATTCACCAAGCACTTGCATGTAAACTTACGGCGGTGTAACGTAAAGCCGTCCGGCGCAAGCCCGCCTAATTAGATTTGTGTGTCATTTAAATTAGGCGCGCTCCCGCGCCGAACGTTCTGCACATGCTCCGTGTGAAAATTTCCCGCCGTGCTTTGCACGAAATTACGGCGCCCCAACGTATTTTTTGAACGGCGACGTGCGTTACGTCGTTTCGTATTCCCGGACGTCTTACGCAAAAAATAAATACATTTGAAATTCGACGCGGCCATACTTTAACATGGCTGTTCTAAATGTAAGCCATGAAAAAGCAGGCTTATGTTTGCGACGGGAAAAACCGACTAGCGACGACGTAAGAGAATGCGATGAACGTGCGTACCTTCGTGGATCGCCATAAACAGCTAATTTTTTTAATTACATACCCGACGCTGGAAAACGACACAAACCCCACCCAGCGGCCGCCGGAAAATTACACCTACGTTCCGAAGGCGTACGAAGCCGTTCGCCTGTCGGATCTTAGCCAAAAGCCGTCATATCTTTGTTTGTGAATTACAAATAAAGATACGACGCGGCAAATTTGAAAGTACGCAGGAGTATCAGTAGATACTCCGGCGTACTTTTTCTGTGAATCTGGCCCAATGTGCCTAACTACTACTAGCTCTCTCATTGGGTATAAAACAACTAAAATTTAAAAGAAATATATTCTTCAAAATAAGAAACAATCCCTTTGAGGTAGCTGTTATGGGAACAACTGTCCCCATTAGAAGAGTTCCTCTATAGTCCTGTTCTAGTGGCAACTCACATTTTGAGAGTGTTAAGCCTCATACACACAATCGGACTTACATCAGACTTTTCTGTGGATTTTTGTCCAAAGGGGTGTTTGGTCCGTGAACTTATTTTGCATGCACACGACAGAACATTTTCAGCCAACATTCACCAAATCACATGTTTTTTCAGCTCTTTACCGCCACCCTTTTGGCAACTTCTGCTATTGTCGTCTTATGTTTAGCATTGGTTCTGAGCATGCGTGTTTTTACTTTGGATTTTAGTCCGATGGACTTGTGTACACATGATCGGATGAACCTCCATTGGACATTTGTTGTCGGAAAGTTTAAGAGCACGCACAGTGAAGATTTGTCTGTTGAGAAACCGATAACAATTGTCCGATGGAGCATACAGACGGTCACATTGTCCAATAAAACACGTCCGTCGGACCGCTGTTGTCGAAAAGTCTGATCGTGTGTATGGGCCTTAAATCTTCCCACTGGGGGCACAAGCAGCAATAAAAACCTGACCAGAGTTTTAATCCTTACCCACTCTTTCCAAAAAACAAACAAAAACGAAAACTTTTAATGGTGACAGTAAAATATTAACCACTTGCCGACCGCGCTATAGCAAAAATACTGCTACAGCGCGGTCGAGTTGTTTTGACACGACGTCCCTGGGACGTCCTCGTACACTTCCTCGTTTGCGCGCCCCCCTGAGACGCGCTTGCGGAAGTGTCCGTGCTCATCCTGAGGTCTTCTCTTCTCTCCTCACACCGATACAGCGTGTGAGGAGAGAAGCGATTTTTAAAGTGAGTGAAAATCTACATTGTGCCCAGCAGAGCCTAGCAGTGTCACACAGTGCCACTACACCACCCATCAGTGCCCCTACAGTCCCAATCTGTGCCACCAGTGCCACTACAGTCCCCACCAGTGCCACTACAGTCCCCACCAGTGCCCCTACAGTCCCCATCTGTGCCACTACAGTCATCACCAGTGCCACCTCTGCCACTTCAGTGCCCATTGGTGCTGCTAGTGTCTGTCAGTGCCGCACCAGTGCCACTACAGTACTCATCAGTGCCGCCAGTGCTCCATCAGTGCCACTACCGTGCCCAGTGCCACTACAGTGCTAATATCCTAAAAAAAAATACAGTATACATTTTAGGCCAAATTTATGAGGAAAATTTACTTTTTTGCAAAATGTTATGATAGAAATGAAGAAAAATTCATTTTTTTTACAAAATTTCCGTTCTTTTTTCATTTCAAAAGAAAGCTCTATTTGTGGGGAAAAAAGGACAAAAATTTCATTTGGTTACAGTGTTGTATGACTGAGTTATTGTCATTCAAAATGTGAGAGCACCGAAAGCTGAAAATTGGTATGGTCAGAAAGGGTGTTTAAGTGCCCAGTGGTCAAGTGGTTAAACATCTAATGAAATATTTAATTATATTAAGGTGAGGTGAAAGTAAATCCTCCAATAGGGACACTGGTTCTGGTAACAACTGTCTAGGAAAGTCTTTTCCCTAGCTTTGGAGAGACTTCCTCTTGTAATGTCTCCCAGATAGGAAATTAAATTCCTCCAATGGGACACAGACAGCATTAAAAAAGAAAACCTGAACAAATGCAGTACATCTACAATATATGCACAGTTCATATGAGTTATCACCCTGCAATAAAAGATCTGCTAATATACCAAAAATGTACAAAGCATTTTTGTGGACTGGCTGGTGTCAGCGCTGCCCATTGTCTTTTGCTATACTACTCAACCACTTCCACTGTCTTCATGTTCAAAGAATAGGGTCTACTAGAAAAGAACAGGGAGGGTAAAATAGTCTCTTTAACCACTTCCGGACTTCCGCATGCTCTATACGTTGGCACTTTGAAGAGGGATATCTCTGTTATGGCAGCAGCTAGCTGTTCTTCCTTCTCAGCCTCTGGTAATTGTAGTTCCAAACAGTTCAGATGAAAGGGAAATCCCAGCAGTCTGGACTACACGTCCCAAGATGCTTTGCTTTGCTTAGTTATTACATTAAGAATGTCCATCTCAACACTAGAGCAAAACAGCTCCACAAAGAGGTCATCCTGGGATCAGTAGCCACAGGAGGACAGCTGGGCACTGAAACTTTGCTACACAACCAAGGGACCCACGGTCCCTGTCTGTAATGGTCCTTTGCTTTATCTGACTGAGCCCTTTTTGTCAGAACATCTAATAGTGTGTTAGCTGGGTCTGTGATTTTTGCAAGTGATGTGCTGGAGAAAGCTGAGGAGTGTGTATATAGACTGTATAGAAGAAGTTGTCCCTGAAGAGATTCGTTAAATGCAAGTGGGCATCCCATAATACCCCTATCCCCAACCAAGTTTATTAACCCCTAAATAAAACAAAAAAACTAATTTGCAAGGACTGTTTCTTGACTTAAGAGTGCTGAGAAAATATGGTGTGCCTGGCTGTGCAGGGTGGGGGATCCCTTATTCACCAGCGGCTCCTGCAAAAGTAGCGCTACAGAGACAAAGCTTTACACTGGATTACTGCACAGATCTGGAAGAAAGACACTAAGGTTCAAGTAAGTATTATATTTAAACTGAATCTTATCCCGGGGTTCAACCTTAAAAAACTTCTGACCTTTTATTAGTGTTTACATAAGTAATAAGGCGTTGAAGTCAGAATGGCCAACTTTTCTTCCAGCTATCTGTGAATTTGATACATCAGAGTACAGCTCAATAACTTTTATATGACCTTGCCAGATTTTTTCCTAGTTCTTTCATTTCATCTTTTAGGAATCCTGGAAGTAGCACTGAGAACTTAAAAATGTTCAGTAGTAAAAGCTTTTGTAGATATTATTTTTATGATGAAAATGTAAAAATGATATAAGATTATTCTTGGCTATATGAAATTATTCTCATTAGCTTTTATAATTATGAGAGTTCACTTAGGCAATTTATTAGTGGGCCCTTAATGCAGTGGGGCTAATAACTGGATTCAGTACGGTCTTTGCTCACTCTCTTTTTCCACCTAAATTTCTGCATTGACAGAGATAAACTGGAAGTTCCTCTGCTCTCGGGACTGATGAAGTTCTACATTATTATAGACCTGTAGTGATACATTTATAGAGTAAGCCAAGGTATGGAATTATTAAACAAGAATGCCACGGAGAGAGAAACAATCTGGCTTTAGTTCTTTCTGACTCACTAATCCAGACACCCTAGTGAAGTCAAAGTGACATTGATCTGTGTACTTGTTCCAGGACAGTGTCTGAAAATCTATTGAACCCAGTGGATCAGCATGACAGTCAGGCAATTTGCATTTTTCAGAAATCAACATCAGCTGATTGTGAAACATGGTGGTGGCAGCATCATGTTGTGGGGATGCTTTTCTTCAGCAGGGACAGGGAAGCTGGTCAGGGTTGATGGGAAGATGGATGAAGCCAAATACAGGCAATCTTAAAAGAAAACCTGTTAGGCCCCGTACACACGACCGAGTTTCTCGGCAGAATTCAGCCAGAAACTCGATCGGAGCCGTATTCTGCCGAGAAACCCGGCCGTGTGTACACCTTCGGCCGAGGAAACCGACGAGGATCTCGTCGGGCCAAATAGAGAACATGTTCTCTATTTCCTCATTAGTCAACGTGGAAACTTGGCTCGCCGAGATCCTCGGCGGCTTCACAAGGAACTCGACGAGCAAAACGATGTGTTTTGCTCGTCGAGTTTCTTGGCCGTGTGTACGGGGCCTCAGAGTCTACAAAAGACTTGAGACTGGGGTGGAGGTTCACCTTCCAGCAGGACAACGACCCTAAACATACAGCCAGAGCTACAATGGAATGGTTTAGATCAAAACACATTCATGTGTTAGAATGGCACCAGCCAAAGTCCAGACCTAAATTCTAATTGAGAATCTGTGGCAAGACTTGAAATTTGCTGTTCACAGACGCTCTCCATTCAATCTGACAGAGCTTGAGTTAATTTGCAAAGAATAGGCAAAAAGTTCACTCTCTAGATGTGCAAAGCTGGTAGAGACATCCCCAAATAATCTTGTAGCTGTAATTTCAGTGAAAGGAGGTTCTACAAAGTATTGACTCAGGGGGGCTGAATACAAATGCACCCCACGCTTTTCACATATTTTCACATATTTTTCAAATACACACTTTTCACATATTTTGTAAAAAAAATATGAAAACCATTTATCTTTTTCTTTACGCTTCACAATTATGTGCCACTTTGTTATGGTCCATCACAGAAAATCCCACTAAAATACATTTACGTTTTTGGTTGTAACATGACCAAATGTGGAAAATTTCAAAGGCTATGAATACTTTTTCAAGGCACTGTAGGTGTGGCCCCAAAAGGTGGGCATTAACTTCCACACATCTCACATATGTGTCACTATGTGACCGATGTTTATGTGCTGGTAGCACACTCATTGCCTGCTCCCAGCACAAAAACTAAGCTGTCAAAGACAGCTCTAAGTCGGGCTAAAGATCAGTAGCCGATGTGACCTGCTTTCAACCATGTGATTAGTGTTCCAGTGGTCACATGTTCGCCAATCCTTCCTGCTCCTCAAGGATTCTGAACTATTAAAAATACAATGTAGCACTATGTTTACATTGCATGTTTAACCAGATGCTTGTCTAAGAATGGAGAGTGAGATAAACACTGGCTGCAGCTGCTCTCTGTAGCAGCTGCTGCACTGTGGTGCTGAACTGGTTAAGAGCTATATCAGCAGAGGAGGAAGCTGCTGGACAGGAAGAGTGCAATAGACTGAGTTAGGCAGCACTGGACTGTGGGAACTGTAGTACAGAAGAGAGAGAATCTACTGTAATCAATCTTTTGAACTGGATTTCCCAGAGGGAGATTGGCAGGAGGAAGGGAAAGAGCTGCTTTTTCTCAGGCTGTAGAGAATACTGATTCCTTTTGCTGCATGGGAAACCACAGAGTGAACATTGCTATCCAGTGTGGGCCATCGCTGTTTCATGTTGGTCACCTGAACAGGATCTGGAGTGCTGAGTTTGGGAGTGCCGACAGTCAGAGTCACCTGGGTGCAGAGCAGAGATTGGACTTATTGTGTGTGACCGCTCTGGGGATTTACTGTCTGCTGCTAGAGAGAGACTGAGCCCTTTAGGACCTGGCCATACAGCCATCTAGTAGCCTGATTATTGCCGGCAGGCTTGACTGGGACAATTCTCATGTGCACCAACGGTACAACTGGGCCCCAATGCTAGCTGGATGAAGAGTTAGGACTAAAGACTGATCCTTTACAGCTGATACACAAAGACCTTTGTCTATTGCTTATGCTAAGAGGTACCTCCATTGCACCATATCCTAGCCATTTCCCTGGAGTGCACTCTAGACTAGTTATTGTCATGAAATACCTCAGCCACCAGATGGCGCTAGCGGCACATCGGCGCGCGCGGGGCACACGCAATCGCGGCAACGGCGCGCACGGGCACGCGCACCGGCGGCAACGGCGCGCACGGGCACGCGCACCGGCGGCAACGGCGCACGGGCACGTGCAAACGGCAATTCGGCGCCAAAACAAGGTACTTAAGGCGTCCTGGGAGTCTGGCCCCTTGCTGTCCGGTCTGAAGTGTTTCCTGAACCTGCCAGTACCTGTTACCCCTGCTTGAATCCTAATCCTGATACCCGGCTTGTTCCTGTTGATCCTGTCTTCCGCCTGCCCTGACCTTTTGGCTTGCTCCGACCATCCCTCTGCCTCATCCCTGGTACTCTGCCGCCCGCCTGTTACTGACCCGGCTTGACGACCCCTCTACCATCCTGACCTCCCTGCGACTGATCGGCTGGTCCAGCTTCTCTCCGGCTTCTGGGACTTGCACTGTCTTCTGGGACTTGTTGCTGCTTGATCTTCCAGACCTCTTCCCACCGGTCTGCTACTTGCCAGGCTGCACCTGCCTTCCAGAGACTCCATCAGATCCTGCAGAAGCGACCAACAGCCCCTGCATCAGCGTCTCTCCAGGCGCTTGTGCGACTCTGCATTTCCGTTCCTCCTGTCTACTCTATCAGGGGTCCCGGAATCAGAGGAGTAACGGCTGCCACTTCCTGCACGTCGGGCTCACCCTCTGAGGTACGTGACAGTACCGGACAGCCATGTCCGAGCCCGCGCAGGGAGTGGATCCTATGCAGGAACTTTGCCGCCATCTTGAGGGACTGACCCAGGCCGTCCGAACCTTACAAGAAGGCTACACGCGTTTGGAGAATCGTGTCCAGGCTCTATCTACTCCCACCACCGCTGCAGCGGCTTCTGGGGCATCTGCTTCCCCATCCGTGATCATGCTGCCGCCCGAACCCAAAGTCCCTATGCCCGAAAGGTTCGCGGGTGAACGTAGTAGATACCGGGCCTTCCGCAATGCTTGCGAACTGTACTTTGCTCTGCAGCCACGGACCTTTTCGTTGGAAGCCACTAAAGTGGGTTTCGCCATCTCACTGCTGTCTGGCGAACCGCAAGCTTGGGCCCATCGCCTCCTGGAAAACAAAGATCCATCACTTGACAATGTTACTACCTTTTTCCAAGCCATGTCTCTGCTGTATGAGGACCCTCACCAGGCCGCCTCCGCGGAGGCCGCTTTGCACGCCCTGCAACAGGGTCGCAGACCAGCAGAGGACTATGTGTCCGAGTTTCGCAGATGGAGCTCAGACACAACCTGGAATGACTCGGCCCTCTGCTACCAATTCCGCCTTGGTCTTTCTGAGCCACTGAAGGACGAACTGGCCCGGGTAGGAGTTCCAGGGACCTTGGAGGCATTAATTAACCTGACCATCCAGATCGATCGGCGCCTGAGGGAGCGCCGAACGGAAAGGACCACTACCCCATCTCGTCCGGTCTGGATGCTGCCACGGGTGCCTCCCGTTTCCAGTATAGTTCCTCCGGTTCCTTCAGCCTCATCTATTCCTGACACCTCAGAGCCCATGCAGTTGGGTCTCCTCCGTCCTTCCCTGACGCCCGAAGAACGACAACGCCGCAGGGTCAACAACTTATGCCTGTATTGCGGAGAGGCCGGGCACTACGTGAGGACCTGTCCTGCCAAACTTCGTAAGTGTCTGTCCATGTCTTCCGTTCACCTACCTGTTCTGCCAAGTAATTCCGCTCATCTGGCTATTCCTATTCTCTTCCAGCTTCCAGGAGAGTCCATCCAAGTCAGCGCTATAATTGACTCAGGGGCCTGCAGCTGCTTTTTGGACCAGTCTTTCGCCATCAAGCATCGGATCCCTCTTCGTCCCAGGACTACTGGACTCTCTGTTTACCTAGCGGATGGCTCGGTGCTAAAATCCGGACCAGTCACCCGAGAAACCCAGCCTCTACCCACCACCATTGCTGAAAATCACCATGAATTGCTATGCCTAGATGTGATTCACTCTCCCCTGTTTCCTGTCATACTGGGGGTACCATGGCTTCAAATTCACAACCCGCAGATTGACTGGACCACGGGCAAGGTCAGCTTCGGTTCTCTGTTCTGCCGACAGCACTGCTTACAAGTGTCACCTCCTCCTCTGCCTTTACTTTGTATGGACTTCGACATCGAGACCCGTCAATCTGTTCCAGAAGCTTACCACGACTACCTGGATGTTTTCAGCAAGAAGGGGGCTGAGACCCTTCCACCACACAGGGCCTACGATTGCCCCATTGAACTCCTTCCAGGTGCTGAAGTTCCCTTCGGAAGGATCTTTCCCTTAACAGGACTTGAACTAGAGACTTTAAAAACATACATCGATGAAAGTCTGAGGAAGGGGTTCATCCGCCCATCCACATCACCCGCGGGAGCAGGCATCTTTTTTGTGGAAAAAAAAGACCATTCCCTTCGCCCTTGTGTGGACTATCGGGAACTTAATAAGATAACAATTAAGAACCGGTACCCTCTCCCCTTGGTGCCTGAACTGTTTCAACGTCTTGGGTCCGCGGTTGTCTTTACCAAACTAGACCTCCGTGGGGCCTACAACTTAGTCCGCATACGTGAAGGGGATGAGTGGAAAACCGCTTTTCGTACCCGTTTCGGGCACTTCGAATATTTAGTCATGCCCTTCGGGCTCTGTAACGCCCCAGCAACGTTCCAACACTTCGTGAATGACATTTTTAGAGACTACCTGGACCTCTTTGTCATCATTTATCTGGACGATATCCTGATCTTCTCCCCTTCTCTGGAAAAACACCGGCTACACGTCAGGAATGTACTTGAGCGTCTCCGAACCCACGGACTGTATGCCAAACCCGATAAATGCGAGTTCGAACGCTCAAGTATACAGTTCCTGGGGCTTATAATTTCCATAAAAGGCGTTGAGATGGACCCTCAGAAGGTCTCAGCGATTCTCGACTGGCCAGCACCTACGGACCGAAAGGGCGTTCAGCGATTTGTCGGCTTCTCAAATTTTTATAGGAAATTCATCAGAGCGTTCTCCAGCATCATTGCTCCTATAACGGATTTGACCAAACAGACTGCTCGTTTCCGCTGGACTACAGAAGCCCAAACAGCCTTTGAAACCCTGAAGAACTTGTTTACTTCGGCATCCATTCTCAGACACCCCGACGCGAGTTTGCCATACATTCTTGAGGTGGATGCGTCTGAAACCGCGGTTGGGGCAGTTCTTTCGCAGAGACAGGGCCCCAAGGCTCTGTTACACCCCGTTGCTTACTTCTCCCGTAAGTTGTCTGAAGCAGAAAGAAATTATGACGTCGGGGACCGAGAGTTGTTGGCAATAAAGGCCGCTCTGGAGGAGTGGCGTTACCTCCTGGAGGGCGCAGCGCACCCAATTTTAATTTACACTGACCACAAGAATCTCGAGTACCTGAAGGTGGCCAAGAGACTTAAACCACGCCAGGCCAGATGGGCACTTTTTTTTACGAGATTCTCTTTTCATATCACATACAGGCCAGGGTCAAAAAACACCAAGCCGGATGCTCTTTCCCGCATGTACGGAGATTCAGGGTCTCTCAGTCCCCCTGACACCATCTTGTCATCTGGGAACTTTCTATTGTTACAAAGGGACTTATTACCGCAAATCAGGCAAGCCTCTGCTGGAATTTTCCCTTTATCTGGTTCGGAGCTGCAGTCCAGGGACGGTTTGCTATGGCATCAGGACAAGATCTTCGTGCCCGAGAGTCTACGAATTGATGTTCTGAGCTCTTGTCACGATCATGAGTTGGCCGGTCACTTTGGGATACAAAAAACCTCGGAACTTTTGCAACGCACCTTTTGGTGGCCTCAACTTCTGAAGGACTGCAAGGACTATGTGGAGTCTTGCACCACGTGCATTCGCAACAAGGGAAGCAAGCTTAGAGCCTGGGGACTCCTTAAACCGTTATCAGTGCCAGAGAGACCATGGAGAATGATCTCCATGGATTTCATTGTGGAACTTCCCCCATCAGAAGGCTTCACCACTATCTTTGTGGTCGTGGACAGGCTCTCAAAGATGGCACACTTTGTCCCTTTGAAAGGCACACCCTCTGCCCCGGAAACAGCCAAAGTTTTCATCAGGGAAATTGTTAGGCTTCACGGCGTCCCAGCGGACATCGTGTCCGATCGGGGGGTGCAGTTCACGTCTAGGTTCTGGAGGGCACTCTGCAGTAGTCTCAAAATCGGTCTCTCCTTTTCATCAGCATACCACCCACAGTCAAATGGGCAGACGGAGAGAACAAATCAAACTCTTGAGCAGTATCTCCGCTGCTTCTCCTCGTTCTCTCAAGAAGATTGGGTGTCCCTGCTGCCCTTAGCGGAATTCGCTTACAATAATTCTATTCACTCCGCCACCAAACAGTCACCCTTTTATGCCAACTACGGGTTTCATCCTCTGTTCCTGTCTAATTCTATTCCGGAGAGTACGGTACCCGCTGTCCAGGATACTCTAAACTTTTTCAACACAAATAACAGGATCCTGCAGGAGACAATGACTAAGACACAGGAACGCAATAAAGAGATCTTTGACAGGGGAAGAAGAGGAGAACTCAATCTGGAACCTGGAACCAAAGTTTATTTGTCCACTCTGAATCTAAGACTTGCATGTCCCACGAAGAAGCTAGGCCCTAAATTTGTGGGCCCCTTCTCTGTTAAAAGAAAGATAAATGAGGTAGCCTACGAACTTGATTTACCAGAAACCTTTCGAATTCATCCAGTCTTCCATGTTGCTTTGCTCAAGCCGGATGTTCCCAATCCCTTTCCGGAACGAGATACTGGTCCCCCAGAACCGGTATTAGTCAATGGGGAAGAAGAATTTGAGGTAGAATCCATCCTTGATTGCAGGAGGAGACGCAACCAAATTCAGTTCCTCGTTAAATGGAAGGGGTATGGGCCCGAGGAGAATTCATGGGAACCAGAGGACAACATACATGCTGAGAGACTAATCCAATCATTTAAGGACTCGCATCCACTGGAGATGTCTCGATTGGGCATCCGGAGGCTGCCCATTGGAGGGGGGCAATGTCATGAAATACCTCAGCCACCAGATGGCGCTAGCGGCACATCGGCGCGCGCGGGGCACACGCAATCGCGGCAACGGCGCGCACGGGCACGCGCACCGGCGGCAACGGCGCGCACGGGCACGCGCACCGGCGGCAACGGCGCACGGGCACGTGCAAACGGCAATTCGGCGCCAAAACAAGGTACTTAAGGCGTCCTGGGAGTCTGGCCCCTTGCTGTCCGGTCTGAAGTGTTTCCTGAACCTGCCAGTACCTGTTACCCCTGCTTGAATCCTAATCCTGATACCCGGCTTGTTCCTGTTGATCCTGTCTTCCGCCTGCCCTGACCTTTTGGCTTGCTCCGACCATCCCTCTGCCTCATCCCTGGTACTCTGCCGCCCGCCTGTTACTGACCCGGCTTGACGACCCCTCTACCATCCTGACCTCCCTGCGACTGATCGGCTGGTCCAGCTTCTCTCCGGCTTCTGGGACTTGCACTGTCTTCTGGGACTTGTTGCTGCTTGATCTTCCAGACCTCTTCCCACCGGTCTGCTACTTGCCAGGCTGCACCTGCCTTCCAGAGACTCCATCAGATCCTGCAGAAGCGACCAACAGCCCCTGCATCAGCGTCTCTCCAGGCGCTTGTGCGACTCTGCATTTCCGTTCCTCCTGTCTACTCTATCAGGGGTCCCGGAATCAGAGGAGTAACGGCTGCCACTTCCTGCACGTCGGGCTCACCCTCTGAGGTACGTGACAGTTATAGTATTATTATTCACATTGCAATTAATGTTTATCTGCACTGTTTATTGCTGCTCTTGCTGATTTATGAGTTAATTCCAGTCTAGTGGTACACTCATGGTGCTCATGTATGCTCAAACCACCATTTACTGTGACCCATACCAATACATTAAGTTAATTTTCTAGTAAATGGTCTTGTGTCTATTTCCTGATATTCACAGTTGAGTTAAAGGTATGTACACTTGTGTTCCTATAAGTAACCTCCACTCAACCAGGTTTGTCAGAGGGGCTGAGGTTGTTCATAGGGTTGAGATGCAGAACAGAGAACACAAATTACCAAGTAGCTCCATTGGGGGTAGTGCTACATATGTCAAGAGATCTTGAGAATTTGTGTTGTAGCAGCTGGGAGTTTGGGTTTTACTACACTATTGTAATATAGCACAGAAAGTGTGATACAAATATTTGAGCACTGTCAAAAATATTTAATTGTCAAAAAACATCTTAGGATATCTTTTCAATGTATAGAAATATCTTTAGCATGTGTTACATGTATGTTTAATGTTATCTAGATATTTAATAAATATATATAAACCTATTGCTACTTTGTAATTAATTGGTAGTTTATTTGTGATATGACATGTTGGGCATCACATTGTTGTTTTACCTTTAGCGCACCTCCATCCATACTGTACGCCATAAGTGTTGGATAATTTTTCACGGAGACCTACTTTTCCTATAATAAACTTGTACTTGACGTTGCCCTTGTGCAGCATGGAGTGAGCAGGACTATCTCCAGGCCTCCACAGCTCCCTTTAATAATTGTCATCCAATCTATGAAAAATGTCTGTACATATTAAAAATCCATCAACCTGCAAGTACTAATGGGAGCAGGACCCATGGCGGTAAGGCTTGCAGAGCTGCTGTTCCTAGCCAGAGAGGAGGCAAGGTTTAACTGACCTGTGATAATAAACGCCAACGTTATTCATAAAATGAGAAAAATTGCACACTGGAATTTTAAAGGAGATTTTGTAACAACAAAAGCATCTCTACAAAAAAACACACAGTATATATATATCCCAAAATGGTAACTGAAAACACATTAGATCAGTATTTATCAACTTAAAGCTAAACTTTATGCAGATATAAAGGACACAAATAATGCAGCTCAGCAATCATTACTACATCTTTAAATATCATTTTTTTCTTAAATGCAAGCATCACAGTACCTTATGTCATCCTCTTATAATCCTTGCACAGCAGAGTTGCAGGGTTGCCAACCACCAGTAAATTTACTGACAGTTTGTAAAAATGTGTGTTTTTTTTTTACAACTGACAGTAAATATCAGGGGCTGCTAACTTAATGCTGTTTTGACTTTTTAAGTATAAATTAAGCAAAATACTTTGTTATAGGTATTGTCAGTGTTTCCATATCATGGTTATAGTGTTAAAATATTCACTGCGGTTTCGTTTTCAATAGGAGTTCTGTCATTTCTCAGGTTGACCGTAAAAAATGTGCTCCGCCAGTAAATTTTCCATGTTTTGTCAGTGTAGCACCCTCTTCCTTTAGGTAGGTGCTAGAATAGGGGGAAAAGGGGGATTAGGCTGTTTCAAGGCCCCCCTTTTCCTCATGGGATTCATGGCAGGGGGAAGTTTTAAGTGTCCCTTGGGCTTTTAGGCGGGAATCCTGGGGATTGGTTAGTGCAGGCTGTTGCTAAGGGTAAAAGCTAAGGCTGTGATAGGTTTAAATTGGTTTTGAGCGGGAAAGGTAAGGATTGGCTTGGGCACTTCAGTTGCTGGGGTAAATTTTAAAATTTAGGGGTTCTGGATAGGTCAGTTAAGGTCATCTGACCTTCCAGAACATTCCAGCTCTTAGAAATCCCCTATTTAAAGAGCTGGTTCCGATGGATCAGGGCCAGCCGTTTCCAGGAGTAAACCAACAGTGGATCTCCCCACCCCCCCTTCCCTTGTCGCGGTATAGCTATCTGGTAAATCCATTTTGCATGTTTGCAAAAGGGGATAGTGGTTTGAATGATTTAAGGCAATTCATGCAGCTTGAGTCTTAGTGGCTGAGCTGTGTTTGTTATTTGGTACAGTTGATTATCTAAGGTATAATATGTAATGGTAATATTTAATGATTATTGGAAAAAAACAATAGTTATGCCGCGACCTTAATTTATCAAAAAAAAAAAAAATGTGTGTGTTGAGCATTTTTTTTTAATAAAGTTGTAGTGTGTATTTATTTAATTAATAAATTATTTATTAAAAAATAATTTTAAAGGTGTGTGGTCTCAAGTTATTGATATGTCCAGGCATCCTGCATATAATCCCATAGGATTTTTCTAGGTTAAACTATCAGTGCAGGCACATTTAGGCAGGCCTGTGCTTTAGACTGGGCCTGTCTGTTTTGATCTGGGGCTGGGAGTGTTTAGTGCAGTAGTGGGTGTGATCACATGTGCTCTGAGGCACCTCCCCTGCTTTCAGGAAGATTGTTCTGGACTTGAGGTTGGAGTGGCAGGCAGCTCATATGAGGAGCTCCCATATAAGCTGAGGTCACATGCTGCTAGGGGAATTAAGTCAGGGCAGGAGAAGTGAAAATTGAGTTTTAAGAGGCCGCTCCCACGTTGGGGACGCACCGAACACGAAGGAGGGTCGGAGGAGCCGCTGAGCTTTTGACTCAGATACAGTCTTCTACCATGGACTTGAGGCAGGAGAAGGTCAGTGTGTCTACTACAGTGGAGAACTGGAGCAAGAGGAAGATTGCAGTGGAGATATGCAGGGGAAAAGACTGCGAATGTTAGAAGTGCATCATTTTCAGGGCTAAATCTACTAATCAATGTTCTATAAATGTGACGGCAATTCAACAAGTGCTATGGACATCCCATATTTTCCTTTACCCCAACCAAGTTGTATCCCCCCCAATAAAAGCAACAAAACAACGTGTCATGTTACATGATATTGTTTTATTATAATGTACTGTTTCTTTAATGTTCATCTTAAGTTTGTCTCTTGTGCCACTCCGTAGTTTGCATGCTGCTTGAGTTTTCTCCTCCCCCTCTTCTCTGTATTAGTCATTTTATGCTGTACTATCAGTGTGACCTGTTGCATCTTCTAAACCTGCATGGAAGAATCGTTCTTTTACCTGTTGTAACTGCACATTCTACGGATCATACGACGAATAAACATCGCCAGATCTTCTTTCATGTGAGTTGTGACTGAGTAAACTATCTGGAAAGGTGATTTGGTATGGATAATCTCATCAGGGCAATGAGCGCCATGTGCTCCTGAAAACCACATTCATAGCCTTTGCAGCTGATCCAGAATACAACGCAAATGATTGCTCATTGTCTCAGAAGTGATATATGGGGATCTGTCAGCAGGGTGATTTGGTGGATGTTTGTTACTAGTAGCAACCAACCGCTACATCAGTAAAAAAAAATTGCAGGAGGTTGGCAACCCTGCAGAGCTGTAGTAGAAGAAGTAGTACGAGGAGCTAATCAGTTTTTTTTTCTGACAAGAAGCATGCTGATAGGAAGAGAAAGCAGAGTAAGATAAGCTCATCACTGTGCTGTTTCTCTTATCACTTTGCAGTCACAGGCTGGGGCAGGTCCAGGACAACCTGGGTCAGCAGCTACAAATACTGTAACTGCTGACTTTTAATATTAGGACACTTACCTGTCCAGGAATCCAGTGATGTCAGCACCCCAGCCGATTTTCCATCAGCTCTCACCGCCACTGCTTGTAAGGGAAACTGGCAGCATACTGTGCTTTCTGAATGGGCCGGGAAAGAGGAGGAGGGACGAATTTTGTGGCAAGATCACCCAAAAGTTTGAGCGGGTATCTGTCAAAAACAGGTACCCCCCCCAGGGATGGACTGGCCATTGGGACTACAGGGAGTTTCCCGGTGGGCCGATGGCTCAGTGGGCCGGCTTCAGTGACAGCAGCCTGGGAGTTTCTCACTTCTGCCTAATTTTGTCCCATGGGGGGGGGCACCAAACTGATTCTTTGCTCCGGGAGTAATAATGTCTGGCTTCCCCACTGGTACTGCCTATAAGAGTACCAGTACCAGCCGTTCTATTCTAATAAAGTAAACGGCTAGTGGCTAGTGAAGGGGGAGAGGGGGCTTGGGTGGCCGGGGGGGTGCGGGAGTTGTCCGGCCGCTGTGGGAGAGACCTGTCAAAGTGGGCCAGTCTGGATGAAGTCCAGGGCCACATTTTTGTCTCAGTCCAGCCCTGCCCCCCCCCCCCCTGAAAGGTGCCAAATGTGGCACTGGAGGGGGGAGAATGTAGGTAAGCAGAGCTTCCACTTTTGGGTGGAGCTCTGCTTTAAGGTTTTTCCCCTTAATGCATTCTATGCATTAGGATGATCCCTATCTCTGAGGGAGACTAGTTGCTTAAAGTGATATGTCGAACCAATCATCTCGACTGACAGAGGTTCTAACCCCTCACCACTATCCAAATCAAAACAATAATGTGAACTATTGTCTTTAGATACTCTTAAAATGTATCTAACAGATGTAAGGAGTTAAAAGCAGAACCTAGAGGTACCTATGCATACTTCTTTTTATCCTTCAGAGTCCTTCAGAGTGCCCATGAGCCCTCCCTAAAACACAGAATGTGCTCAGTCTGCAAATTCAAAGTGTTACTAAACTCCCCCCCACATTTTTTTCTTGTAGCACCCTCCTACATAGGTTGCTGGATAGGCCAGGTAAATGTAGTTATTTTTGGCTCCCCAGTATTCACCGGAGCAATTTGTAATTGTTTTGGGCTGTTCTCGGTTTTACTGGCTGCAGATTAGACTGCTTCACCCTGCCTTCTGGAGGATTCTGAAATGTAATGGGCTGGAAGAGGCTGGAAGAGGCAATTCAACAGCCTGAGTTATTATGTTGGTTTAACCAACCCCTGGGGGAGAGTGCCCAGTAGGTAGCCAGGGAGTGCATAAATATTTGGGTATATATACCCTGTTCTCGTCCAGGAGGAAAAGTTCCCAGCCTAAAGGGCTGCTATCCTTTCAGGCAACCCAGCTGAAGTTCTACATATGCATATCAAGGTCCCAGCTGTGCTAGATCGGGGGGGGGGGGGGCTACAGTGCTGAGGATTTATAGAACTAAGAGATTTTACTGAGGATCTCGTCTGGAGAGTTTGAGGGAGAAATATGTAGGAGTGACTGCTTGCTTCTACTGTGGCCTTGTACATCAGTGGCAGTGATCGCTTGGGCTGAGACAGCTATCATGGTGTCTCAGTGCTCCTCTTATAATTGTACAGTGTTGCTGGAGTATATCTCAGCTCCCTGCACCCTATCTAATTTCATTTAGCAATAAAGCATAAAAAAGACACCCCTAGACTTCTTAGTGAACCACAAAAAGTGACTGTTGCTGTGTGCCTGACAGCCACTACGCTAACTGGGGAAAGGAACCTGGGGCAAATCAGCGGGTCCCATGCTGCCATCTTGGTCCTTTTCAGCTGGCTGTCTGTTACAGGTGTAGGCAGCCAGCTCTGATGAAATGCCGGACCTGCCCCTGGCCTGCCCTCTGGATCACCCCCTGGTCAATTTGGGGTTTATTTACTAAAGCTAGAGAGTACAAAATTAGTCACATTTCTGCATATAAACCAATCAGCTTCTAACATCAGCTTTGACAATAACACCTGGCAATAAAATCTGTAAGCTGATTGGTTTCTATGGAGAATTGTGACTAATTTTGCACTTTCTAGCTTTAGTTAATAAACCCCTTTGTGTGCCAATTCTGAAGCCCCCTGGCAATTCTTACCTTGGCTGAAATGGCAGTAAGGACAGGGCTAAAAATAAAAAAAATAGAAAGGAATGCCCAAAAAAAATCTGAAATTCTATTTGCAGAGGGCAGAGTGTTAACGAGAAACTAGCTTCCTTTTGGGAGTTTAACTCTGCTATAAACTTCAACCTCCTGTAGTGCAGACCCGGGACTGGTCTGGCTTTTTGGTTCCAGGTTCTCTTCCCTGATAGGCACACAGCAGCCAGGCACATGGTAGTTGCACATACCTTTTTGTGGTTTTTATTTTGTTAGAGATAGGGATAGGGTGAGCCTTGGGATACTCCAATATACCTCAAACAAACGGTATTGGAGGAGACTAAAACTGATCTATTTTTTCAGGGTGAGGGTAAACTGGTACTAAACAGGGACTTTTCAACCAAATTATAGTCCTGAATGTACAAAGAAAAATCTCTCCCAAATAAGGTCAGAGGAAGTTTCTACATCCAGAAGGCTGGTACTCACTGTGTCCCAGGGCCGTCTTAATAGCATCATGGGCTCCTGGGCAAAGTAATGCTCTGGGGGCTCTAAAATGATGACAGTGCAGGTAAACAGACAATAAGTAGGTAGGAGGCAGACTGCCTCCCCTTTGTATCTATCACTCTCAGTGCCATCATGGGGCCCCCAATTTCAGGGCAGCGTGGGCTCAAGGGCCAGCTGCTTTGGGGAAATGGCAGGGGCTCCCAATGCAGCTGGGTCCCCCGGGCAGTGTCCAGGTGTGCCTTCTCATTAAGACAGCCCTGCTGTGTCCTGAATACTGTGTTGCTGCCTGCAGTTTCAGTCATATTCTCAAATTGAATTGCCTGTGTCCTGGATCCTTAGATGAGTGCTTTGCAAACATTCAGGAGGCTAGGCCAGAGGTATCTAGCCAAAGCAGAAGCTATGACCCCAAAAAAGTGTTCTGTCAACTGCAGGTAAATTCCCAGGCACTTCCTCAGGCTGGGTCTTATTCCAGCAGGAACAATAGAGCTTTGTTCTGGAACACAGCTTATTCATATGCCTTTCAGCCATCTGCTGGTCACTTACTCCACTGACCAGGGATTGGCTAAAGAGGCATTAATATGCAGGCCAGGGTCTTCCACCCGCTATATCCCAGAACTCATTGCAGGGGAAATAGCCAAACCTGCACCAGCAGAACCCAGAACAGACACTACTAAACAATTGCTGCTCTTTCTGACTACAGGGAGGCCAAAAACTAAATTTGAACACTAGTAGCCTATCGAGGTGCTACGCTCCAAATATAGGGCTATGTCCTGCTCTTCTCACCCCAGCATCCTTCAGTGCACCTACTTTTTTGTCTGATGAAGAGGGGGTGTCAGAACATCAAAACTAGAACAGAACATCTGCTTATGAAGACTGTTTTATAACTTTAAATTCCAGCTTTGGGAAATGTGAAAAGTATCCCTTGCAGTGGGTCTGAACCTGCACTGCAAAGGCTAATTGCTTGTTTAGTCCAGGGAAGAGTAAGGCTGGCCATACATGGATGGAAAATTGGCCAGTTCAGTAAGGACTACCCTTTTGGATCTCCCCTTTCGATTAGTGCTGCAGCCTGCAATGCTAATCAGTATATTCCGATGACAGGGAAGTCTCCCCGCTGTCAGAATACAATAGCTTTGCCCATCCATATCAAGTCTGTGGATGGGGGAAATCAAGTCTTTTTTATTTGAACAAAATAATTGACTCATCTATGGGCTGCCTAAAAGCACTTTTACTTATCTGATCCTCCATTCTTTCCTGCAGGTGGCGCTCTCCTGTGCTCTGACATTGGATTGTCCCTCTGGGTCATCATGTCTAATGCATGGCTATGGATCATGCATAGATCTTAATGACACCGGGACCTTAGATCGCTGGAGCACAGAGGAGAAGATGCCGTGGGGAATGGACCTGCAGAACGGAGGAACAGCAGATCAGATAAGTAAACCTACTTTAACAAGTCTCCTAGACCTATACGAGTTATTAACCCTTATGCCGCGTACAGACGATCGGACATTCCGACAACAAATCCGTGGATGTTGGCTCAAACTTGTCTTACATACACACGGTCACACAATTGTTGTCGGAAATTCCGAACGTCAAGAACTTGATGACGTACAACACTACGACGAGCCGAGAAAAATGAAGTTCAATGATTCTGAGCATGCGTCAAATTTATTCCGAACATGCCTAGAATTTTTGTGCATTGAATTGTGTACACACGGTCTGAATTTTCCAACAAAACTTTCGTTGTCGGAAAATTTGAGAACCAGCTCTTAAAATTTTTGTTGTCGAAACTCCGACAGCAAATGTCCGATGAAGCATACACACGGTCGGACTTTCCGACAACAAGCTCACATCGAACATTTGTTGTCGGAAATTCCGACCGTGTGTACGCGACATTACAGTGAGGGTGCAACAAGGGATAATTATTACGTTTCGTGAAGTTAGGCTTTAACCAGTTACCGACCGCCCACTGTATATGTACGTCCTCTTTTTAAAGATGGATATCTCGGTAACGGCAGCAGCTGCTGCCACAACCGAGGTATCCATCTTTTCAGTGGGCGGCCGTGTAAACGATAACGGCAGTCTCCACTGTGGATTCGCCGCGAGATCGCCGTTATCGGTGGCGGGAGAGGGCCCCCCCGTCTCGCCGCTCTCCCGCGCCCTCCGACTCTTACCGGAGCCGTCGGTAGTGGCAGAGGAGATCGGGTGCTGCTGCCTGATCAGTGAGGACTCGAGTGAGGGCAAGATGGCCCCCACCCGTCCTCATAGCTTTGCTGGGCGGAAGTGACGTCAAAACGTCAGTCCTGCCCAGCGTCTTAAAGAGACAATTTTTTTGTTGTCATTTTTTTAAATGACAAATTTTCCATTTTTTTATTCTTGCATTTAAGTCTAAATATGAGATCTGAGGTCTTTTTGACCCCAGATCTCATATTTAAGAGGACCTGTCATGCTTTTTCCTATTACAAGGGATGTTTACATTCCTTGTAATAGGAATAAAAGTGATATTTTTTTTTTCTAATTTCAGTGTAAAAAATGATAAAATCAATAATAATAAATAAGAAAACAAAAAAAAAATATTTTAAAGCGCCCCGTCCCGACGAGCTCGCGCGCAGAAGCGAACGCATACGCGAGTAGCGCCCGCATATGAAAACGGTGTTCAAACCACACAAGTGAGGTATCGCCGCGATCGTTAGAGCGAGAGCAATAATTCTAGCCCTAGACCAACTCTGTAGCTCAAAAAATGCAACCTATAGAATTTTTTAAACGTCGCCTATCCAGATTTTTATGGGTAAAAGTTTGACGCCATGCCACGAGCGGGCGCAATTTTGAAGCGTGACATGTTGGGTATCATTTTACTCTGCGTAACTGTATCTTTCACAATATAATGAATTTTTTCCAAAAAAAGTGCGCTTGTAAGACCGCTGCGCAAATACGGTGTGACAAAAAGTATTGCAATGACCGCCATTTTATTCTCTAGGGTGTTAGAAAAAAATATATATAATTTTTGGGGGTTTTAAGTAATTTTCTAGCAAAAAAAAATGTTTTAGTCTTGTAAACGCCGAATCTGAAAAACACCTTCCGTCCTTAAGTGGTTAAGTGGCTATTCCAGGCAACAAGTAAAGCGAATAACTGCCCAGGAAATAACGCAAATGTGCTAAAGCCAGAAAGATCACTTAGGAGCTCATTCATAATATATGGTGGATTTTACTGTATTTTTTTAATGCTGCCCTGACATATAACTTTATTTTCATTATCTAAAGAAATGTACTTCAATCGTATGACAGGTTTGCTTTATACCTTATTTTCAAGTATAGTATAAGAGGTCATTAATACCTAACTCTCCTCATATTCCATTTCAGCTTTCCCTTAAGCCTTTCTATATAGTTTTTCATTCTCTGTGGTCAATGTACTTTTTTTATCAATAGAGGAAGAAAAATGGAACAGGACCAAAGGGAGTCAGGAGGAGGGAAGGCAAGAGTTGGACACAGTACCGATGATGTCCCAGGCTCAATATAAGAGAATGGTAAAATTATGATAATACATTTCCAACCTATCTTTCTAATGTAAAAGCAATTCATGATAATCTTTTTTAAGGTCCTATTCGCTTAATGGGAATGCTTAACTGCATAATTGCCTTGAGCCTTTTGCTGTTTCTAAATGGAAAATATAATAATCTAATACTGTTGTCTCTACGGGCCAATGAGATCGCCGGGAGTGGACACCGGGACCACCCATGTGATCCAGGGAGGTTAATGCAGTTAAAGTTATTTCACAGTCCATTAAGGAGCTTAGGCTAACCTCACGACCTTCCAGCCACCAACATGGAATCCATTATCATCACAATGGAAGAGCCTTGGGTCTGGCTGCCTTGACACCGAGCCCGGAAAATCCCAAGTTAGTACTTAGTCTAAAAAAATATATATGCACTTTCTTCTTTTGCTTTTTAGGTCTGGCTTTTAATAAACTTGCTGTAATTTGTGACATTATTAACACAGAAAGTACAGAAAAGGACATTGAATTGCGATGTCAAAACTGCTGACTGTGTTATGCCTATGGTAATATAGGTTATATTTCAAAATAGCACGTGCGTAACAAAGAAAGCCAGAAGTGAAAAAGTCCAAGATTTCTGAGGAAATTGGAACAGGCAGTCAAAGATCATAAAACCATTTAGGTCATAGAGCTCACATGATTCTGTGGGTCAGTGACTGAATGCTGGGGCACAGTGGCTGTGGAATAACATATGAATTCCACCACTGAGGAATAATATTGTGCAATATTGTAATTAAAATGCTTGATTAATGTACCAGGACTAGGCTACATTCTTATGTATATAGAGAGGAGGTACGGAAGTAGGAAAATGCAATTTCATTAATATATAGTGTATCTTATATTGAATTTGCTAATGCCATTTCTAAACCACTGTTTGCAATTTTATGCTATCCTTTATAATGAATTCCCAACAAAGATGTAACTAGAGCTGTAATCACCCTTTTGTGCTTGCTGTTGGCTCCAGGGAGGTAGGTGACCAAGTTTAATGTGGGAGACAGAAACATCTGTCTGTTATGAAAGCTCTGCTTTATTACTGTAGGGAATGATGCATACCTCCCAACTTTCTGAGATGGGAATGACAGACACCTATTATCAAATGTACGTAGGCATAGAACACACCCTTTGCCACGGGATTCTGGTGGACACTACCAGTTGTTTGAGATTTCTAGTGATGGACTAAACACCTGTAAAGGTATGCCTGGGCAGCCACCTCCTTTAGTTAATTTAGGGTCTGGACGTTGTTGTGCCTGTCATTTGTCCAGCCATGAAGAGTTACAGTAAATTTGTCAAACTGTTAAAAGCTTGGTCTAAAGTAATTTAAAGGGGTGCATTATGGTTTCTGATGTATGAAAAAACAGGGTCAGCCTTGCAATGCCTCATGGAACTTGAGGGCCACCAGTTTGACACCTGTGCCTTAGGGAAACTGACCGCTTAAGAGGGAGCCAGATTACCGCCCCCCTCACTACCTAAGAACCTCTCAACTTCGCCAGGTACCATGCTTCATAATTGGCTGCATTGTACTTTGCACTAGTTACTGCTTCTCATAGAAACTGCATTCTTCCTCCAACTTGTGTTGCCAAGTTAACCCTTTGTAGTAGCCTTGCTTCATACCCCTTATGTGCTTTAAGTGTGAGAAATGCTGTAAATAACCTTATATACATTTATATTCTAAATCACTGTAAACCACTGCCGATTTAAATAAAATATTGTTTTTACCTTTGTTTCTCATTCTTTGTTACATCTTCAGCAGCCTATTTGTAACAACTTCCTGTCCAAATAGACTTGCCTCATTATTTGTCAGGGCAGATTTCCTGTTGTTTACAACAGTGGATTGTGCTTGCATAATGCGTGTCGGCACAGCCACTTGTAGTCCCCATTGGGAGATTATTTGGCAGGGTGAAGAGTGACAGCACAAGGGAACAACTGGTGGAAGGGAAGAACGTTCTCACCCTATAACACAGAAGTCATCAACCCTGTCCTCAGGGCCCTCTAACAGGTCAGGTTTGCAAGATAACTGAAAAAGATCACAGGGGATATCATTTGCTGCTCAGTGATTGCAGTATTCTAGTTTGCATCTCCCCATGGTAATACTTAAAATCTGGCCTGTTAGTGGGCCCTGAGGACAGGGTCGATGACCACTGCTATAACAGGAACTGGCTAAAGAAGGGCCTTAATATTACATTTTATATTAGATTTAAGTGACTGGCTTTACCTTTACTTTGAATTGAAATTGTTCAGTGAATAATGTGGACATAACGATAAATTATCACTTTATGTTTTATGTTTTCAAATATTTGATCGTTTCATAAGATCTTTCTAACCATAGCAATCATTCTGCGGTACAAATAAGATATTATTATGGTGGATTGCTTAGACTTCTCCACCAGGACTGATCATTTATTGACTGAGCCCTGAACCACTGCCTACACAGGTCTTGACTTCAGCTCCAACCACCCTAAAGCCAAGTCTCCACCAATGTAGGTCAAACCTTTTCAAGGTTGTACCACAATACATGGAGCTCCAGCAATTGAGGGTTAAGTCAATTCCCTTGCATGGAAATGACACAAATTAGGTTCTAGAGAGCCTGAGCAAGGAGACAAAAACCTTTGACAAAATCCGTATCCATACACAAAAAAAACACAACTCTAAACGCTATCTTGTCTAACGGTCATTTGCCCTTCACGTGAAATCTTCTATTGACTGTTGCAGAAAACCACGCGCCGTCCCCATTATTTTTAAATTGTTTCCCAACTTATTCTGGAATTGAAAACTGGACAGCTTTTCAATTGCTCTTGCATTTCGATTGATTATCAATACAGTTTTTGGGAATTAAGAATATTGCTCTATTCTTCGGCTTGGCATGGTGCTGACTTGGTGTTGTCGAGCAGTAAATATTGCCACGAGCTTCGTTTGACGCCTTTGATAAGAGACACAAAACACAATCAATGAGTTTGGCTATCTTTAGAGGATGTGACAAAGGGAGGAAGGTGATTCGTGCACAATGCGTGCGGCTCTCAAGGTCTCACGCTGGGAGATCGCTACACTGTAATTAAAAGGGGGAAGAAAAGGAATGTGATATAAGGTGCATGACAGTTATAACATTCTGCTTTAATTGGTTAATAACTATACGGTCCCCATGGGAGCTTTCTGTGATCACAAAGATCATTAGCACAGTGGGAATTTTAACCTCGGACAGTGAAGATGTGCTTCAAATTATTCTAAAATATGAAAGAAATGTAAGTAATGAAAGTAATTTAAAGAGAAACTCCAATATAAAATAAATAAATATATATATATATATATATATATATATATATATATATATATATATATATATATATATATATAATGACAAAAGAGAATATTCCCCCTGGGTGGGACTTTATATACCAAACACAGTGTTGGTAAAAAAAATATGATCTTTAATGGAACAAGACATACATATTGGCACTTGATAAAAGCACACAATGCGCACCTAGGTGCATATAAAAGCAACAAATGTACAAAATACAAAAACAATGCCACCAAGACAATACATGTGCCAAGGATGGCGAAAAAAGAGCAAGACAAAAAAGCACTCTCTGGGTGATGTGAGTATGCCCGCCGCGTTTCTGGTTAACAAACCGTCATCAGGAGCCACAAGAGCAGAGTAGTGCAAGTTGTAGTTCTGTTTAAAATAAAATTATAGAGAACACATCATAAAACACTGTACATACAAAAAGGGCACTAGGTTAAAAGCATGTTCGAGAGATGTAGCATATGGCAAACGGATAACATACCAAACCATGTGGTGGACTGGGTGTGGATCCCCTTTAATTAGTTTAAGTTTAAGTTCAATCCAAGAGTTGTGTGGGGGTGGACGTCCGAGCATCCCTCATTGCCTGGTTGTGAAACAAATAAGAATAGTATAGTAACTATAATAGTTATGTTTCTAAGCACCCATAGCCAACATGAAATAGTAAGCATAGGTGTGCAGAGCATGGGCAGCCTTAACCTAGGATAGGGGTCTAAGCAAAAATGAAGGGGGGGGGAAGGGGGGGGGCATCAGAAAGAGGTCAAAAGGGGGTGAGGTGACCCAAGTATAAAATGGAAAGAGCATTGATGGTGCTAGTATGCAATAATTAGCTATCAAAATAGGGTAAACCTGACCATAAGTGGGCGAAGAGTATGTAAAGAGGGGGAAAGGAAAATAGTTACCAGAGGGGTGGAAATTAGAGGGGCCCAGGACCTGTCGGTGTTTACGTCCTGCCCAGGTCCAAGAACTCGTCGTTAACCAATTCCCCTTTAAGGTCTAAGTAGACCTTTTTTCTTCTAGAGTGTTTTAGGTCTACTTAGACCTTAAGGGGGAATTGGCCGGGAGGCAGATCAGTGTTTCAACAGGAAATTTTCATTCGTTGTTGCAACACACCTGGCTGGGCTCCAGACGTAATGCTCTGCGTCCCACGTCCACCCTATTTTGAAGCCTATTAGAGCTTATGGCTCTAATCAGGTTCTTAAAAAATAAACCTGGCCGCTCTAATCCATATGCCCAGTGACCTGAAAGGGGCCGGACACATGAATAGGGGGTGGCTGTGGATAGATTCATGCTATGCATGAATATATCCACTGCATATAGGGGGTGGAGAGGATAGGGGGCGGCGTTTGGTGCCCCTAATGGACAGGCCGCCCTTGCCACCAAATGATTTGGAGGGATGGCCCAATACTTTTGGCAATATAGTGTGGATGACCGAATTTGGGGTGGAAGAACCTGACGGGCCTGCACCTCAACCTGATAGAACACCTTTGGGATGAATTATAGAAAAGATTGCAAGCCGGGGCCTTCTCGTCCAACATCAGTGTCTGACCTCACAAATGCTCTTCTGGAAGAATGGTCAAACATTCTCATGGACACACTGCTAAACCTTTTGGACAGCTTTCCCAGAAGAGTTTTAGGGTAACTCAACTTTCGTGGGGAAAAAAATTGCAAATAGGGAAAAAATAATATAGCATGTACAATTGCGATACAAGTCATATTGTAATTGAATGTTATTAAAAATGACCTTGCCTTTTTAATCTGCAGCCACTGTAATTTTCTATACATGCAATGCAATATGGCTACATGGAGTTGTTCTGTCATAATTTCTTACTTATGTGATTGGCTCACCAATTTTCACAGAAGTCTGCCTGAAGTCAGATTTCAGGCATTCCCTGCAACAAAAATTTCACTTTTGGTGAGACACTTCCAGTAGGAATACGTCTAAAGGGATGCAGGCCCAGCAGCTTTCCTCATTAGTGCCCTGCAGCTGCCACAGCTGACTGATAATTACGAAACCACTCCCATTAGAATCACTCGAAACCAGAAATTGACGTAATTTCCGGTTTCAAGTTCAAACGACATCACTTACGGTTTCAGTGGAACGCATGCTGGATGTGGCATTTCCTGTTTTTATCTCTGCAATACTACATGCCATTTTAATTGTTCCACTTTGTAACTACCTATCCACGTTTGTGCAATAAACTCCTGCCAAACTGTACTTCACTATTAGTCCCCTTTTTTTAATTTTTGGTGTAATCCACCCATGACCATCACGATTGGGGGAGAATCTGGGACCCTTCTGTGAATTGCCTCTTATGGCCAGCATTCTAGCCTGAACGACCCCTAGACTGAAAAGCTAGGGGTCCATTTTCTTCTGTGTGTGGGGACCCAGGAGGGGTGTGTGGGGACACAGGAGGGGTGTGTGGCACACCTAGAAGTTTGGAGCACAATGGCACTTTATTGATTGGAGCACCTATGTACAATATACATGGACGTTCATTATATTTGATTTCTTTTGTCACTTTATTGATTGGAGCACCTACTGTATGCACAATAAAAATGGATGTTTATTATATTTCATTTTGTTTGTCACTTATCAATTTTATTTGAATTGTGATGTTATTGTGAGCGCTGTAATTACGGCATATGTGAGATATAATATTTTTTTCTTTCATTCAAGTGAATATCACTTTGTGTACAGCAGCTGCAACCACTATATTATTTGTAATTATTTTTCACTTCTAGCAAGAATATATATATTGTGACAGGAAGTCAGGTAAATCTGTGGGTGTTGTCACTGATGGGACATACATTTCTGCCTTGTTTAGACGATACACAGATTGTTATCGGGCGTCGGCTACAAACGTAGCCAGAGGAAGGCTAGAGGCCGTTAGAAAACTTCAGCTGTTCAGAATGAAGCAATCAAAGCCTTTATAAGTAGCCAGAGGGTTACCACTTGGTTGCTGCATCACTCCTAAGGCTGTGTGAGTAGGAGAGCAGTGCCAGAAAGTCTCCTGATGAGGTGAGGAGACCATTGACTTTTTCCTGTGTTATCAATGTCAAAAGACTACTGTTTGTGCTGTATGACCAGCATTGTCTGCCCAGCGCTAGGCTGAGCCAGACTCCTTAGATAGGTTCCTGTGTGGAAGGTAGATGCCCAGAGTGGCTAGGATTTATTTTATATTTGATTTTGTTTATGCTGTTTGGATGCTTGCAATTATTTTCCAGCAAGATGGAAAAATAAACAAAAAATGTTATTTTTCAACTGTCTTTGACTGCCAGTCTGTATAAAATCAGTGTGTGGTGAACCCAAGCAAGGGGTCACACACCCCGCTACCAAGCTAACCCCTCACATATGGTGGAGTGCCACGGGCAATTAAAGTAAACCCAAAATGGAGGAGATACTGAAACAGCTGGCTTTAGCAAATGCAAATCAACAACAGGCAAATGCAGCTCAACAACAGACGAATGCAGGTTTGCAGCGGAGCCTTGCAGCTCAACAACAGGCTCAACAACAGAGCCTTGCAGCTCAACAACAGGCTCACCAAGAGAGCATTGCAGCTCAACAACAAGTCTGAATGTCCGTAATGGACATTTATGGATGCAAAAATTACGGATTTTACAAACTGTTTGTAAATTTACTGACGGTTGGCAACTCTAGGAAGGTGAATGTAATTAGCTTGGGGCTAGTTAAGTGGACATGTTGACCAGGCAAATAAGTAAATGTCACTTACCTGTATAATAGTTCTGTACAGTGTTTGTGCTTCAAATACCCACAGAAATCAAAATTTCAAAGAACAAGATTAGGATAGTTGGCAGGAGCTTCCATATATCTAAGGCCTCGTACAAAAGATCAGTCCATCCGATGACAAGGGTCCGAATGAAGCTGACTGATGGTCCGTCGCGCCTACACACCATCGGTTAATTAACCGATCGTGTCAGAACGCGGTGACGTAAAACACAACGACGTGCTAAAAACGAAGTTCAATGCTTCCAAGCATGCATCCATCAGACCATTCTCATCGGATGGACCGATCGTGTGTACGCGGCCTAAGGAGCCTTTTAAAGTCAACGACACCCAAAAACGCCATGAAAAACACCATCCTTTTAAATCCAATGTGTTTTTTTTTTTTTTTTAAATGGCGAAACTTTGCTGTATTTCTCAGATTTTCATTAAAATTTGGTAAAAAGGGAAACTCTCAAATATGCTCATACACAGTAGTACCATGATTTTTTTTAATATTATTATTATTATTTTTTCTGTTAGTACGAATATTAACTTATTAATATGTTTTATTTTACAAAAGTACTTTTTGCATGCTAAAAATGTATTAAGGTTTGCCTGCTTTCAACAGAGATCATAGATCCATTTTCTATAGCTATATGTCATTGCTAAAGACACTTTTTTATGAACACACCCATAAATATCTAGACTAATTTATAATCCCAGTGATAAACACAGTTATATTTCAGCATGTAAAATGTGGTTGTCAGCTGTTAAACACTAGCAGATGAAACTCAGTGGATTAAAATGTATATAGCTAGAAAACCAATAAAAAATGATACATTAACATATTGCAAAAGTGGAATGAAAACTTATATCCTCATGTAGAGGGCCTATAATATCATGTGGAGTATGTGATGGTAAATAACAGGACATGCTTGGTGTCAAGGCCACAAAGTTTACAATAGAAAGACCGGTAATAAGTAGCATATTTCAAAAAAAATAAGATACTTACCTATCATCTTACCTATCATCATCACTATACACATTCAAACTCATTGCTGGTTGAAACACAGAAGGACAACAGTCCTTATCTTCAGGATGGTGCACATATTCTGACTGTAAGGCCAGGGGTGGGGAACATATATTAAACAATACATGCATACACACGATTGGATGGTTTTTCTGATGGAATTCCGCTCAAGCTTGGCTTGCATACACACGGTCACACAAAAATTCTCTGAACTTTCGACCGCCAAGAACACAGTGACGTACAACACTACGACGAGCCGAGAAAATTAAGTTCAATGCTTCTGAGCATGCGTTGAATTGTTTCCAAGCATGTGTCAGAATTTTGCATTTCAGAATTGCTACAGACGATCGGAATTTACGATTGGATTTTTTTCCATCTGAAAATTTGAGACTCAGCTCTCAAATATTTGGTGGAAATTCCGACAGGAAAAGTCCGATGGGGCCTACACACAGTGGGAATTTCCGACCAAAAGCTCACATCGGACTTTTCTTGTCGGAAATTTTTTATGCATCCTATGATCATTTGTTTGTTTTAGCGAATACTATTAAAATGAAAATTTCAAGTGACCCTGAACTGATGCCTCCAAAAAGTAGAAGTGACCATGACCTTACTATGCTGTAATAATGCTTCACACATAACAGAAGCACTTTAACCACTTGCCTAAAGGGCACTTTCCCCCTCCTTCCTGTCCAGACCAATTTTCAGCTTTCATCGCTGCCACACTTTGAATGACAATTGTGAGATACTTGTGACAATTGGGTACATACAATGCTGTACCCAAATTAAATTTTTATAATTTTATTCCCACAAATAAAGCTTTCTTTTGGTGGCATTTAATCACAGCTGGGTTTTTTATGAAAAATGAAAAAAGACCAAAAATAAAAAAAAATTCTTAGATTCTGTCAGAAAACTTTGCAAATAAGTAATTTTTCTCCTTCACTGATGGGTGCTGATGAGGTGGCACTGATGGGGTGGCACTAATGAGGAGGCACTAATTAATATGCAGCACTGATGGGCACTGATATGCTGAACTGATAGGCGGCACTGATATATGACGCTTATGGCCAATGATAGGTGGCACTGATGGGTAGCACCGATGGGCAAGCACTGATGGGCACTGAAAGGCAGCACTGACTGGCATCACTAATTGGCACAGACTGGTGTCACTGATGGGCACAGATTGGCATCACTGATCAGCACTGTTGGGGCTTCACTGTAATTAGGGCACTGATGATCAGTTCCCTGATTACCTGTACAGGTTTCCTCTTTGAGGAGACGCTACTAATCGGCTCTCCTCTCCTCACACTCTGTCAGTGTAAGGCAAGGAGAGCTTAAACGGCATTTCCTTGTTAACATGTGATCAGCTGTGATTGGACACAGCTGGTCACATGGGTAAAGAGCCACAGCTGAGATCGGGGTCACACCGTATCCCTGGGACTGATTGACATCATATGACGTCAGCCCAGAACAAGAGAGCATCCCGCCCGCCGTCATTTGTCTATACGACAGGCGGGAGGCAGTTGAAGCTGCAATGAATACACACTAACACTGAGCATGCTAATAGGAAGAGAGAGCAGAGTGACAGAGAGATAAGTTCATCCATCCTGCTTCTCCTTTCTCTGTCCTGTCAGAGGCTGGGGGGAGGGGAACATGACCCGTATGTGGGGAGGTGCATCGTGGTGCAGCGGCAGGAATTACGCAGACTCTGGTTGCAGAGAACAGAACTTGTATTAATGCAGAATCCTGTAATTCACAACAGACCTGGCGGGAAATCACCCAACCGTGAAAACTCACGACATGTACCTGCAATGTCTAGCAGAGCAGGTCTCAGATATACTGACAGCATCTGTTTTGCGGGGTAGACTATGGCCTGGCCGTTCGAATCCTGACCAAATTAGGGAGGTTTCCAGGTAGGATGACAAGTCCCTATCCTTTGACTATTTGTCAGTAACTTCTCCTTGATGCTAATTACTGTCCCTGACAGAGGTGTGACCTCTCCCTACACTACAGGCATATGAAATGCACACCAAGCCTTGGAGCCAGGACCTTAAATAGGTTCTGCCTGACCCAAAATGGCTGCTAAAGTCATATGGGACGGCAGCATCCAATTAGCTTCCCCAGTGACCCTGGAAACCATAAAGGACCCATGTTCCTCTTGACTTCCTCTCCCCTGCAATGCCGCTGCGGTTGAGTGCCACCTACAGTGGGGAAAGTAGACTGCACCTGCCTACACATACAGTATGTGTTACTTAATTGTACCAGAGAAAAATCAGGTCTCGCACCTGCCAGAAAGGGCTGGGCTGTGTGGAAGAGCTGTGTAAATCTCAGGACTGGATGGAGGACATACAAATCATTTTGTTTAATAAAAGAGCTCCCTTGAATTACTTTTATCTGTATATTTAGCTGTTTGCCTAAAGTTTAGCTTTAAGCCGTCATGTAGATATAGTTTTTGGAGTTCTTGAAACCTGATAAGATTATTTTGCCATCTACGTAAATGTGCTGATCTGCAGTTACATTTCCAAACCTTAGTGGGATATTCACGTCATCCTCCATCGTTCTGAACTTGCAGCATTTTATCTGTAGACTGTAAACCTATTAGCCTGCAGTTTATGTAAAATGTGCTTTTCCCAGTCACACTTTTGTGCCATGACCCCGATCAGTTATTCTCCAAACCCTCCAACTATAAGGCTGAAACACGCACGTTTGCACAAATAAATGTTGACTGGGGTCAAGGACAGTTACACAGGACAAGTTTACATACGTGGAGTGACATATTCTTCAGAATAGGGTCAGTCATCTGGCACAATCTGAAGCAAATTAAATATTTCAGAATATATATTTTGTGATATTGGGGCAGAGTTTCTGTTCTTTTTGTCTTAACTGTTTATTTGTGTTTAAGTCTATGCCGCTAAAATACACTATGGGCCAGATTCATAAAAGAGATACGACGGCGTATCTCCTGATACGCCGTCGTATCTCTGAGATACGACTGTCGTATCTATGCGCCTGATTCATAGAATCAGGTTACGCATAGATCTCTCTAAGATCCGACAGGTGTAATTGACTTACACCGTCGGATCTTAGGCTGCAATTCTAGGCCGGCCGCTAGGTGGCGATTCCATTGCGGTCGGCGTAGAATATGCAAATGACTAGTTACGCCGATTCACGAACGTACGCTTTGCCCGACGCTGTAAATTTACGTTGTTTCCGTAGAGATACGCGGCGTAAAGATAAACATGCCCCCTAGGTGGTCTAGCCAATGTTAAGTATGGCCGTCGTTCCCGCGTCAAAATTTGAAATTTCACGTCGTTTGCGTAAGTCGTCCGTGAATGGCACTGGACGCCATTTACGTTAACGTCGAAACCAATGACGTCCTTGCGACGTCATTTAGCGCTATGCACGTCGGGAAATTTTAGGGACGGAGCATGCGCAGTACATTCGGCCTAATTTAAATGGTCCCCGCCCCATTTGAATTAGGCGGGCTTGCGCCGGGCGGATTTACGCTATGCCGCCGCAAATTTACAGGCAAGTGCTTTGTGAATCAAGCACTTGCCCGTAAAACTTGCAGCGGTGTAACGTAAATGTAATACGTTACGCCGCCGCAGAGTAAGCCGATTCTACCTGAATCTGGCCCTATATTACCAAAAGTATTGGGACACCTGCCTTTACACACATAGGGGCAGATCCACAAAGATCTGCCCCGGCGCAGCGTATCTGAGATACGCTACGCCGCCGTAACTTACTTTTTTTGGTTTGAATCCTGGAAGAATTTGCGCTGTAAGTTACGGCGGCGTAGTGCATCTCTCGCGGCGTAACGGCGCCTAATTCAAATCGGCGAGTAGGGGGGCGTGTTTCATTTAAATGAAGCGCGTCCCCGCGCCGAACGAACTGCGCATGCACCGTCCCTAAATTTCCCGCCGTGCATTGCGCTAAATGACGTCGCAAGGACGTCATTGTTTTGACATGGACGTAAATTACGTCCATTCCGATTCACGGACGACTTACGCAAACGAATTTTTTTTTTTGACATTAAACGCGGGGACGACGGCCATACTTAACATAGCAGCTTTAACTATACGCCGGAAAAAGACAACTAGAGACGACGTAAAAGAATGCGAAGGCCGCTCGTACGTTCGTAGATCGCTGGAAATAGCTCATTTGCATACTCAACGTGGATTACGACGGGAACGCCACCCAGCAGACGCCGAAGAATTGCATCTTATATCCGAAGGCGTACGAAGACGTACACCTGTCTGATCTAACCCAGATGCCGTCGTATCTTGTTTAGAGGATTCAAAACAAAGATACGACGCAGGAAATTTGAAAGTACTCCGGCGTATCAGTAGATACGCTGGCGTACTCGCTTTATGGATCTGCCCCATAAACTTTTATGGCATCCTAATCGTAGTCCGTAGGGTTCAATATTGAGTTGGCCCACCCTATGCAGCTATAGCAGCCAAAAATCTTCTGGGAAGGCTGTCCACAAGGTTTAGGAGTGTCTATGGGGAAGTTTAACCATTCTTCCAGAAGCACATTTGTGAGGTCACGCACTGATGTTGGATGAGAAGGCCTAGCTCACGGTCTCAACTCTAATTCATCCCAAAGGTGTTCTATCGGGTTGAGGTCAGGAGTCTGTGCAGGCCGGTCAAGTTCCTCCACCCCAAACTCACTCATCCATGTCTTTATGGACCTTGCTTTGTGCACTGTCATGTTGAAAAGGAAGGGGCCATCCCAAAACTGTTCCTACAAAGTTGGGAACATGAAATTGTCCAAAATTACATCTTAAGAGTTCTCTTCACTGGAACTAAGGGGTCAAGCCCAACCCCTGATGATGATTTGGACCAATGCACAAAGTAAGGTCCAGAAACACATGGATGGGTGAGTTTGGGGTGGAGGAACTTGACTGGCCTGCAAAGAGTCCTGACCTCAACCCGATAGAACACCTTTGGGATGAATTAGAGTGGAGACTGCGAGCCAGGCCTTCTCTCCAACACAAGAGAGAGCACAAGCAACTGTGACAGTTATCGTTCACGGTACGGCTTGAATGTACAGTAACTGTTTTGGGAAAGAGTTAAATTTATGGGTTTAGTTCCAAGTGGCCACTGCAATGAAGGAAAGAGTGGCAAAGAAGCACTGGCAAGAGGAGTGTCAGTGGATAATGGGCAAAGGAGTGACAGTATGCACTGGCAAGTGAGTATCAATGGAACATCATACGGCCCGCGGTTGTCATAATAATGTTAATAATAATAATATAAATAACTGTTATCCTAGGGCTCTCTATTTCATTGCACCACTATTTGCTACGGCGGGCTCATCTGTGCTGCTAGACCAGCCCCCGTAGCTAGACCAGTCCCTTCTATGCATCTAAAGTCCTCTGACATTAGTGACATCAAGGACATCTAAGGCCATCTAAGGTCCTCTGATCCCCAGACATAAATGAGCAGTTAACCCTTACAGCCCCACTGCAAGAAAGGTAATTTAGTCTTGATGGAGCTGAATATTGATGATAACATGTAGAGCATTTTTGAAAAAAATAAAATGTTTTAGGTTTTAAATTGTGATAGGTCAGGAATTTATTCAAGCAGACTTCTAAATTTATTGAAAGCTATATTTAAAATTTTTATTTTCAAAGAGGCCTTAAGATTTAAACTAAAAGTACTCCTGTGCTTCAGATCCCCCCATGCACAATGATAAAAAAAGGGGGAATACACCAGCACTTTAAGCTTATGACTAATCTTACCCCAACATGGTCTTACTCAATGTTTCTCCATAGCATGGCCTTACTCAATATTTCTCCATAGCATGGTCTTACTCAATGTTTCTCCATAGCATGGCCTTACTCAATATTTCTCCATAGCATGGCCTTACTCAATATTTCTCCATAGCATGGTCTTACTCAATGTTTCTCCATAGCATGGTCTTACTCAATGTTTCTCCATAGCATGGTCTTACTCAATGTTTCTCCATAGCATAGTCTTACTCAATGTTTCTCCATAGCATGGTCTTACTCAGGGGAGGGCTGGGCTGGGGGGCAGGGTGGCAGTTGCCTCCCAGGCCATCCTAACTTATGTTCAAAATACCCACTACCATTTAATTTGTTATTCTAGTCTTGGAAGTCGGGCCAACCACTAGCTGTTGCATTCCAGGAGTTGTAGTCCACGCTCAAGCTTCCGGTGGGTGGAAAACAGAGCAGCGCAGAGGAAACTACAACTCCCTGTGACTGGATTCTTGGAAGCAGGCAGAGGCAGGGCATGCCAGGGAGTCAGAACGCAGGGCTGCAAGGCTGGGCGCTGGCTGCAACTTGACCCCAGGATCAGGAGCATTACCCCCCCAGGAGGCCATGGCATGCAAGGACCTGCTGAGCTGAGATCACTGAGGTGAGAGACCCTGACACCCCTAGCTGACCCCCATCCCCCCCATACACCCCATTTAACCTGTCCCAGTGATCAGGCTGCATTGATGGGCACTGGAGTTGGCTGCACTGATGGTCACTGGTGAGGCTGCATTGAAAAAACAGATGTTCCATGGATGGTGAGCTGATTCGGTGGTTTAATGACTGGACTTGCCCCCCAGGCCTAAGGCTGCCAGCCCTCCCCTGGTCTTACTCAATGTTTCTCCATAGCATGGTCTTACTCAATGTTTCTCCATAGCATGGTCTTACTCAATGTTTCTCCATAGCATGGTCTTACTCAATGTTTCTCCATAGCATGGTCTTACTCAATCTTTCTCCATATTGAAGACATGGCCACCTCTTTAGTATGTGAGGTCAAGCTTGCCAACAGAGATTCTAATGCCGCGTACACACGATCGGACATTCCGACAACAACACCGTGGATTTTTTTCTGATGGAATGTTGGCTCAAACTTGTGTTGCATACACACGGTCACACAAATGTTGTCGGAAATTCTGAACGTCAAGAACGCGGTGACGTACTACACGTACGATGAACCGAGATAATTGAAGTTCAATAGGCAGTGCGGCTCTTCTGCTTGATTCCGAGCATACGTATATTTGTGTGCGTCGGAATTGCATACACACAATCGGAATTTACGACAAGAACTTTTGTTGTCGGAAAAAATGAGAACCAGCTCTCAAACATTTGCTGTTGGAAATTCCGACAGCAAATGTCCGATGAAGCATACACACGGAGAGAATATCCGACCAAAAGCTCACATCGAACATTTGTTGTCGGAAATTCCGATCGTGTGTGGTCGGCATTATATTGCCAAAATGGAGCGTGGAAAGAGCATAGCACAATGAGCAAATTGTCAATAAGTCTTAAATTCACAATCACAAACCCTTAAAATACGCCAATACCTATTCTATGCTCAATTGGGAATCAGTGAATCGCTTCCCGTGTAACTGGTCGGAATAGATAAACAAATAGCTGGAAGTATTTTCTGTTTGGCTTGACTGTGCAAGCCATTGGGCTGCAAGTTGTGATTTTAGTAAATGCTAACATGCGTTTTGACTTAGACAGTATTGAATTGTGTTCACATGAATGGGTCATTGGGCAATTGTAGAGAGTATGTCTTTATGGAACCGTTAAGATTATTAGTGCATCTCCCTTTGTTCGATTTTCTTTGGCACATTCTGGGGAATTCGCTCTCGTACGTATTCAATGGCAGAATTGACAAGCTTCCCCAGAAAAAGCCAATGTTCATGATAGCAAACAGGTGATGTAATAGTCAACACAAAATTTATAATATTAGAAAGTATTTCCCAAAAGTCACTAAGGGATGGTCACCCTGGGATCTGTGCATACGTTTCTTCAAAAGATGTCTTAGTACGGCGGTCCCCAACCTTTTTGGCACCATGGACCGGTTTTGTGGAAGAGTTTTTCACAGTGTGTGGTGACAGAGGTTTTATTGCATTGAAAAATATCTGTCACCGCAAGGAAACACAGAAACAATGGTATCCTATGTTTCTCAGTTGTTTCCTATGAGCTGCGATAAAATACAGACATGGTGAATTTAATCACAGTGCACCGTGCTGAATCTCATGGCAGTTACAGCAGCGCAGTGCATTGTCAGGTAGCCTGTATTCATAGGGTAGCAGTGCAGAGCAGGGGCTTGGCACTCCAACCTTGTGATAACAGTTTAGGGGAGGCCATTTTTTTGTTCCAGCATTGTCATGCCCCTGTCCACAAAGCTATTTCCATACAGACATGGTTTGATGAGTTTGGTGTGGCCTGTACAGATCCCTGACCTCAAACCTACTGAACATCTTTAGGATGAATTGGAATACTAATTTCAAGACCAGGGGCTAGATTCAGAAAGGAGTGACGTTGGCTTATCTCCAGATACGCCGTCGTAACTCCGAATGCGGGCCGTCGCATCTCGGCGCCTGATTCATAGAATCAGATACGCCTCAATGTTGCCTAGATACGAGCGGCGTAAGTCTCATACGCCGTCGTATCTTAGGGTGCATATTTACGCTAGCCGCTAGGGGCACTTCCGTAGATTTCCGCGTAGAATATGCAAATGAGATAGATACGCCGATTCCGAAACGTACGTCCGCCCGGCGCATTGATTTACGTCGTTTACGTAAGGCTTTTTCCGGCGTAAAGTTACACCTGCTATGCGTAGCCAATGTTAAGTATGGACGTCGGGCCAGCGTCAAATTTTGCGCCGTTTACGTTGTTTGCGTAAGTCGTACGCGAATAGGGCTGTGCGTAAGTTACGTTCACGTCTAAAGCAATGACTATTTGTGGCGTAATTTGGAGCATGCGCACTGGGATACTTTCACGGACGGCGCATGCGCCGTTCGTTAGTAACGTCAATTACGTGGGGTCACGACTATTTAGCATACAACACGCCCCCTACCAGCCTATTTTGAATTAGGCGGGCTTACGCCGGCCCATATACGCTACGCCGCCGTAACTTTGGGTGCAAGTTCTTTCTGAATACGGGACTTGCCTCTCAAAGTTTGCTTGCAGCACAAAAATCCCAGGACCAGCTGGCACACTGGTTAGACGATGTGACAAAAAGGGCTCAGTCAGATAAAGCAAAGGCACATTATAGACCCTTGGTTGTGTAGCAAAGTCCCAGTGCTCAGCTGTCCTTCTATGGCTAGTGATCCCAGCACCACCTTTTCAGGTACTGCCAGCCCCCTGGCTAATCTTTCGCAAACAGCTTGCTATGGGGGCACCTGAGCCCAGCCGCTGCTCTGTGTGTCCATATAGACATGGAGCCACGGCTTGGCCCTGCCCCCTCTCTCTCTTCATTGGCTCACTGACTTTGATTAACAGCAGTGGCACCAATGGCGTCTCAGCCAATCAGAAGAGAGAGTCTCGGACAGCTGAGGCTCTCGTGAAACATCTCTGGATCGAGATAAGGCTTGAGTAGGTATTAGGGGGGCTGAGGGGGGAGCTGCACACAGAATTTTTTTTATCTTAATGCATAGAATGCTTTAAGATAAAAATCCTTCTGCCTTTAGAACCACTTTAAACTTTTGAACATATAGTGTATGTTAAAATTGACCTTCAATTATAGTCACATAACATAAAAACTTTTTGTAAATACCATTCCACTTTAATGTAAAGGGGAACTCAAGCCTTTTTAAAAGATTTAAATTGAATGGGGAAGGGGTAGAGCAGTGGTAGGCAACCTCAGCCCTAGAGGCTGTTTTGAAACTACAAGTCCCTTGAGGCATTGCAAGACCCTGACAATCACAGGCGTGACTCCTAGAGGCAGAGGCATGATGGGATTTGTAGTTTCACCACAGCTGGAGGGCCGGCGTTGCTTACCCCTAGGGTAGAGCCTCTGTCAGATTGTTATCACTGTCTGTCCATAAAAGAAATTGCTCTGCATGGTCACCATGATAAGAAGCGAGGAAAATCTCTTCAGTGAGTAAGCACTTTGTTTAGTAGTGTGCAAAAGGGTCACCATCAGAAATTTTTAGTCAAGCAAATGCAAAATATTTTGTAATGTATGTAATGTTTTTATTTGCCATTTGTCAAGCTTGAGTTCTCTTGGGTAGAGTTGTTGCTCTACTAACCTGAACAGCAGGACCTCAAATTATTCATTCACACAGCTGAATGACTCAATGTCCATGTGGACCTCAGTCTGCAGGAACAGTCTACAACTGCAGTGCTAGTGCTGGGCTTTCTTCTTACAAATCACAGCTTGCTTTACCAACACTGCAGTGCGAGGGCACCCTGTAATAAGATGTTTATGTAAAATAAGGAATATATACAAATCATGATATATTTTATCAGTTTATAAACGCTAAAAAATGTAAAATGAAACAAAAAAAAAACATGAAAATGAGGCAGACTAGCGGGATCCAGTCCCATGTGTAAATCTTAGCTAACAGACGGTATTCTAGTTTAGCTAGCCTATGATCTGAGCGGCAATCTGTTTTCTCCAAGCCTGGTGACAATATTGGAGGGTAAGCCGACTGGCTGGATTGATTAGTACCTCCAGCGTAGCCATTTCCTCACAGAATGCCTGGCTTCTTTTTGTTTAATGATCTTACATTTGTCCTGCAGATGATGTAAAGCATGTAACTGGGGATGAGGTGTTCTGCTCTGATCACTCGTTACTTGGCGAGCAATCCCATCTCCTACAGATCCTCCCTAGAACCATTAATATTATATATAGATACCCTTGTCACCCATTCACATTCCAACATTCACATGCAGTATGGAAGTGTACAAGTGCATGAGGATGCCTTAGAGGGGGCTGTGGAGTGTGTGTGTGTCTGGGGGGGGGGAGTAGGCAGCTAAGAGTGGTGATTTATAATGGCCGACCATTGGAAAATAAAAAAGGAGGTGATCAAATTTATATTAATGCCTTGACCTATATTCATAAAGCTTCTTATTCTCCTTTCCCTGGAATATCTATACAGAAGGCAAGGCAGAGAGGAGAGGAAATGAGTGAAGCCATGATGGTTTAATTTAATGCCATATTGCACATCTTGAGCAATGCCTATTTGTAAATGTCTGTAGCCCTTCGCGCAATTTACGACCTTTTCTTCCGAATACAGGCAGAGAAAAAAGAAAAACCCAGCTCCATCAGGGATTAAACTGGAGCAGATTTATCAATGCATGCAATGCTTTGTGTTGCTGGGTAATGAGCTTTAATAAGATTTTTTTTCCTAGTTGCTTGTTTCCATTCCATTGTTTCCATTCTATTTATGTATAATATTCATGTTTCTGTTATTGCTTTACAGAAGTGTGATTTATACAACTGACTGCATCTTTTTTTTTTTTTACTTTCATTTTTAGATGTTTCCTTCTTTTATTGGAAATATTGTTTCAAGAGTCAGTCCACCATCTATTAACTTTACTGGCTAAGTTGACATTTTAAAGGAAGGGCCCAGTAGTGTATTTAGGTTTTGTGCTGCCCTAGGCTTGACTAAACTCGTGCACCCCCTAATTTAAATATGACCCACCCCAGGGCTATAACCTTCTCTTACTCTATCCAAAATGAAAAAAAAAAACAAGTGTTGTCTATAGTTCTTTAAGTCTGCAGGAACAGTCTACAACTGCAGTGCTAGTGCTGGGCTTTCTTCTTACAAATCACATGATAATATTATGGAGAGGACTAAGATATAACTATGACATTGGTGCAGCAGAAAACATATAGCACAGTGAGGAAGGTTTGTGGTCCAGGATGATTGGACAGTCAAAATTAGAAGCAGCCCCCCCCCCCCCACACACAGTTGCAGAATGCCGGCTGCATACTGGAAGCAGTGCGGCCGCTTTATCAGCCCAGTCCGCCCCATAAGACTGGCGCTACACTAACAGTGTAGCACAAGCCGGCGGGGACTCTTTCCGTGCTGCCCCCCTGTAAAGTGCTGCCCTAGGCCTGGGCCTTGTTGGCCTAGGCCAGAATACAGCATTGGAAGGGCCCTTCTATCCCCCAAAATACGTTGGCTGTAATCAATTATGACTGCACCCAAAAAAGGGAGGGAAGAGGACAAAGAACTGGTCACCAATATTTTCTGTGATCTCCTTACATCCCCTCCCCTTACATTAGATGTCAAGAGCCACCCCACCATCAAAAGTTTCATTACAGTGCAGAAGGACCAGAGGAGGGCAGCTGCAGGAGAGGTGCGAGGGCCACATGAAATGCTCTGGAGGGCCTTGTGTTTGACACCTGTGCCCTAGTTGATCTTATATTGCAGTTATGAAGCTCAAGGCACTGGGGGGAGCAGGCACTAGACATACATGCAGGGATGGACTGGCCATTGGGACTACAGGGAGTTTCCCCGGTGGGCCGATGGCTCAGTCGGCCGGCTTCAGTGACAGTGGACCGCTGCCCCCCCTGCTCCTCTGTCTCTCCCTTCCCGCAGTGCGCACCTTCTCTCCCTCCCTGCAGCGCTCACCTGAGGGGACAAAGAAGCAGGGGGAGGAGCAGGGGGAGCGACAGAGGAGCATGGAGGAGGGGACAGACAGCTGACTCAACAGCTATGGCCTGGGAGTTTCTCACTTCTGCCTAATCTTGTCCCATAAGGGGGGGCACCAAACTGATTCTTTGCCCCGGGTGAAATAATGTCTAGCTTCCCCACTGGTACTGCCTATAAGAGTACCAGTACCAGCCGTTCTACTCTAATAAAGTAGAATGGCTAGTGAAGGGGAAGAGGGGGCTTGGGTGGCCGGGGGGGGGTGCGGGAGTTGTCCGGCCGCCATGGGAGAGACCTGTTAAAGTGGGCCAGTCTGGATGAAGTCCAGGGCCAAATTTTTGTCCCAGTCCAGCCCTGCATACATACCTGTAAGTGCTTTGATAATTTTCAGGAGGAAATCAACTCAAAGGGTACATTTTTTCAAGGTACAGCTCAGTTGAAGGAGCCCAATGGGATAAAGAAGCATCTGACACTTCTGGGTGTGTCAGAGGTCCTACAACAGTTTGTTGAAAAATGCTGACACAGATTGATACATGAAATGGGCACCAACTGTGCCCATTTTTATTTTTATTGTACTGACTGTGCTTAGATTTTTTAACTATTGACAGTGTCTCTTTTAAACTACATCAGACGTGTTCCCTTTAACACTTGCCTGGCAGACAGGCTACAAATAATAAGTTTCAAAGAAAGTCTTCAAAGAAAGTCCTGTAGCCTTTCAGCAGCCAAATCTCTGTCGGTTATCCTCTGCTGTCTTATATACAGGAAGGAGGAAGGTGCAGAGCTTAAATTTGTGTAATGTACTGCTGTGGAGATAGCATGTCATTACTTGGAGTGAGTGCTGTTTCCAGGCAGGCTTTGCAGTAGGAGCTTCATAACATTGGTATAAAAATTCATCTCATGCGCATTTGCCAGGAAATGAATTAAACCTCTAGGCTTATTGCCTCACAAAAGCAACAGAACTTTTAACTTGATCTTGTCCATAAATTATCCCCATCCAGTATGAAGTCATTGAATGTGTCAGCACAGAAATACATCTTCGGCTGTGTCTCTCTGCCTAATTTAGAGTCCTCCGGCTCATCCAGCGAATCAGAAGGGAGCGTAGAATCCAGGCAGATCTGAACCGCTGACCGTCTGTTCCACCTGTTATTTGTGCGCAAAGGCAGGGATGTACTGCCTGGAAACCGTCAGAAAGCAACTGTTGCTGTCGCAGTGCTGCTGGTACAGGAACAGGCTGCAGAGGGGGCCAGCAGGCTTATTTAGAGTTTATTTTCAATAGCTGGAATCCATAGCAAGTTATAAGGTATTTGTTGACAGTGTGGGAAAAGAGAAGAGAGAAAATTACATTTGGTTGGTTATCATAGGTTACCGTACTTTGCACAGTTGTTTTTTCTTTTCAAATAGTTTTTATTGAGGCAATAGTTACATCACACAAAAAATAACATACAAAGTATCAAACACGAGGTACAATACATGTTACAAAGAGATAAAATCTAAACACACTGGGTGTAGACCCCAATAAAGAGAAGGTTTTGGACAGTGGCGGAATTATGCGGGTTGCAGCAGTCGCACTTGCGACTGAGCCCTGTAGTTCCGCTACTTCGGGGGGGGGCCGCGGCCCGCCCATGTGAGGGGCCCACCTGACTGTTCTGTGTCCATTCTGGCTGCTGTGGTTAGGGCTAAATTTGTAGGTTTGTTCCGCTGTGGGAAGGAGGGTTTTTGCCCCGCTGAAGGGAGAGAAAGAAGGCAGAGACAGCTCTGAGACTGTGGACCATCCTGCCTCCGCCTATCCAGAGACAGAGAGAATGTAGGAGTGGGGCGGACACTGAAAAATAAAGTCAGCAGACCTGTTGACACCAATTGAGTGAAGGTGGGGGGAGCTCTCCCCTCTGTGACTGCATCAAGGCATCCCTGGGGTGAGGCACAGTGACAGAATTCTGAGGGGGAATCAATTGATTGACTCTAAGTAAAGTGACATTTTGCAGTGCGATCCCAACCTCCACCACCTCTGCCTCTTATATTTCCCCCCACCACTACCGCAGATCTCATGCCTATCCCCCATCACCTCTACAACAGAGGTGATGGGGGGGATAGGATCAGTAAGAGGCAGAGGTGGTGGTGGGAGAGGATAGCACCACCACTGCCACCGATGCCACCCCCTCAAGTACCACCGCTGCCATCCCCTCAAGTACCACCACTGCCACCCCCCAAGTACCACTGCTGCCACCCTGCCCTCAAGTGCCACCGCTGCCACCCCCCTCAAGTACCACCACTGCCAACCCACCTCAAGTACCACTGCAGCAACCCCCCATCAGTTACCACTGCTGCCACCTCCTCAAGTACCACTGCTGCCACCCCCCTCAAGTACCAGCACTGCCACCCCCTCAAGTACCACCACAGCCACCCATTTTCAAGTACCACCGCTACCACCCCCCTCAAGTACCACCACTGCCACCCCCCTCAAGTACCACCACTGCCACCCCCTCAAACCCCCTTAACACCACCGCTTCAATCCTCCCTCAACACCAAAATCATGCTCTTCCAAGGGGGGGGAGGGGGGCCTTCATGATTTCTTGCACTGGGGCCCTGAAGTTTCTAGTTACGCCTCTGGTCTTGGATGAGGTTCTACCAGACTTTTTTTTACGACATAACAGCATTCCGCATGATGGCAACAAGAACAAACACACACATATATATATATATATATATATATATATATATATATATATATACAGTATATATATATATAAAAATATGAACCAGATCAGAGGATACTATAAAAACAGAACATACAGAAATAAACAAGCACCATTAAGCCCATAGGGCTACTTCATTAATACAGTTGAATGCAAATGAACACTGTAATGACCAATTCATATAGGTCCTGGGGTGGGAGTTACTTGGGACCAACATTGCCATTCATTAAGAAAGGTTAGGGAGGTTTGTGCCCTGTAAGCAAAAAATCATTCATAAACCTATGCAGCTTTAACCCTATGAATAACCCCTGAAATGTTAGGAGCTAGGGTCGATTTCCACAAGCTATTTATTGTTAAGCGGGCTGCATTAAGAATATGGGAAGTCACTGTGCGAAATTGTAAAGAGATTATATTCATATTTAGACCCAAAATGACTAGTCTCTAAATTGCTGTGTTTGTAAAGTAATAGTAGTGGTAAAAAAAAAAGCATTTATGAGCTTAACAACATTTTTTTTTGTACAATTCTCCTTTAAGGGGGCATGGCAGGGTGTGTGTCCTATGCCCACATCATTTTGCTAATAGGTGTCCCTCATTTCCATTTTAGAAAGTTGGGAGGCTGATAGACACAGGCCCTTAGTTATTTAAAATTGCATAAAATATTGGATTAGACTAATATTTCTAGACAATTGGTAATGGCCCTGGCATTGCCTGATAATTATTATTCATCACAAAACATTTTTGTCTTAGACCCCTTTCCCACTGAGGAAGTTTTCAGGCGTTTTAGCTCTAGAATTAGCGCACGTAAAGCGCCCATAAAGCGCCAGCAAGCGCCCGGGCCGTGCGCTTGCTGGACGTTCGGAAAAGTCATGCAGTATCTTTGGTGCGCTCCCAAAACCCCCCATAAATGCAATTAATGGGCAGCACATTCGAAGCACCTGAAAATTGCTTCCGAAGCACCGCAACACTGATTTTTTTTAACCCATTTTTTTAGGTTGAAAGCACCCCGCTAGCGGACGAAAAGTGGTACAAAAACACTGCTTAAACAGCAGTAATGCGCCGCTAAAACGAGTGACGATTTACTGCTAACGGCTGGCGCTTTCAGTGTGAAAGTAGCCTTAGGATTCATGCGCACGGACAATTACAGGATTTTTTTGGGCTAGTGTACATTTCCTAGCACTTTCATTAATGTTTATCCACCAAGGCGCATCCAACTTACTTCCCGAATGTAAAACTTTTGTGTTTGGGAAATATGTTAGACACGCATGCGCTAGTAAACGCTGATGCAAAGAAACATTTGCGTTTACAAAGTTATGGGTATAGCCATTAACTTTAATGGCAGGCTGTAAACAGCATGTGCAGTTCCCCGGGGGCAAGAAAGCACCAGGAAGTTTATTCTAGGTATAAAATATGCCCAATTTGTATATTTGTATGAATTCTTAGGCCTTATGCACACTTAAGCTCAAAAATGTTGCTTTACTCTAGGCGTTTACAGGAGTTTAGAGGCAGAAAAAAAACATAATTTGTGTATTCAGTATATCTGGTCTGCCACAGTACACAGAACATGGTCTGCCACAGTACACAGAACATGGTCTGCCACAGTACACAGAACATGGAAATGCAATTATTTTACTAAATATAAACTGCTCAATACCCTTTCCCATCAGCAGTATATAGCAGTCTTGTGACTTCTATCAGTGTCTGATTAAAGCTTGTAAGAGGAGTTTTCATTCTACTCTGACTGACCTATGCAGGACCCCTGACCCTCTGTCTGGACAGTGCCGATTGGCCCTGTGCTGATCACATACACTCTCACAAGAAAAAAAACCTCTAGTAATACACACCAAACTGAGGATGTGCAGAGTGACTCCAAAGGCTCTGTCTTATCAGAAGATGGATTAGGGAAAGTGGTAGAAGGGGAGGATCAGACAAGATGGGCTAAAACAGCTTTTTTACACAATGCAGATGATTAACCCCTTAGAATCCACAGAGAGTATAAAAAGCATGCTCTACTGCATATACAGTTACTGTTGTGGGTTTAGTAACACTTTAGGAATCCTGCACTACAGAAGCTTTGTTGTAAAAAGGCAAGCCGATGACAACAGTCACCAGTATTACCTGTAGGCTCCCTGCCGCTGATATTTCCCCCATTACTGACCTACCATACCTTCACTCTGTGTGGAGGTGGCCTTTTGGAAGACACAAGGCTTTGCTTCTTTATATCAGAGCCACCCCCCTGACGACAAGTGGATTATTAATCAAGAAGCAACAGCAGAAGGGGTGGAGGAACCAAAGATCCAAAGAATGAAGGATGCAGAAGCAGAGAGATTCTTGCATGGCAGCTCCTCAAGTACAGCTACCACTTCAATAAGGAGAACAATGAGCAGCCCAGTAGTGACCTCTTCTTATCTCACTCTAAAGCAGTGGTTCTCAAGCCTCTAGTGCCGTGACCCCTTGAAAAAAAATTCAAGGTTGTGGGGACCCCTAACAGTAAAATTATTTTCGTAGCGTGGGTTGTCAGCACCCAAGGCAAGACAAGTAATTTGCACCCCCAAACCCACGGACATTTTGCACTCCCTGAATCCCTTTCACTCATACAGTATTAAAACCCTTACGGTACATTTTAGGATGTACAACTCTTTCTCTTTGTTCTCCTTTCTTTCTCTTTTATCTATCTTTATTCGAATTTCTTTGTTTTTGTTTTTTCCCCATCTCTCTCCAGCCATCTTTCTTGTTCTTTTTCTCCCTTTTTCTTTCTTTTATCCTGCTCTTTTCCTCTATATTCCATGTATTCTCTATTTTTATTACTTCTCTTTCTCCTTGGTGGGGGGGTGGGATGAGTGGCAGTGATGGCGGGGAATTGGGATGAGTGGCAATGCTGGGGAGAGTTCTGATCAGTCAAAAAGGCTGGGAGAGCGGTGTGGGCTTCAGGAACAGCCCAGGATGTGGGGATCCCTGGCAAATCATCTTTTGACCCCCGAGGGGGTCCCGACCCCCAGGTTGAGAACCACTGCTCTAAAGCCTTTGAGATGAGCAGTCAGATGCAGTAGAGCCTTTCATCGCACACTGTAGATATACAGCTATGAGGCTACAAAGCAGGAGTGCTTAGGCACAGGAAGTGTTCTGCCCTTTCTCCAAGAGGAATCCAGGACAACATTTAGATTTTTCAAGGTACAGTTTGGGCATGATTACTGTTATTAGATGATCCCTAAAACACAGCAAATCCTCAAATTTTGAGTTCAGGCCCACTTTAAAAAAAGCCCCTGGTTATCCACCATGATTGAATACCTTCTCTGTTACCAAGGTCTTTACTGCAACGTATCCCTCCAGAAAAAGACACACGCAGACGTTTTGTTTAGCGGTTTGGGGCTGTCTTTATCACTTTGTTCGGTCCTGTAATAAACAACGGATAATGAAGAAGGGGCCAAAAGCAAATGTTAAATCCATTTCACCAGTCAACGTGAGCAATGTTGTGGTGAGCGTTCCTCTAAAGGCCTCTCTATTTCACATGATGGGTCACGTTTCTGGGAAAACAGACAGGAAATCAATAGGTAGAGTAAGAAATTTAATAAAAAATTGCCTCTTCTCTTAAGTGAGCTGTCTGGTCTCTTCATCATCGCCATAAACAAACTTCTTGTAACCAATAGATTGGGCAGAATATGTGTTTCTACAGCACCTGTTACACGGAGGTACACCGGCTACGACAAGCAGGCGCCAATCACTCAAGATCCCAGCCAAATATCTTCCAGGAACATCATCAGGGGAGTCATATATCAAAGGAGAATTTTTTTCTCAGTTCGGAACGGTGAGAATGCAATCTCACTGTTGATATTGCGGGTCTATTTATTCTTAGCGGAGAGAGTCTGGCGATTTGGGTTTTGAGTCTCCTGGCTCCAAGAACTATTATGAATGCAACATTTTCCATAGTTTCACTAAAGTATCACCTACACAAAGGAAATCCCCTAACACTTAAAGTCCAAACTCCATCTATTTGTTTTAAGATATCCTAGGTATTGTTAAATAATGAAGTGCCACTCATGGTGCAATGCTCACCTCCTCTCTGGTGCTGTTCCTTCCCTCCCACCCCTCTCCCCACAGCACTTCAACTCCAACACTAGATGTCCAGTATCATTAAACCCCGAAGACTGAGGACATACTGAGGGTGCAGGGCATCATGGACCTACCCACTATGGAGGAAGGGGGGTTAGTATAACTTCAGCACACTGCAATGTTTAGTGAGATCACCACATAAGTACTGCTCTTTGCATCATCAGGACCACTAACCGCTGGGAGAAAATTTGTAGAGGAAGAGGACCCTACATGTCACATAACGGTCCTTAAGACATCTAGGAAAGTATTAAAAAATAATATAATACCGCTGGGAAACCTCGAGGAGGGTTGGGACTGGGGTTGAGGAGAGAAAGGGGGTTGATTTAGGGCTCAATGGCCATAGTTGGACTGCAACTCTTCCCTTTCTAAGCACGTACCAATTGACATATCCCCTGAAACAACCCTTCTCCTCTGCACATAAACAAACTAAACATTTGGCCTGTACCTAATATTTACCTCTCCAATTTTAACACTTCAAAGTAAGTCCTTAAAGCCCAACAGCTAACCCGCCTACTTGGAGCCAGTACAGAGTGCCAGATCTAAAACATCAATTGCTGGGATCAAGCCAGATGAACCATAGTGGGATCAAGCCAAAAGAACAGCCGTATTGGGACCGAGCCAGAAGAAGAGGCTTTGCCCACAACCACAACACTGGTGGCAACATCTAATAAGGTATAATGGCTCAGCAGTACTGTTTACGTCATTGCTGTTGAGCCAAATTATTTGCCATCTGTATGCCATTATTTGACTCGTTCATATGGTTTGTCAATGCATTAATGATTAGTGGGGGTGACCATAGCAGCATTTGCCATAATGTGCTAGTATGCATAGTATATTACCTCTGGGCTTGCCTTTCTCCAATGATAAGAGGTATATGCTCTCTGCAGCTCCTGCCATTTTCTTTTCCTTTTCCTTTGGATTCAGCATAGTCTTTCTTTGCACCATTGGGCGGCCATTGATGTTGAAACTCTTGCCATATGCACTGCAGTTACATTATCATGACCCCATTTTATGCATCTTGCAGGGCCTGGACTGTCCACTGCATGCACAAACAATCTATATTTTCCAGCTGATATGTTTTTTGTTTTTTTTTATATATATATTTCCTACAAAAAAATTCTACCTACTCAAATTTTTTTAGACTGTAGTTCCACTTTAAATTGAAATCAATGCAAACTCTTGTACCATTGACTTAATTTACCTTACTACAGTCTACAATTCACAATTCACTTACTATAGTTATCTTAATATTTGTGTTTTATATATTGAATAACAGATTCAGCTGCGTGTCACAGTGCTTCAACGGGCACTGTAGCTTCTTGTCTCATGAAAATAGAAGAAAAAGCACTCACATCTGTAAATGATATAAGGAGAATGAAGGAAAAAGGGGTATCAAAATGATAACCCAAAGGTCAGACTTTAAAGGCCCAATGAACAATGGAAGATATACAAAAAATGTGGGCCAGATTCTCGTAGTTGGGCATAACTTTGTGCGGGCGTAACGTAACCTATTTACGTTACGCCTCCGGAACTTAGACGGGCAAGTGCTGTATTCTCAAAGCACTTGCTTCGTAAGTTGCGGCGGCGTAGCGTAAATAGGCCGGCGTAAGCCCGCCTAATTCAAATTTGGAACAGGGGGGCGTGTTTTATGTAAATGTTCTGTGACCCGACGTGCATTGCTCCTAATACGCCGCAAGGACATATTGGTTTTGACGTGAACATAAATTACGTCCAGCCCCATTCACGGACGAGTTACGCAAACAACGTCAAATTTTCAAATTTAGTCGCGGGAACGACGGCCATACTTAACATTGGTACACCGCACTTACGCCACCATATAGCAGGGGTAACTTTATGCCGGGAAAAGCCTAACGTAAACGGCGTATCTGTACTGCGTCGGCCGGGCGTACGTTTGTGAATTTGCGTATCTAGCTGATTTACATATTTCGACGTGTAAATCAGTGTACACGCCCCTAGCGGCCAGCGTAAATATGCAGTTACGATCCGACGACGTAAGAGACTTACGCCAGTCGGATCTAATAGAAATCTATGCGTAACTGATTCTAAGAATCAGGCGCATAGATACGACCGGCCAGACTCAGAGATACGACGGCGTATCTGGAGATACGCCGTCGTTTCTGGAGATACGCCGTTGTATCTCTTTTGAGAATCTGGCCCACAATATTTTAATAAATATTGTATTTTTTGTATACCTTCCATTGTTCATTGTGCCTTTAAAGTCCGACCTTTGGGTTACCATTTTGGTACCCCTTTTTCCTTCGTTCTTCTTGTTTCATGAGTCTGTGTCATGAAGAGGGTAATTCATTAATCAATCATCAATCCATAAGAGCTTTTTTGCAAACTGTGTAAAGGTTCAGTAGAAATTTTTTATCAAAGCAAATGAGCAAAGGGTGCCTTTCAATTTACAGGTTGCTGGACCATTCATAAATTGCAGCGTGGCTCACGCGTGGGCAGTAAGGATCCTTGCGGCTTCGCAGCTGGCTTGCCTTAGTAAACATGCTGGTGCCGAAGACCCAGAGATCGATGAAGAACCAGGCCAGGTGAGGACAGAGGTGGATCCCTGTACATGCGAGTGTCCTTTTATTGAAAGTCAGTAGCTAGAGTATTGATGCTGCCTTTTATTTATTTTTTTTGAGGGGGGGCTGAAGATTTTCTTTAAGAATACATAGTTGAATAGAATTTTTTTTTTAAACCAGAGTTTAGTTCACTGATGGATTTTACTTGTTGCCTTGAGCTTCCTTTTAATTAGGATACTTTAGATTTGCAAACTCTATAGGAAGCTGAGCAAAGCAAACATTTTATGAGAATATATTATTTTATTTCTCAATTAGGCAAATGCGAAACAGAAAAGGAATAACAAATTTAACATCAGTTGCCCTTTAACTAAACGCTATTTGTATGAGACGCATATTTTTTGGAAGCGTAATAACCATAAATCCACAGAGAATGATCCAATTATTTCATATGTTTTAGCTAGCAAAATGTGATTTTAATTGTATTAAGAGTAGTTTCCAATAGATTTAAACATGCCAGTTGGAGGCACACATAAACTGCTCTTTTAATTAAGTAAACTTGTGAACAGGGAATTGACCAAACCTTCCTCATTTTAATTGTTACCATTAGATATTAGACTGTAAAAATATTTCTCAGTCTTGTGTGATAGGTTTTCATCCAGAATCTATTATCTGTTCTTATAATTGCTCCAACTTTCACAGAGTAGCGCCGTCTTTGGTTAATTAAGCTGTGGGCACACAGTGAGGTGGACTCAGAAGGATATTGCAATAATTTGATTAGCATCTTGCCTTTTAGTAAAAAAAATACAAATAAATTACTGCACGCTGCCAGTAACATGAAAATGTAAAAATGTAGCAAAGGAAAAAGGACACAACTTGCCTATTGTGCTGTAGGTTGCAAATCGTAGAGTTCAAGGGCAGCCAAGCATGCAGAAGTTCGGTGGACATCAGGATCAGAGCTGTGATTGGTGTGGCTTTTGTGACCTGGAACTCAAATAAAAAAACATAAATGACTACACACTGCCAGTAACAGTAGTAAAATGAAACGATGCACCAGGAGCAGCCAAGCATGTGGGAGATTTGGTGGTCTCCAGGATCGATGCTGTGATTGGTGTGGCTTCTGTGACCTGGAGCACAAATTAAAAAAGTGTTGCATGTCCAATTTTCAGCACATTAGGATGCATTGGCGACACATTTTTTGTCAATGGGTTGCCTCTACGCTAGGCTTAATAACAACGACATAATGTGGATTAATGCTGGTGCATTAGCAATGTTGATGCATTGAGACAATATTACACTATTGCCATGTTACTGAAGAATATGGGACTTTCAAGATGCAAGAAGGGGAGATAAGAAAAAAGGTAATGTTCATAGATAACAGCGACTTTTGCCAAACCCACAACACATAAATCGAGAGAACTATTGTCTTTTTATAAAAAAAGTTAATCATTTATTGGTACAAAACATTTGAAAAAATTCCATTATAGCATTCTTTAAAAAGTCACAGAAAAAGTACTACTTATGCAGTCATGTGCAAAGGAACTTCTTCATGAAACCCATGTTACTAGTTCTACATGTTTTGCCCTAATACGGGGCTTCTTCGGGAACACACAGGCAGGTAGTGATCTACATGGAATATATCAAGAAACAGATAATGATTGTCCGAACAAACAGACAAAAATAATAATAATCCATCGGTTAAATACATTTTAAAACGAAAAACATTGATTTAACAGACTTCATAGAGTATAAATTTAATTCATAAATTGTATATAAAGGGTCTATATTTATAGACCCTTTATATACAATTTATGAAGAAGTTCCTTTGCACATGACTGCATAAGTAGTACTTTTTCTGTGACTTTTTAAAGAATGCTATAATGGAATTTTTTCAAATGTTTTGTACCAATAAATGATTAACTTTTTTATAAAAAGACAATAGTTCTCTCGATTTATGTGTTGTGGGTTTGGCGAAAGTCGCCGTTATCTATGAACATTACCTTTTTTCTTATTTCCCCTTCTTGCATCTTGAAAGTCCCATATTCTTCCCCGATTCGGGGATTTTTTCTAATCCTAACCATATTTAGGGACATAGATGCATGTGGATGCTCTAATGTAATAGTGCCTGCTCTATAATTCACTTACAATGTTACTGAAGTTGCAGTGCCATACATTTTCCATAGTACCCTACTGCAATAAGGCAACACACCTGAGGTACCAATGGTAGTGAGTTGCATTGCCAAAAATGGGCGCATGTCCAGTTTTTGGCACACTAGGATGCATTGTGCGTTAATAAAGTAACATTAAAGTGGTTGTAAACCCACTTTTTTCACTTTTGCCTACAGGTAAGCCTATAATAAGGCTTACCTGTAGGTATAAAGAATATATCTGTACGGTTTAGGAGATATTCCCCTCGCAATGCGCCGCTGATTGCAGCGGCGCATGCACAGGGGGGATCCTCGGCTGAAGGGCCGGCCCCGCCGACCCATGCCGGAAAGGAAATCTCCCGCGCGCATGCGCGGGAGTGACGTCATCGCCGCTCCAGCCAATCACAGCGCTGGAGCGGCGATAACCGGAAGACACGCTGAGGCTCGGCTCGGCGTGAACCAGGTAAGTTACCTACCTCGTTCCGAGGTAAGTATTTCATAATGAGCTAATATGCGGTGCATATTAGCTCATTATGGCTTTTTCCTTGCAGGTATAAAAAAAAAAAAAAAAAAATTATATGCGGGTTTACAACCGCTTTAACATACCAGCTTTGTACAACACCACAAACAATGAGGGGACCTCCAGCTCTCAATCTGTTGAAGAACTACAAGTCCCACGAGGCATTGCAAGGCTGACAGTTGCAAGCATGACTCCCAAATGCAGAGGCATGATGGAACTTGTATTTCCGTAAACAGCTGGAGGGCCGCAGGTTGAGCACCCATGTATTAAAGTGTCTTTGTACCTGAATCTAGGCAGGTCCTAACTAAACGGGCAGTACTGGAAGCTAAAAGGTTCTCCAGTCTTTTAAAACTCCTCCCACTGACCAAATCTCTATTAAACATTGGGGCCCAAAGTTCCTGCATTAGAGCACTCAGGTTTAAATGGGTTCCGTGGTATAGGGAGTACATACCCAAATTGTATCCCAAAGCAAGGTGTCACTGTCCCTTTAAGAAGTGGGTAGGGAAGGTGTGGTCCGTGGCCTTTCAGAACCGGTGGCATTGGCAGTGACTCAGGACCCAGTATTGTGATCTCTCATTGAACCAGTGACGTTGGTGGTAATTCGGGACTCGGAACACTTACGGATCAAACAGGATGTAGAGTGCAGCTTTCAGCCAAACTGACACCATCTGTTAGGAGGGGCAGAATGTGGCCGTCTCATGCCCAAGCAGGGGAAAGTCCAGAGAGTTTTGAGCCCTAATCCCTTTCCTTCTTTGCCAGGAACCTTTTCCTGTCGCTAGTTCTGTCCCTACCAGGGTACCTGTCCCTGCTCTCTTCACTCGCAAAATGCATACCAAGCCTGGGAGCCAGGGTGTTAAAAGGGCTCTACTTGACCCAAGATGGCTGCCAGAGTCCCATGGGGTGGCAGTATCCAATCGGATAGCATCGCCAGTGACCCAGGTATCTATAGAGGAACCATGTTCCTCTTGACTTTCTCTCCATCTGTACTGCTGCTTTGATGAGTGCCACCTACAGTGGAGAAAGTAGACTGCAGCTGCCAAGAAGTGCACCATACAGTACATCTGGGCTAAATGCCTAGTGTGCATGAGGCAATTTCCCTCATTTTGTAGAAATTCTCACTTCTTGTTACATCTCTAGAACAAAAGAAAGAAGGGAAATCTTCCCAATGTGAGAAAAGGTACAACATAAACTGATAGGGGTTTCCACTTCCCTATGTTATTAAAAAAGGCTCTGGCTAAACATGTGCTTTCCATTGCAAAATAGTGACTGTAGCAAGCAAAAAAACATCTTCCTTACTTACACACCTCTTGTAATGTATTTCTCTTGGCACTTTTTTGTACCAATTGTTTTTTGTACTCAATAAAAATACAGTGGAACCTTGGATTACAAGCATAATCCGTTCCAGGAGAATGCTCGTAATCCAAAGCACTTGCATATCAAAGCGAGTTTCCCCATAGGAGTCAATGGAAACAAAAATAATTAGTTCCGCATTGACTTCTATGGCAATACCGCATGTGACCAGAGGTAGGGGGCCACCGGAGAACCTCGGAAAGGCCAGGGGACAACTCGAAAGACCTCAGAAAGGCTTGGGAATGGAGTATTTCCAAAAATCTCAGATTGGCTCCGCTCGGCTCTGGCGCCCCCCTCGCCTCAGGCCAAGCGTGGTACTGCACACTGCTGTGGCTTGAATCCTGCTCGTATTGCGAGACAACACTCGCAAACCAAGTCAGGATTTTTTTTTTAAATGCTCGTTTTGCGAAACACTCGTTAACCGCGATACTCGCAATCCGAGGTTTCACTGTAGTTAGTAGAAAACTGGAGTTTTGCTTTGAAATGCAGGTATAAAACCTGACAGTTTTTCCACAGCAGATTATTCAGCAGTGGCAGTATGAATTTATAAAGGGAAAAAGATTCCGGCATTTGTTCAGTCTGCTGTTCAGCAACGTGATCTGGCTTCACATGTGACAGAATCACTTTAAGCATTTCAGGAAAATGTGCAGACATGCCCATTAAGAAACACTTCAATCCAAGTGGGTCCAGCTGATCAAGAAAAATTAAGCTGCTAATAATTGCAAAATCAAAAGAAATTTGGATGAAATGACTCTGCATCACAGATTTTGTTTACTAGTGGGTAATTAATTCTCCACATATGTTAGGAACATCTGTCATGGTGACCTGCCCACCGTTTCTGTAAAATTACTGCTGCGGTGTTCCTCCACTGGTCATTAGCAGAATCCTGGAAAAAAAACTCGCTGGATGGCTTAAAGAGGACCTGTTATGTAAGGCCTCATGCACACGGGACGTTTGTCCAGCTCTCCAGAACGAACACCTTTCTCCTGGCAGGAGAAAAGCAACACCAAAAATGAGCCTGAAGCCGCATTTTTGTACATGCGTTTAGGCACATTTACACTCGTTTAGGCGCATTAAGTGCTTGGACATTAATTCATTTCAGTGGCCAGAATAATAAGTTATTCTGGCCCCTCAAATGAATGAACACTCAAGAGCTAAACAAGCCTATCGTTAATGCGCGTTTACACAAGTTTCGGCACATCAATAATTTTTTCTGATAAATCGCTGTTGCTCCTGAATGCACTGCCAGTGGGGTTTTTCTGCCTCTAAACGCCTATGTGTGCATGGACACATACACTATATTACCAAAAGTATTGGGACACCTGCCTTTTCATGCACATGAACTTTAATAGCATCCCAGTCTTAGTCCGCAGGGTTCAATATTGAGTTGGCTCGCCCTTTCCAGCTTCACTTCTTCTGGGAAGGCTGTCCACAAGGTTTAGGAGTGTGTCTATGGGAATTGTAACGGAATGACCAGTGACACCCAGAGACTTTGGAAGGATGGAGGGTACTCTTGTGCCAGTGCCACCGCCTAACCGATAGGTCAAAACTAGGGCTGTTACTGATCAAAAAATTTATGTTCGATTAATCATTTTTTTTTTTAAATCGATTAATCGACTAATTTCGATGAATTATAACGCACATACAGATCCAACTCCTTTTAGCTGATCTCCTTGCAGGCTGATTCCCAGTGCCGCTACCAACCACTGGAAAAATGGATAGCAGGATACAAAAAACACACAAAGGCAGCACTCGATGGGAATAGCATTAAAACTTTTATAGTCTTAGTAGGTAACAAAATAAATATTGCACTGGAGATAAAATCGATGTAGCTACATAAACTGTAAAAATGGTGCGAGTAATACCAAACGGTAGCAAAAGCAGTCATAAAAACATGTAGCTAAGTATGATACTGGTATAAAAATGTGTACAACAATACCACTGCTGAATCCAGATGAGGAGAGGTTAACATCAGCCCGTCGGCATTTAGATGTCCCATGAAGGGAACTATCACAACTCCCAGTGGATGGTTGTAGAATCCCAGGTTGATAGAGGGAAGTGATAGAGGGAAGTGTAACAGACCTTGCGTGTGGCAGATAGTAAGGTCCCGCCGGCATGCAGATATGAAGGCACAGCAAAGGAGCCCTTCAGATGGACATGGCATGTCCCGCCGGTGTCCGTGACGTTACTGGATCTCCGACGGAACTCCCTGAAGGCCCAGAAGCCGGCGGAGAGGTAAGTACCAATCAAAAGAATTTTAATTGATCAAAAAGATTTTGATCGATCAAAAAAATTAAAGATCAATCGATTAATTAAAAGTTCATTTGCACAGCCCTAGTCAAAACCGATCGTTAGTACGCACGACCATCAATAAAAAATCCAGGCATGCTCAGACTAAATGAGGGGACGGGAGCGCTTGTTTTTGTAAAACTAGCGTTCGTTTTGGAGATAGCACATTCATCACGCTGTAACAGACAGAAAAGCGCGAAAAGCAGCCCCAAGGGTGGCGACATTGGATTTGAACTTCCCCTTTATAGTGCCGTCGTACGTGGTTTACGTGTCCGCGTTCTGACACGATCGGTTATTTAACCTATGGTGTGTAGGCACATCAGACCATCAGTCAGCTTCATCGGTTAACCCATGGGTGCTCAACCTGTGGCCCTCCAGCTGTTGCGGAACTACAAGTCCCATGAGGCATTGCAAGCTGCTGACAGTTACAAGTTTGACTCCCAAAGTCAGAGGCATGATGGGAATTGTAGTTTTGCAACAGCTGGAGGGCCACAGGTTGAGCACCCATGGATTAACCGATGACAGCGCTCCTTCGGACCGTTCTCATCGGATGGACTGATCGTGTGTACGCGGCCTTAGTCCTACCTCACCACTTGGGGCACCTTACGACCTATGGTTTCCGGAGATACGAGGCTCCTTACGCAGCCTGTCAGAAGCTACATACAGACCGGACAGTTTAAATACAAGATGGCAGCAGCAGACTGAGAGGATGAGCTCACAGTGCCTCAGAGGCACTGAGCTCAATGGACAGCTTGGAGTCTTGGACCAATGGTAAAGTACCATTAGCCCCTGCTGTCAAATAAAAATGCTGTAGTGGAGGCACGTCTCTCACTGCAGTGTCATAGAAGGGGGCATGTGTCTAAAAGATAAATGCTCCCTTCCAGCCCAACCCTCTTAACTACAAGGAAAAAACATGTGTTTATGGGTATAAGATTTACCCACAATTCCATGTTTTTCTCACCCAGTTAAGAGGGAGAATGAGAATCTGCTGCTGTTGAAAAGGTACAAGCTTAATCATATATTATTATGCTATATGTTATAAGATAATCATTTATTATTTATCTATTTACTGAGAAATTACTGGTTGGAAGTTATAACATCAAACTTCAGTAATTTGTCCGTTAAGCCACCTGCTTGAGTACAGTTTTTGAAACTATAGTAAATAACCTTAAAAACAATATATAATAATTATTTGTATATTTACTTAACCCCTTGCCATCCAGGCCAATTCTGACACCTCTCTCCTACATGTAATTATCATAATTATTTTGCTAGGAAATTACTCAGAGCCCCCAAACATTATATATATATATATTGTTTTATCAGACACCCTAGGAAATAAAATGGTGGTCGTTGCAACTTTTTATGTTACACGGTATTTGCCCAGCAATTTTTCAAATGTGTCTTTTTTTGGGAAAAAAAGTTTCATTAATATATAAAAAAAACAAAAAACACTAATGCAGCGTACACACGATTGGAATTTCCAACAAGAAAATTCCCACCGTGTGTAGACCCCATTGGACTTTTTCTGTCGGAATTTCCGACAGCAAAAATTTGAGAGCTTGTCCTCAAACTTTCCGACGCGAAAAGTTCTTGTCGGAAATTTTGAATTGTCTGTATGCAATTCAGACGCACAAAAAAACAAGCATGCTCGGAATCAAGTCGACGCATGCTCAGAATCATTGAACTTAATTTTTCTCGGCTCGTGGTAGTGTTGTACGTCACCGTGTTCTTGACGGTTGGAATTTTGTGTGACCGTGAGTGAGTGACAAAAATTATATGGCGCAAAACATGTGAACTGAATCGCCTCTGGGCGCTTAGTATCCTTTCCCTACTGTACTTTTGCCCTCAGAAAAGATGGGTTTTGAGTTTTTTTCTGAAGGCCAGGTGATTCACCTCCAACCGGATGCTGGTTGGTAGAGCGTTCCATAGTCTAGGTCCTTGGATTCCAAATCTTCGTTCTCCTTTGGACTTGTATCTGGCTTTGGGTATCTGGAGTAGATTTTGGTTGGTGGATCGCAGAACGCGATTGGGGTTGGGACATTTTAATTTTTCGCATAGATATTGGGGGGCATTTCCTTGAACACACTTATGTGTGTATGCAACACAAAGAATCCACGGTTTTCTTGTTGGAATTTCCGTGTGTACGCGGCATTAATCTAACCCAAATTTTTTGTATAATGTGAAAGAAGATGTTACGCCAACCAAACAGATATCTAACATGTCACGCTTTAAAATTGCGCACACTCGTGGAATGGCGCCAATCTTGAGTAATTAAAAATCTCCATAGGCAACGCTTTTACATTTTTTACAGATTACTGGCCAGATTCACGTAGAGGCGCATATCTTTATGCCGGCGTAGCGCATCCCATTTGCACTATGCCGTCGTAACATAGGGAGGCAAGTACTGTATTCACAAAGCACTTGCCTCCTAAGTTACGTCGGCGTAGCGCAAATGGCCCGGCTTAACCCCGCCTAATTCAAAATAGGCAGGTAGGGGGCGTGCTCCATGTAAATTACCCGTGACCCCATGTAAATGAGGTCCGTTGGTACGGCGCATGCGCGCGCATGCTCAGAATCATGTTGCAAATACTCCTTTCTTTCGACGTGAACGTAACCTACGCCCAGCCCCATTCACGTACGCTTACGCAAACAACGTAAAATTTGACGGCACTTCCGATGTCCATGCCTTGCATGGGCTGCGCCATCTTTTTGGTGGTTTATCTTTACGCCTGAAAACGCCTTACGTAAACAGCGTATCGGGCGCAAGTACGTTCGTGAATAGGCGTATCTTGCGCATTTACATATTCTAGGCGTAAATCAACGTACACGCCCTAGCGGCCAGCGGAAATATGCAGCTAAGATACGACGGCGTAGGAGACTTACGCCGGTCATATCTTAGCAACAGAGAAGCGTATCTCAGTTTGAGAATACACTTAAAGATACGACGACGCGCATTCGGACTTACGACGGCGTATCTACTGATACGCCATCGTAAGTCTTTCTGAATCTGGCTATACATGTTTATCGTTACAGAGGAGTTCTAGTGCTAGAATTATTGCTCTCGCTCTAACGATCACAACGTATGTAACCTATGTGTATCTGGCTCTGATACTAGCCAGTGCCTCACCAGCCACTCACCTCACTGTACGACCCTGCTGCAGATATTCTTGCCTAGATTCACACACATTGGCCTAAACTTGCGGCGGCGTAGCTTAGCGTGTTTAGGCTACGCCGCCGTAAGTTAGCTAGGCAAGTACATGATTCACAATGTACTTGCCTGCTATGTTACGGCGGCGTAGCCTAAAGCGGGCGGGCGTAAGGGCGCGATTTCAAATGTGTGTAAGGGAGGTGTGTTTTATGTCAATAAGGCTTAACCGTACGTTTTTGACGTTTCTTTTGTACTGCGCATGCCCCGGGCGCCTACATTTCCCAGTGTGCATTGCGGCTAAGTACGCCGCACGGGCCTATTGATTTTGACGTGGACGTAAACGACGTAAATCCCGAATTACGGACGACTTACGCAAACAATGTAAAAATTTTGAATTTTGACGTGGGAACGGCGGCCATACTTAACATTGCTATTCCATGTAGGGCTAAGCTCTAACTTTAGGCGGCCTATCTCTAACGTAAACGGCGTAAAAGTACTGCATCGGCCGGGCGTACGTTCGTGAATCGGCGTATCTACTCATTTACATATTCTACGCCGACCGAAATGGAAGCGCCACCTAGCGGCCATCCGAAATATTGCAATCTAAGATAGCAAGCCATCGTATCTTAGATATGTTTAAGCGTATCTCTGTTTGAGCATACACTTAAACATAAAGTCGGCGTAGATTCTGAGTTAGGTCGGCTTATCTACTGATAAGCCGGCCTAACTCTTTGTGAATCTACCTATCTGTAATTTTAAGAAACTGTTTACTTGTTGTACTAATGATGTGTTGCCGCGTCCATTTTCTTTTCTACACACAATAACACACTACAGAGTGAACATACTTCCAGCACATTGTGCATTCTCCTTGTGTTACCCTCTACCGCTGCACACCCCAGCTCAGGATCAGGGCCCCTGGCTATAAGTTAAAGTGACAGGCCTTCTCAGTGTAGACATCTGTACCTAATATCATATACTTACTGCAAGCTGTTCTATAAAAAGAACCCTCAACAAACATTAAAGAGCAAATAAAACTAAATGCAAGTTTCCTTAATCAGCAGAATTTTATATTTTAAAATCGTGTTACTTATTAAAGTGGACCTGTTATAATTTGTATTAATTTTCTTTAGGTTTATGCCTAGAAAAAAAAAATCTCATTAGTAAGGTAAATTATTACATATTTAAATATAATTAATTACCATTTACAACGAGTCCCCTGACTGCAGGTTTTGCGCTATACTGTAAAGATCCTGAATAACCTGATGTCATCTCGTCTCAGAAAGCACAAATAGCTAAATGAGTCTCTTCACCTGTCTGCTCATATGAAGCCACTTTTTTCTCTTTTTCTTTTTTTTTTTAGTTATGCCGCGTACACAAGACCGTTTTCCATGACGAGAAGAATGCAATTTTTTAAATTGGTCGTTAAAAACGATCGTGTGTAGGCTCCAGAACGAGAAAAATGGCCATTAAAAATTTAGAACCTACTCTATAATTTTCTTGTCGTTTAGGCTTTAACGACGGGGGGAAAAACGCGCATGCTCAAAAGCAAGTTATGAGAAGGGAAATTTGCATAATCAGCCCAAAGGGTGGCGCCATTCGAATGGAACTTCCCCTTTATAGTGCCGTTGTACGTGTTATACGTAACCGCGCTTTGCTCGAGCATTTTTTATCACGATTGTGGCAGGCTTGAGAGGAATCACGTTGAGAAAAACATATTTTTTTCCCATGACATGAAAAACGGTTGTGTGTACGCGACAATAGAATGAAGAAGGGTAGAGCTAGTGCTTGGCTCTCTTTTTAGAAAGCCCAGTATGCTTTGCAAAAAATGTTATTAAAGCACCTTGTTCACTTTATTTTATAGTAACAGAACAAATTAAATAAAGGGCCAGATTCAGGTAGAATTGCGTAAATCCGCGGCGGCGTAACGTATCACATTTATGTTACACCGCCGCAAGTTTTACGGGCAAGTGCTTGATTCACAAAGCACTTGCCTGTAAACTTGCGGTGGCGTAGCGTAAATCCGTCCAGCGCAACCCCGCCAAATTCAAATGGGGCGTGTATCATTTAAATTAGGCGCGTTCCCGCGCCGAACGTACTGCGCATGCTCCGCTTTAAAATTTCCCGCCGTGCTTTGCGCGAAATGACGTCGCACCGACGTAATTTTTTGAACGGCGACGTGCGTTACGTCCTTTCCTATTCACGGACGACTTACGCAAAAAAAAAAAATGTAAATTCGACGCGGGAACGACGGCCATACTTTAACATGGGCTGTCTATTGTTACACCACCTCAATAGCAGCCGTAACTTTGTGACGCGAAAAGCCGACTAGCGACGACCTAACGAACGCGCGTACCTTCGTGGATCGCCATAAACAGCTAATTGGCATACCCGACGCGGAAAACGACGCAATCTCCACCCAGCGGTGGCCGAAGTATTGCATCCTAAGATCCGAAGGCGTACGAAGCCGTACGCCTGTCGGATCTTAGCCAAATGCCATTGTACCTTGTTTGTGAATTACAAATTAAGATACGACGCGGCAAATTTGAAAGTACGCCGGAGTATCAGCAGATACTCCGGCGTACTTATTCTGTGAATCTGGCCCACTATTTTTTTCCCATGACATTAAAAACGGTTGTGTGTACGCGGCATTAGAATGAAGAAGGGTAGAGCTAGTGCTTGGCTCTCTTTTTAGAAAGGCCAGTATGCTTTGCAAAAAATGCTATTGAAGCACCTTATTCACTTTATTTTATAGTAACAGAACAAATGAAATAAAGTATCTGTAAATTTGTAAATACAGTATTCAAAAAATAAATAGAAAATAAAGCAAATCTGTGCTTTGCACATGGAGGACAAACAGCTTGAAATTAACGCCCCCCAACAGCAAATGTTTTCTTTTAGGGGTGCAACAGATAAAAAAAACTCACGGTTCGGATCGTTTCTCGGATCAGAGTCACGGATCGGATCATTTTTTGGATCAGCAAAAAAAAAAAATCATAACTGTACATAAAAGTTCATGAATTGAAAAGATGAAAAACGTTTATAGCGTCAATGTGTGATCCACCCGTGCAATGGCCGATAAAATCCACCCTCATGTGAGGATTCTTCAGATTTTGAAAAGAAACCAAAGTGATGTCCACCATAGTATTCAGAGGGGGGATCTACCATCACTTACATGCAATTACATATTAGGTTACTGTGGTGAAGAAAAAAACAACGTTTTTAAAAACGTCACTTTAAATGACAGTGTTTGGGGGAAAACGTTGTTTTATGTCTTGTGAAAAACGACCAAAAAAAATTGAAGAATGCTTCAATTTTATGTCTCGTTTTTCAAAACGTCATTTTTTACTTCACAGAAATTGACCGTGTGTAGCAAAAAACGACGTTTAAAACGACGTTTTTTACACCCGCGCATGCCCAGAAGCTAGTTATGAAGCAAGCTTCAATGGAAAAACGTGGTGAACGTAACCTCGCTTTGCTAGAACATTGTGAAAAAACGATGGTGTGTAGGCAACTTCATCTTTGAAAATTGAAGTTTCAAAAACGTTGTTTTTTACTTCACAGAAAAAGTTTTTTTTTTCATCACATAAAGTGATGGTGTGTATGCGGCATAAGATTTACATAGTATTTATATTGTTTAACCACTTCCATACCAGGCACTTACGCACCTTCCCCCCAAGCCAATTTTCAAGTTTCAGCGCTGTTGCACTTTGAATGGCAATTGCGCGGTCATGCTACACTTTTCCCAAAAAAAATTGTCGTCCTTTTTTCCCCACAAATAGAGCTTTCTTTTGGTGGTATTTGATCACGTCTGCGATCATTTTTTTTGCGCAACAACAACTAAAAAAAGACTGAAAATCTTGAAAAAAAAAAATATGTTTTTATTTTTTCTGTAAATTTTTTTGTAAATAAGTAAATAAGTAAATAAGTAAGTTTTCTCTTTCAATTACGGGCACTGATATGGCGGCACTGATGGGCACCGATGAGATGGCACTGATGGACATCAATGAGGTAGTACTGATGGGCACCGATGAGGTGGCACTGATGGGCACTGATGGCGGCGCTGGTATGCGGCACTGATGGGCACTCATAGGCGGCACTGATGGACACTCATAGGCGGCACTGATGGGCACTCATAGGCAGCACTGATGGGCACTCATGGGTGGCACTGATGGGCACTCATAGGTGGCACTGGTGGGCACTCATAGGTGGCACTGGTGGGCACTCATGGGTGGCACTGGTGGGCACTCATGGGCGGCACAGATGGGCACTCATGGGCGGCACTTATGGGTGGCACTGATGGGTACTTATGGGTGGCACGGATGGGCACTGATAGGTGGGCACTGGGCATGGATGGGCACTGTGGGGTGGCACTGATGGACACTGTGGGGTGGCACTGATGGACACTGTGGGGTGGCACTGATGGATCCATGTTGCCAGTCAGTGCCCATTTTTTTTACTGACTTTTTTATATATATATATATATATATATATATATATATATATATATATATATATATAATATTATTATTATTATTATTATTATTAAAGGGCCCAGAGGTCTCCAGGGCCCCCAAATGGCAACCCCCCTTTTTTTTATTAAAAAAAAAACATTTTTTTTTTTTATATATTTGTTTTTTATTAAAGGGCTCAGAGGCCCCCAGGGCCCCATGTGGCAACCTCCTTTTTTTTATTTTTTATAAATGTTTATTTTTTTATTTTTGTTTATATTTTTTTATTTTTTATTAAAAGGGCCAGAGGTCCCCAGGGCCCCGGATGGCATGGCAAACTCCCTTTTTTTTATGTATTTTTTATAAATGTTTATTTTTTTAATATTTTTTTTATTAAAGGGCCCAGAGGTTTCTTTTTTCTTTTTATTAAAGGGCCCAGAGGTCCCCAGGGACCCGGATGGCTACCCCCCTTTTTTTATATATATATTTCTTTATTTCTTTTTTTTTCTGTAAAGGCCCCCCCGCTTCTCAATTTGCGGCAGCCCCCCCGCTTTTCAATTTCAGGCGGCAGCACCCCCCCTGGTTCTCTGCTCCTGATGGCGGCCCTGTGCATACCTCCCAACACGCACGGATTCTGCGGGACTTTCCCGCACAGACAGCTTCTTCCCGCAGTCCCGCAAAAGGGTTAATTTTCCCGCACTGCAAGAGGAGGCAGCACGGAAGCAGGAGGAACCGGAGCGGTGTGTGGAGGACTGTGCCTGCTCAAGGGAAGAAAGCCGACAGCCGGGCTAATGACAGTCTGTGGCCCCGGCTGTCGGCACAGGTGAGAGGCACTCCCCCGCTCAACAACTGCAAAACCCCCCCCCCCAGGAGGAACCGGATGTCTGCTGAAGGGAAGAGAGCCGACACATTCCGTGCACAGGTGAGAGGCACCCACCTTGCTCAAAAACTTTAATGCGCACCCCCCCGTTCAACAACTTTAATGTGCACCCCCACGCTCAACAACTTTAATGCGCCCCCCCCCGCTCAACAACTTCAATTCGCCCCCCCCCCCCCCCCGCTCAACAAGTTTAACGCGCACCCCCCCCCACTCAACATCTTCGATCCCCCCAATTCTCGGCTCCAGGGGGCCCCTTCAACACTCAAGCCCAGGGGCCCCCACCACCCTAAGTCCTGCCCTGCCTCCACCCCAAACTCGCTCACCCATGTCTTTTAAGTAGTGAATGGGTAACAAAAATAAAGGAGAGTGCCAAAAGAGGACGAAAAAGCTAACATTGACTGCAAAATTCAACGTGAAACAAAATTTGTGATTCTAAGTAGATAGAAAAGTGCTGCCCTGACTCTAGCAATGTCCCTGATACTAATTGCTGGAAGTATGCTAACTGATTCTAATCTTATTATGAGACGAATACCCTTGTATGTTTAATCATGGACACAGCTGAACTTTGCAGAATCAGGAGAGGTTAGTTCTAGAAAGAATTACATGTTTGAAGCCACCCTCTCCTTTAATTAAAAAGCGCTATTGATTTTTTTTGGCTTTTAATGACAGGCACTAGTCTGCGACTCACATTGTTAGTCAAGGAAGGTGTAAGCTGTGAAACAAAGGGCATTTCTACATCACTTAACACAAAATTATGACTGATTAAAAAGTAATTAATCAAGGTAACTATGTCACAGGATGGCATGACAAATTTCTCAACTCTGCATAGCTCTGTGTAATTAAGATAAAAAGCATCCATGTGTTTTTTTTATTTTTTCATACTTAAATGGATATTGTATTTTTAATGATTATACTGTATGTACAGAAATATATGCATGTTATTTTCTATCTATCATCTATCACTTTTAATATCTATCTATCTATCTATCTATCTATCTATCTATCTATCTATCTATCTATCTATCTATCTATCTATCTATCTATCTATCTATCTATCTATCTATCATGATGTTGTTGTTTTTTTGTTTTTTTTTATTTTGTATGACCAACTTAATTTTTTTTATCTCAGACATCCAATGACATTCAAGTGTAAAGTATTTTTTTTTTTTTCAAATATAACTTTACATTTATCAGCATTGTCCAGACTTCAAGGCAGCAAAGATGGCACAGGTTGTTATATTCCCTTCACCGTGATTCACAGTTGGGGTGATGTGCTGGTGTTTGCATGCAGTGTTTTGTTTTCTACAAATATAATACTGTGTGTGAGTGGTTACAGTACCATGTTCCTAAAGCTTGCAACTGAAACCTGATGGTCACTGTGATAGAGCTTGAGAATTTCTTTGTGAAGAGAGGAGAACCTTCCAGCAGGACAACCATCTCTCAGGCCTGTATGGTAGAGCGGCCAGACAGAAGCCACTCTTCAGTAAAAGGCACATGCAAGCTCATCTAGAGTTTGCCAAAAGGCACCTGAAGGACTCTTAGGCCGCGTACACACGATCAGTCCATCCGATGAGAACGGTTAACCGATGAAGCTGACTGATGGTCTGATGTGCCTACACACCATAGGTTAAATAACCGATTGTGTCAGAACGCGGTGACGTAAAACACAACGACGTGCTGAAAAAAACGAAGTTCAATGCTTCCAAGCATGCGTCGACTTGATTCTGAGCATGCGCAGGTTTTTAACCGATGCTTTTGTGTACTAACCATCAGCGGTCCATTGGTTCAATTTTAAAGCAAGTTCTCTAACTTTTGTCGGAAGGACAAAAGACCGATGGGGCGTACACATGGAAGGTTTGGACCGATGAAACTGAACTTCGATCCGTTTTCATCGGTTTGGACCGATAGTCTGTACGCGTCCTCAAGGCTGTCTTTGACCCTCTGTAAAGGGGGGTCAACTGGTTCCGGTAAGCAGGCATTTCTTTTCGGTGGTGGATCACATCTCACAAGTCTTTCTGTGAAGCCAACACAGCACAGGAGCAAGATTGTTGTCACATGGGTGATCTGTGTATTTTCAACGGATGTGGAGGAGAGAGGGCTTATGTAGAAGAATTTTTTTCGTCTCTGTGTATCACCTGTGGCCAGCCATTTCATAGGTATATATTAGACTTTGAAAGTTGATGGAAACAATTCTTACAGGTGTTTAAAATGTTGCCGATCACATGAAGCATTGTTTGGTAATATTGCACTGCAAAAATAGTGTATTGCTCTCATAATGGCAAGAAAAAAGGCAATTAACACAGGATCATAAAAACCTTATAATGCAAGATCTTCATTTAGATAAATTGCAAGAAATGCCAAGGTGTCATTGAATACGGTTTCCTATACCATAAAAAGGCAATTAGAAACCGGAGGAAACTGAACGGAACATGTGTGACAAACCAAAAATCACAGTGGAAATCTGCTATTCGATTTCTTCTAATTTATTCTGGTTTTCAGCTGAAAATTGTGTCTACAGTAAAAAGTCAAAAATGTAAAGGGTACCTCCACTTTCATGGGGGGGGGGGGGGTTGTAAATAAAAAAAAAATATTGCAATTGAATGAATTAAAAATGACCTTTCCTTTTCAATCTGCAGCCGCTGTAATTTTCTGTAAAATGCAATATGGCTACTTGGAGGTGTTCTGTACACAGAATATGTACAGAACGCCCCCCAGAAACATAATTTCCTGATTGTGTGATTGGCTCACGGATTATCCCAGCAGTCTGCACTAAGATGCAAGTCAGATATTAGTCATCCCTTGCAACAAAAATTTCATTTTTAGGGAATTACTCCCAATAGGAAATCACGTCTTAAAAGATGCAGTCCGAGAAGCTTTCCCCATTAGAGCACTGCAGGTGCAGAAGCTTATTTATAATTAGGAAATCACTCCCATACAGATTCTCTTTCCACACATACACAATCACTCTTTAAAGTAAATTGAAACTTATTATTTCAAGATTCTATTTTTAATAACCTTTTTAACTGCTTATTTTTTTAATATTTCAATTGTAGCATATATTGAGACATTAAACTATAGACATGGGAAATTAGTTTCATTCCGAATTCATTTTATAATGAATTTTGACAAATAAATAAGTATATTCGGAAACATCCGAATTAACAAAAACCCATTTATCAAATTTTTCAAATTCGTAAATTCTAAAATTTGTAAATTCGAAAATTTGAAAATTCGGAAATTTGAAAATTCGGAAATTTAAAATTCAAAAATTCGAAAACCCCAAAAATCTAAATCTGAAATAATAACAAACTGTTAAATTATAGGTATTGGAATTTCCTTTCAAATTTGGCTGTTAGTGATTGTATTGAATTAATGATAATAAATAACGATAATAATAAAAATGTTTTATTATTATTTATTATTAATTCATTCCGTTACATTTTTTTAGATGTGGCATTCGTTATTTTGGATAATTCCTATTTGTTGAATTCACTAACAGCCAAATTTGAAAGAAAATTCCAATACCTATAATTTAATGGTTATTTTTATTAGTTAGTTATTCTTTCACATTTTTGGATTTTCGTTCTTTCAAACTTTCGGATTTTCTTTCTTATTTTCGGATTCTCAAATTTACGAATTTACAAATTTTCGAATTGACGAAATTTCGAAAATTTCAAACTTACAAATTTATGAACTTCCGAATTGTAATTATAATGACCCGAAAAACTCAAAAAAATAAAACAAATGAAACGAAAATGAAAACGAACACATTTTTCGCCAGTGCACATGCCTATTAAACTACTTGAACTCTTCAGTAAATCTAAAAAACAGTATGGTGTGATTCTGGACTATTGGTTATGGATTAGTGCTTTTCACCATGCAAATTTATAGACATATCTTTGCCCATACAACTTCACTGAATATGAAATACTCTTCTTCAAATGGATTTAGGCCTCCTTCACTCACATGGGCAGCAGGAAAAGGGAAGTGGGAGTGGAACATACCGGTGAGTTTAGCACTAGATATTAACGCCCCCATCCCTCCCATTACCACCACCTAAAGCCTACAAAATCACCAGGAGTGCTTTTCACATGCTACAGCAAATTTAACACAAACTCTGCCATTTAAAGCGGAGGTCCACACAAAAATGGAATCTCCGCTTTTCGATACCCTCCCCCCCCTCTGGTGGCAATAGCTGGTGCAGGAAGACTGGTGGTCCACAATAGAGGATGCTCCAGCAGGAACCAGGCAGGTGCATGCAGAGCAGACGAGACATAGGATGCGTGGTCAGACAAGCCGGGTTGGTAAAAGACGGTCAGATGCAGGCATAGAAAGCAGACAAGGAATCGGCAAGGTTCAGGCAGGTAAGTGGAAAGCAGAGGCAAAGTCCAGATACACGTCGGGGTCAGGATAGGAGATATACACAAAGTCAGAGGCAACCCGGGTCTTATACAGAAGTAAGCAGGATCAGATTCAAGAACAGCTGCAGATCAGACAGCAATGTTCTAATGCAACTGCTGCACTTATATATGCCATTTTGGGGCCAGCATTAAAGCATTAAAGTGGAGGTCCACACAAAAATGGAACCTCTGCTTTTCGGAAACCCTCCGCCCCTCCGGTGTCACATTTGGCACCTTTCAGGGGAAGGGGGAGTGCAGATACCTGTATATACAGGTATTTGCACCCACCTCCGGGCATAGACCCCACGGGGGTTACGCCACTTCTCGTATCCCCGCTGTCTTCTGGGAAACACACTTGCGCATGTCCAGTCGGGAACCGGGAAATGAAGCTGAAACGCTTCACTTCCTGATTCCCTCACGAGGATGGTGGCGAGGGCAGCCAAGCGATTGATCGGATTCAGCTGGCGACATCACGGGCACCCTGGATAGGTAAGTGTGCATTTATTAAACATCAGCAGCTGCAGTATTTGTAGCTGCTGGTTTTTAATATGTTTTTTTTTAGGCGGACCTCCGCTTTAAGTCAATCAGTCCATTTAACATAGTTTCCTATGGGTCATGTTCACATCTGTGCATTTTATGGAAAGGGCCAGTGACTTGTTTCTGGTTCCATAGACTTCAATGGATCAAAAATGTGTGAAAATTGCAAAATGCATCTGAATAATGCAAACTGTAACCTGCATTGGAACCCCCCCCCCCCTCCGGTGTCACATTTGACACCTTTCAGGGGGGAGGGGGTGCAGATACCTGTATTTGCACCACTTCCTGGTAGAGACTCCCGTGGGAGTCCGGCCCCTCCTCGTCACCCCCCCTGTTGTGTTCTGGGAAACACTCGGCTCCCAGAACACAATGGGGGCCAGTGAGAATGGCGCATGCGCAGTAGGGAACCGGGCAGTAAAGTCGCAGCGAGGCAGTGAAGCCTCACCGAGGATGGCGGCGGGGGAAGCGGAAAGCCGAGCTACCACTCGGCTTCGGCTGCTGACGTCACGGGCGACCTGGGCAGGTAAGTGTCCATTGTTTAAAAGTCAGCAGCTGCTGTATTTGTAGCTGCTGGCTTTAAAAAAAAATTTAAACCAGCTATAGACGGTCCAAACCTTGGCCAGTTCAGCAGGGATTGGCCAAGATTTAAACCATGTTTGGGCAGGTTGAAGGTACCCAAGTTGATCGATTGATCAACATAGGTACAACCAGCCTGTCTTATTTTACATGAGATTATTGCTAGCGGCTATTATAGCTGCTAGCAGTAAACACTTTGTTCTCCCAGCAGGGACAGCTTCCCCTGTCGGGGGAACACAATGGTTTCAGAGGAGGGATTCTCCCATCAACATTAAAAAAAGTCATTCAGGAGGCAGCAGGATAGCCTTCTTAACAGCTCCTTACCTTCAATCTGAAAAGCATTTTAACTGTTGATCGTTTTTTAGAAAACGGGCTAATGTGAACCTAGCCTACTTACTGTACATGAGTTGTTCACCACAGGCTATGATTGCATTGTCTATCATACAGACAACCTTTAAATAGAAAATACACCACATATAGGAAATATGACCGTGAAACAACGAGAAAAAAAATTACAAATTGATGTCAATAATTCCTTTCCAATACTTTATACTTAAATATGAGATCTGGGCATTTGTATCACGTTATCGTCCTTTTTACATACATTCAGAGAAAGGCTTCAGAGGAGCCACCCAGGATTGTAAGCAAATTAAGGAAAACCTGCAATCTCGGCATATTCAAAAAGGTTAAAGAGAATAGGTCAGGAGGAGACGGAACACAGCAATCTCTAAAGTGCTATTATGCCGTACAAACAGTTCCATGCTCCCGCCGAAGACGGTCCTGTGCAGAGTACAAACAAAACAAGCTTAAAGCCGCCACTGTAAATATCTTTCAATTTAATATCACCCTGGGAGGAACAGGCAGGCAAGGAGACTGGAGCAAAGGCAGACAGTATGATTAAATGTAGCGGGAGGACTACATATAGACCTGGTACTATGCAGGCTCAGTGCTTGCCACCTTCTATCTAGAAGTTATTACTAAGAGGAGGAATTTTCAATAACAATGAAAATATATCAGTAAGTCACATATCGGAGAGATAAATAAAAGATATAACTTTTTTTTTTTTAAGCCTAAGTCCACATTTTTGCTATAAATCAGAAACGATTGCCCGGCAGATGTAAAAGTAAAAAAAAAGCAGCTTTTGCGGTAATACTCTCCTCTGTTCCAGCACTGTTTTCCACAAACTGATTGCTCTGTGATCCGGCGCTGGTCCTCTTTTAGGCTGAATGACACCCAACCTCATCCAACCCACCTCTTGTGAGCACAGGCCTTCATAGACACAGCACCTGAGGGTTGGTAATCAGGCTCACAACTCTCCTGTTTATGTGGCGCAATGTGTCTTTGTCTAGGTATAAGGACTGCTCACCACCACCGTGGTGAGGAGGGGGGTGCTTTAGGGAGGTAGGTAGATTTGGACTACTAGTAAAGCAGAAACAGGGCCGGTGCTGCCTAGGGGTGCCCGGCCACTGGTGTTCCTACTCTCTGCAGCAAGCAACTAAGTCTCAGCAACAGTAGTCAGCCGCTCCATTCGCACATAGTTTCAGAGGTGCAGCGGTGGTGAATAACTGTGTCTGTGTCCCTATTCCCAAATGAATGGAAGCAAGCAAACATTCATTGATGGGCACTGGTAGGCTGCATTGATGGGCGCTGGGGAGGCTGCATTAATGGGCGCTGGTGAGGCTGCATTGATGGGCGCTGGTGAGGCTGCATTGATGAGCGCTGGTGAGGCTGCATTTGATGGGCACTGGTGGGCTGCATTTGATGAGGTGGGTGGGGACAGCATTGCTGCACTAGGGCGCAGTCCTCGCTCCCGGTCTCACTTTCTGAGAGTAGATTGTCACTGGTTGCAAGATGCCAGGCAGCACTGGCCCTAGCAGCCAGTTCTGGAAATGTAGTTATTAGTTAGTGGCGGGTGGCTGTGTCCTCTATTTCATTCCGGGACATTGTATTGTCCCGGAATGAAGGTGCCCCGGGACCCAGGACAGACATGTCAATTGTGGGACAGTGCCGGGCAATCCAGGACACGTGGGCACCCTACCTGGGAGATGTGATGTAGGTATCACAAGAGGCTGAGGGACGAGGTGCACGTCATTCTGACCAAGGCTGGAATAGCGGTAGGGGGCGAGGTTACATAAAAAAAAAAAATGTAAATTAGAAAAATAAAAACTCTGCAATTCATCTTGCAGAGGTGGGGTGGGGAGTTAAAGCAGAACTAACTTCCTTCTGTAGACATTAGAGTCAGCATGGCACATTAATATATAAATCCACCAGAATTTTCCTAACTTCCACCACCTCCACCAACTTCTTAACCCTTATTTCTTCTAAAACTTTGTAAAATAGTGCATGTGCTGCCTTAACACAATGTATGATAAAAACAGGCAAATAACTCACATGCAATAACACAATGCATAAGGACACCAATGTCTAAATTGTTCCCAACGCTACCAGAAACTATTGAAGCTTTGATTGTGAAAGTCTAACATTTGGGTGAGCAGCCAGAAAATTGAGTTTAAAACTATACCCTTCACTGGTTTCTTCTTTTAAACTGACCAACATCTGCTCAAGATCAATCATATTTGCAGAACACCCTGAATCAAATTTTGTCCCAGGAAGTAGTTGTTCCAGTACCTCTGGAGGACAGATTCAAAGGATCCTATTCAAACCTGTTTGTGGTACTAAAACTCAATGGGGCTATCCATTAGGGATGAGCTGAACACCCCCCCCCCCCCGTTCGGTTCGCACCAGAACCTTCGAACGGATCGACCGTTCGCGCAAACATTTAGAACCCCATTGACGTCTATGGGACTCAAATGTTCAAATTCAAAAGTGCTCATTTTAAAGCCTAATTTGCAAGTTATTGTCGTAAAACGTCTTTGAGAACCCGGGTCTTGCCCCAGGGAACATGTATCAATGGAAAAAAAGTTTAAAAAACTGTAGTTTTTTCTGGAGCAGTGATTTTGATGATGCTTAAATAAAAAAATAAAAATAAAAATGAAAAATGTGTTTAAATATTGTACCTGCTGGGTGTCTATAGTATGCCTGTGAAGTGGCACGTGTTTAGAACTGTCCCTGCACCAAATGAAATTACTATAAGAAAAAAACAGCTTGCGGCTATAATGTAATGTCTGGTCCCTGCGATATGGATGAAAATCATTGAGAAAAATAGCACAGACACAGACAGTACACACCCCACGTAGCTTTAGGTGCACACTGCAGAGGACACGGGCAGTACACACTACGTAGCTTTAGGTGCAATCTGCAGAGGACACGGGCAGTACACACCAAGTAGCTTTAGGTGCAAACTGCAGAGGACAAAGGCAGTACACACACTACGTAGCTTTAGGTGCACACTGCAGAGGACACGGGCAGTACACACCAAGTAGCTTTAGGTGCAAACTACAGAGGACACGAGCAGTACACACCAAGTAGCTTTATGGTGCACACGGGCAATACACCACGTGAGAATACTGCAGCTAGCACAATCACCTGCCTGCCAGTAAATTAGGAAGAGCTGATCTAGCTAAACTATACAGTGTATAAATATATATACAACACCTGGGATGCATATATATCCTCTACACACTGTAAATTTAACTGACTACCCGGCCTGCCTGCCTGCTCTATCTACCTACTAAAAATTACACTCTCTCTCTTTCTGTCTTCTCTCTTCTAACCACCGCAACACAATACACAAGGCTGACCTGCAGGTGGCCTTTTATAGTGTGGGACGTGTACTAAACCCCCTGAGCCATAATTGGCCAAAGCCACCCTGGCTTTGGCCAATTATGGCTCTCCGTTTATTGCAAGCTGTGATTGGCCAAGCATGCGGGTCATAGTGCATGCTTGGCCAATCATCAGCCAGCAATGCACTGCGATGCCGCAGTGAATTATGTCTTTAAGCTAGTGCTTTGTTAGTTAACTTACCTTTTGCTTCGATTTCCCTTTTTTTTCTTGTTTTCTTTCTTTGTTTTCTTTGTCTGAATTTCTCACTTCCTGTTCCTCCTCAGTAAGCTGTTCTGGCTGACTAACCCCCAGCCAGATGATGGGGGCAAGTTTACTGAGGTGAAACAGGAAGTGAGAAATTCAGACAAAGAAAACAAAAAAAAACATTTTGAAGGGAAATCAAAGAAAAAGGTAAGTGAACCAACAATGCACTAGCTTGAAGGAACCTATTTAGAAAATAAAAAACAAACCTTTACAACCCCTTTAACCACTTGACACCAAGAGGACCAAAAACGAGCTCCCCCCGTCGCGTAAGCCGCGTCACGATTGGCAAAGGAGCCGAACGGCGATGCGCATGCGCAGTATAGCGCCGACTCGCCGTTCGGCTCCTTTCGCCAACCGTGACGCGGCTTACGCGACGGGGGGAGCTCGTTTTTGGTCAAAATGTCAATCACAGACATGTTAAGAACGCCCACTCCCGCGGGACTCGCAACCCCAAAGCAACGGGTGAATATGCTGTACAAAGGTATGTACAGCATCAAAAAAATAATAATAGCCTTAATCGTATTGTAATGTGGGGGGCCAGTGTAATAAAAAAAAGTAGTTTTTAGGGTGAACCACCCCTTTAAGTAAAATTAACAATAATACTATTTTTTTTTTTTTTAACTTGCCCCTGTCCCCATGTGCTCGCATGCAGAAGCCAACGCATACGTAAGACCCGCCCACATATGAAAATGGTGTTCAAACCACACTTGTGAGGTGTCGCCGCGAACGTTAGAGGGAGAGCAATAATTCTAGCCCTAGACCTCCTCTGTAACTCAAAACAGCTAACCAGTAAAAAAAATTAAAGCGTCAACTGTCTTTTTTTAAAGCATGAACGTTTTTTTTTTTTTTTAAACGCGTTTGAAAAATTGCTGCACAAATACCGTACGAGATAAAAAGTTGCAATGACTGCCATTGTATTTTCTAGGGTCTCTGCTAAAAAAAAACATATATAGTGTTTGGGGGTTCTATGTAATTTTCTAGCAAAATATAGCAAAAAAAATATGATTTTTACATGTAGAAACAAAGTGTCAGAATTGGCCCAGGCCTGAAGTGGTTAAGGGGATCCCTTGGGGGTCCCCATTATGAATTTTCCCTTCTATTACTTTTTTGGGAACCCCCAAAATTTGGGTATTTCTTTACTTTAATTTTCAATGATAATGGTAAAAGTACAACTAAAGTTTTGACTTTAGTTGTACTTTAACTACAGCAGAGAAAAATCAGCTCTCATGTCCCCCTAGATGAGTAAATCTCAAGGCTTGATAGATAGGAATATAAATACTTTAGTAGTTAAACAGCTCCCATCTCTGTTTTTATCTGTGTATTTAACTGTTTGTCTACAGTTCAGCTGTAATGTATAAAATAAATTGACAGATCACTTACACGATTTGGCATTGGCCTTTTAAAGAGAAGTCGTTAACAAATGTTGAATCCGGGGAAGTGATTGATCATATGTAAAACGGGCTGTTTGCACTTAGTGCAGATGCCTCATTACTAACTATTTTCAGCCTCTTTGAGAGCTAAATAATTTCGTAATGCATCATTGAACATTTTGTTGCCACTACAGCAGATGGTTTCAAGGGTCCATCTGCTCAAAGCGATGGTTTTAACAAGCCCCCTTCACCTTCACCAAAAGGTTTTTCTATAGGAGAATGCGCAGCCTACAGGTGCATTGCATGAGATGCCCAAGGAAGACATCCAACACCCTAAGGCCTTGTACTCACGGCAGGACATGTCCGATGAAAACGGTCTGCAGACCGTTTCCATCGGACATGTCTGGCCGGGGACTGCCCGGGGACTTCTGTTCGATGGCTATACACACCATCGAACAGAAGCCCGCGCGTAAACATTACGCGGGGCGTGTCCGCGGTGTCGCCGCGTCGATGACGCGGTGTCGCCGCGACAATGACGCGGCGACGTGGGCGGGCCGCCTTAAATATGCTTCCACGCATGCGTCGAAGTCATTCGACGCATGCGAGGGATGCGGGCGGCAGGACATGTACGGTAGGTCTGTACAGACGACCGTACATGTCCGGGCGGACAGGTTTCCAGCGGACTGTTTTAAAACAAGTCCGGGAAACAGTTGTCCGCTGGAAACCTGTCCGATCCGTCCCAAAATGGTCCGCTCGGGCCAACACACGGCCAAACATGTCTGCTGAAACTGGTCTGCGGACCAGTTTCAGCAGACATGTTTGGTCGTGAGTACGGGGCCTTATACACATATGCTGAAATGTATGATTGGGGTTACTTTTTCCAGTCATTGCAATAAATCACATTTTCCTTTGTAACACAACACATACATCAGCATGTATAACAGATTCTGTATTTCTGCGAAATTCTGCTCAGAAGTAATCACAATATAAAGGAGAAGACAAAGCACAACATTTACTCAGCGTGACTAACCGCTTACCAATGTCTGCTTTTCAGTTTTGAAGAACAATAATGTGTGTGTATGTGTGTATGTACAGTATCTCACAAAAGTGAGTACACCCCTCACATTATATCTTTTCATGTGACAACACTGAAGAAATGACACTTTGCTACAATGTAAAGTAATGAGTGTTCAGCTTGTATAATGGTGTATATTTTCTGTCCCCTCAAAATAACGCAACACACAGCCATTAATGTCTAAACCGCTGGCAACAAAAGTGAGTACACCCCTAAGTGAAAATGTCCAAATTGGGCCCAAAATATATATATATTGTGAGGGTGGGACTCTGTCCTGCCTGAAAGATTGCTGGTTTACTCCATATTTTGGAGAGAAAGACACACTAATTGCACAGCTGTGTGTTCAGCTATTTACTTCTGACCTGACTATGGCTCAGAACCCCACCCCACAGACAAGAAGTCTGTACTGGGAGTCAGGTGGACTCCCATCACTCTGAGAGGAGTCAGAGACGCTGCATGGGTGCAGCTAGAGTATGCATGTCTGCAGGAGACAGATGTCATTGGTGATTGCGCAGCAAGGCGCTGACCAGGAGTAAGCGAGGAGTGAGCTTGTCTCTAGGAAACTCTGTTTGTTCTGAGGAACAGAACTTAGGCCTAGGCTAAAGGCCTGAAGCAGCCGGATGGCAAGAATGAAAGCCAGGAGACTAAAGTGTTGAGTATGCAAGATACAGTAATAATGGAACCCCCTGCGAGGGCTACTGATGTATTTGTGAACTTTTTGTGCTTTTAAATAAAAGTGGGCTACCAGGCCCTTAAAAATTCAGTTCTGGACTGGCGTACTCACTAAAAACGCACCTACCGCTGGAGTCTGATCACCCCAATCTTACTATATATATATATATATATATATATATATATATATATATATACACACACACACAAATAAAACTCTTCAGCTCCATTCATTTTTTTACTTTGGATAGAGTCTCTTTTTTTTTACTTTTTGTTATTTCTACCTGTGATAACATTAACGTAGTTGTAAAGTCAAATAAATACTACCAGCCCCTCTGTTCTACTAAGAGATCCTACACTGTGTACATGTTTGTAAAAAATTGTGCCTGTAAATACCTTATTTCAGATCATTTCTGGCCGGTCACGTGACATCCGGCCGATCTCCACCACCGATCTAAGGGCAACAGCGGGAGGGGCCAAGATCCCCCTCTCATGTCAGTTGGGAGGTTACATGATCCCTGTGCTCTCTGCTCAGCCCCTCCTGCTGTATCCCTTACATCGGGAGGTGAAAGCGGACGGAAGTCATGTGACCAGCCAGAAACGATCTGAAAAAGGTATTTACAGGGCCAATTTTATAAAAACATGTATACATATAGCATTGGTGGCTAGTGGTAAAAAAAATTTACACTCAAACAGTGCATCCAACAGTGCATCCAACCCCCTCCACCCGGACCGGTAGGTTGGTCAGGTCATAAGCAGCACCGGAGCACTCTTCTTCTCCTACTCTCCTCCTCGGCATCACATGCAGCTTCCCCTGCTCTCCTCCTCGGCATCACATGCAGCTTCCCCTGCTCTCCTCCGTAGACATCACGTGGCTTCCATCTCCTCCCTCCTCCTCAGTGGGCAATTGGAAAGCTTCACCTTTTGACCTCAGACCCGCTTCCTGATTGGCTAGGAGGAGATTCAGTTTGAAAAGAGCAAATATTCATTTGCTATTGACACACAACTGGGTGGGTTGGGAGCCCACCCTTTTTTGAAGCCTATTAGAGCTACTGCCTCTAATCACATGCTTAAAAAAAAAATCCAAATGGGAATCCAAGCATCCGGCGACCTGCATGTAGATTAAGGGGCCGGATGCACGGATGGGGGGCAGTGCCCAATGCGCCCCTAATGGACAGGCCGCCAGTGGTCCAGTGTAAGATCGCTTAGTAGACCAGAGAGGCTGGCAGTTATTTTTATTTAACTTTACTGCCTGCTACTAATAGTGGCAGGAGGGGAAGGGAGGTGGAGGCGACAGCTCACACACACATGTCAAATCGCATGTCAAAAAAAAGTGTGATGCCCTTGAGACACCAGGTAAATTGTGTACTTTGTGTTAAATGTTTAATTTTAAAATAGAATTCACATAAATAGTAGAAAAAAAAGGTACTTTCGAAATGAAATGTTAGTTTAAAAACACTTTACTCAAAAAAAAAAAAAAGTAAGAGAGTTAGGGGTTACTGGAGATGAGCTTTAAGAGAGGAGCTTAATCCAAGTGTTGCAGGATGGCAAGAAATTGAATTTTGGGGGGCATCTGTAAACAAGCAGGAGAGCGTTAATAATGGCAAGGCTTGCAAATAAACAAAACATCTATTTATTTATTTTTTGGATGCAGTTTGAATTAAAAAAAGTTTATTTTATATGTGTAGCAAATTACATAATGTTACTTGCTACACAACACATTTTGCAATTGAAATTACAAATCAATATTTGAAGACAGTGGAGTTTTCCTGTAACGTATTATTGCTGTTTTTGTTGATGTTGTTGCTGTGAATGTGATCATAGCTAGATAACTAGCCACTTCTATTTTACCTGAGGCTTTTAGTTATAAAAAACCCAGAATGGAAATCTGTGTGCCAAGTTCTATAACAATAACGGGCATTCGAGTAGCAGCGATACTGTGACTTTCCCTGACATCTCAAATTGGTGACTCAGCTTTCAAGCTGGAAAATCACCAGTGGCAAGAGCAGTTGCCAATGTAAATCTTGTTCGTATTTGTGCGCGGTATTCCAATAAGAAGATTATACTCTGCATGGTGGACAGTCATATTTGGGAAGACAGTGCATTTGGTTCTTGTGTTAGGAGGACTAAGGGAATGTGTGGCTTATGTGTTAGTATTTTTTTAAAAAAAAAAACATCAAGAAGAAGCGGTCTATTAAAGCGATTGTAAACCGCAAAAAAAAAACAACTGCAAGATAAAGGCACAATGTGCTAGCATGCATCGCATACTAGCACAATTTTTAAATACTCACCTTAGAATGAAGCCCTCTCAGTGGTGCCCGGTCACTGCTGAGAAAGCTGACCTCTTCTCCCATCCTTTCTTCCGGGATTGCGGGCTACGGCACTGTAAGTGGCCGGAGTCGCAATGAGGTCACTCCCTAGCATGGGCATGGGAGCCCTCGGTTCCGGCAAGTAGCTCTGAAGTTCCGGCACAGTACAATGGACCTTCAGAGCGCATGCACTGCTGACATCAGCGGCTGCATGCAGGGTGAATATCTCCTAAACTGTGCATGTTTAGGAGATATTAATTTTACCTACAAGCAGGGCCGGCGCTACCACTAGGCGGATTAGGCAGCCGCCTAGAGCGCACTGCCGCCTAGAGCGCCCGGCCGCTAGTATTACTACCACTGCACTGTCAGTCCACAGAGCTTAGAACTAACACCAGGCAGGCATCCATGACATGTGTGAAGCAGCGCCACGGCCCCCCGCCCCCATCTCCGCTCTAAACAGACAGTGTGACATGACATCTGTAGTGGATCCAGTCAGGCACTCCCCCCGGGCCCCGCCGCTCTGACTCTGTAACCCATCCCACCCCCCTGCCAGCCCGCTCTGTAACATGTGACATTATGCAGGTCCAGCCTAGGGCGCTCTCCGGTGTTTGAGTACAGTGCCGTCAGCCCCCCCCCCCCCCCCCCCGAGGCTCTCGGCTCTCGGCTCTCCGGTCTCCACACGCAGCCCGACCCCCCCCCCCCCCCCAGGACGTTCTGCTGCCCGTGCCGACGGTGCCGTGTCATACACTCACACCGCTGGAGCGGAGTAAATGATGGGACAACACAGTGCCTGGCGGCGGCTTGGGGACTGGTGGAGGCGGAGCCTGGAAGAGGCACCCGACACAGAGGCAGGTACAGCATTTTAGACCAGACAGCAAACAGCACAGGGTCACATCAATACAATTTTGCTGAGCCCAAGACCATCAATTCACCTCACAATCACGTGTTAAAAAACTGTTGCTGTCTTGAATAATGAGATAGTATATTATATAATGACAATGACATGCAAATGTGTGTATGTTCACTGCTCTGCCAAATGCCATGTATCAAGCCCCCCCCATGAGGCAGCATTTGATTGGGCGCTGGTGAGGCCGCATTTGATTGGGCGCTGGTGAGGCCGCATTTGATTGGGCGCTGGTGAGGCCGCATTTGATTGGGCGCTGGTGAGGCCGCATTTGATTGGGCGCTGGTGAGGCCGCATTTGATTGGCGCTGGTGAGGCCGCATTTGATTGGGTGCTGGTGAGGCCGCATTTGATTGGGCGCTGGTGAGGCTGCATTTGATTGGGCGCTGGTGAGGCTGCATTTGATTGGGCGCTGGTGAGGCCGCATTTGATTGGGCGCTGGTGAGGCCGCATTTGATGGGTGCTGGTGAGGCCGCATTTGATGGGTGCTGGTGAGGCCGCATTTGATGGGTGCTGGTGAGGCCGCATTTGATGGGTGCTGGTGAGGCCGCATTTGATGGGTGCTGGTGAGGCAGCATTTGATGGGCGCTGGTGAGGCAGCATTTGATGGGCGCTGGTGAGGCCGCATTTGATTGGGCGCTGGTGAGGCCGCATTTGATTGGGCGCTGGTGAGGCCGCATTTGATTGGGCGCTGGTGAGGCCGCATTTGATTGGGCGCTGGTGAGGCCGCATTTGATTGGGCGCTGGTGAGGCCGCATTTGATTGGGCGCTGGTGAGGCCGCATTTGATTGGGTGCTGGTGAGGCCGCATTTGATGGGCGCTGGTGAGGCAGCATTTGATTCGGTGCTGGTGAGGCCGCATTTGATGGGCGCTTCATTAAAAAGGTAGGGTGTACAAATATTATACATAAGCAGGGCAAAGGGGGTGGAGTCCGGGGTGGAGCCAGGGGGGCGGCAAAATTAGGTTTTGCCTAGGGTGTCAAAAATCCTTGCACCAGCCCTGCCTACAAGTAAACCTTATTATGGGCTTACCTGTAGGTAAAAATAACAAAGCCGGGTATTGAAGTCTGACCCTTTTTTTAATAATGATCAAAACACAAAAAGAATAAAAATATCTTGCAACATGCTGGTGCTTAGGTGCTGTGGCTAAGGCTGCTTTCACACTGAGGTGCTTTGCAGGCGCTATTGCGCTAAAAATAGCGCCTGCAAAGCGCCCTGAAAGAGCCGCTCCTTTAAATCCAGTGTAAAAGCCTGAGGCCTTTCACACTGGAGCGTTGCGCTGGCAGGACGGTAAAAAAAAACCTGCTCATTGAAATCAATGGGGCAGCGCCTCCGAAATGCCCGCAAAGTGGCGTTTTTGCGGGTGGGTTTGACCCTTTTTCGGTCGCTAGCACGGGTTAAAATTGCAGCAAAATCGCGGCAAAAAAACTACGGTAAAGCGCTGCTAAAAATAGAGGCACTTTAGCACCGTTGCACCCATCGCTTTGGTGTGAAAGTAGCCTAAAGGCTCATACACACAGTCAGACATCCAACAAAATTTCCCTTGGATTTTTTTCCTTTGATTTTGATTTGTCCGGCCACACCCTTAGCATACACACAGTCAGACTTTTCTGCAAACTTTTCTAAAACTTTCCTAACATCACATGTTTTTTTTGCTATTTTCTGCTCTTTACCGCCACCGTTTGGTTAACTTCTGCTATTGTTTGTTGCTTTTAACATTGGTTCTGAGCATGCGTATTTGCACGTTGTCCAAAAGTTGGTTGGATTGCTGTACACACAGTCAGACAAGGCACCATCAGACTTTTGTTGCCGAAAAGTTGGTCCGTTTGCAGACCCAACTTTTTGTTGGATGAAACCCGAAAAAGTTGGTCCGATGGAGCGTACACACGGTCAGACAAATTAGAAAACTTGCAGATTTTGAAGTTGGTTGGCAAAAAGTGTGACCGTGTGTATGGGGCTTTAAACTGTTTCTTTTGTTTTCAGGCTTTCATCCTTTATTTTCACCCGGTGATCTTGCCAACAATACACTTCCTGTTCTATGATGACAACGCTCACTTACTGTACAGTATCAATGAAGTTACAGCACTGTCATTCTAGGCTGCTCTGTCTACTTGTACTACAGACATGTTCCCCTCTCTTATCTCTTTTACATAGGTGTGAGGGTGTTTTGTAGTTATCAGAAGATAGCTGGGAAAGTTGATAACATTGTTTGAGATAGCAGTTCAGTGCACAGGAAATTATAAGCACACCCCGATACTGGCAGGATCAATAGGTATTTTTATGAACTTGCAGAAAATGTACTTAACATGAGAAAGAAAACAAATGCAGCCACCACAACTAAGGACTGGTAAGCTCCAATATAATACACATAATATAATACAATTTGGTTCCTGGGTTTAGATATCATTTAGTATTGATGGAGGAATATCCCACTATCACTGTTGTATTCTGACAGCCAGAGCTGAACCTTGTCAGACCGAAACAGTGGCTGCATCTGATTGGATGCAGCCGATGTTCGGCCAACAATTTTCTGTTTGACTCCTTTGATTTTGACATCGAAGGATGTTGGGCGGGAGACGACCAGTAGGCCATCCAGGCAGCGAATTAATGCCGGATGCTCAGGAACCAGCCAAAACCAGCCAAAATTTGTATAGTGTGTGTGTGTGTAGCCTTACTGTTGACTGACTCACGTCTTCTGTAAGTCTGTTCCTAGCATTCATTACCCTTTCAGTAAAATAATGCTCTCTAATCCCGCGTACACACGACTGGAAATTCCGACAAGAAAACCGTGGATTTTGTTTACACACGGTCACACAAAATTCCGACAGTCAAGAACGCAGTGACGTACAACACTACAACGAGCCGAGAAAAATTAAGTTCAATGATTACAGGCATGCGTCAAATGAATTTCCAAGCATGCGTGTTTTTTGCGTGTCAGAATTGCATACAAATGATCGGAATTTCCGACAAGAACTTTTCCTGTCGGAAAATTTGAGAACCAGCTCTCAAATATTTGCTGTCGGATATTTTCCGACAGAAAAAGTCCGATGGGGCCTACACACGGTCGGAATTTCCGACCAAAAGCTCACATCGAACTTTTCTTGTCAAAAATTCCGATCGTGTGTACGCGGAATTTAGGCTTAATTTTCTTCCTGCTGGTTGGAGGTTATGCTCCGTGTTCTTGATCTCATCTTTATATTGAAAAAGTCAGGCCTCGTACACACGACCAATATATAAGGACACACCTAAATATGGCCTGGGCATCTAGGCCTTAGCCCAGTCACAAAGTTAAAGAGTATTTTTAAGTCAGCAATATTTTTTTCTTGTGTAGAGTAAGAAGAGGATAAACATCCTGGTGGCTTTTTACTGCTATCCAAGGTTCCATTATAAATATTTCCCCTGACTTCCTATCTTGCTGACATTTTACCAAACAGGAAGTGAGGTGAACTCTCCACCAAGAACACAATCAAAAATAAAAAATATTTTTTTCTAGTAGAGTAGTGGAAGCCTATAATCCCTATTGGATTTTTATGTAGCAGACCACTTCCATTGAGACCTGCTTTTTGGCTGTATGTAGGTTGGTTTATTTTATTTAATGTTCTCTCTATTTGTATTTTTTCATTTTTTTGTGAATTTGATTGATATTTATGTACTGTACTGTTATGTCCTGTACACACGATTGGTTCGTCTGATGAAAACGGTCTGATGGATTTTTTCATCAGATATCCGATGAAGCTGACTTTCATCAGTCTTGCCTACGCACCATCGGTTAAAAATCCGATCGTGTCCAAAGCGGTAACGTAAAACACAACGACGTGCTGAGAAAAATTAAGTTCAATGCTTCCGAGCATGCGTTGACTTGATTCTGAGCATGAGTGGATTTTTGACCGATGGATTTCCCCACAGACGATCGTTTTTTCTATCAGTTTTTTAACCATGCGAAAATTTTAAAACAGGTTCTGTTTTTTTTTCACTGATGGGAAAAAAACTGATGGGGCTCACACACGATCGGTTCGTCCGATATAAACGGTCCACATCGGTTTGTTTTCATCAGACAACCAATCGTGTGTACAGGTCATAATTTTATTATAATGTAATTTCTCGCTATCTTTTTCGTTCTGTGTAAAAAAAAAAAAAAAAACACATAACATTTTTTATCTAATGAAGGGTAATAGCTTTGGCACAAGAACAGGTCCAGAAAAGTTAAACCACCTCCCCCCACCATATATGTAAACAAGGAAATGCTGGTTATCGGCTCTCCTCTCCTCACACTGACTGTGTGTGAGGAGAGGAGAGCCGATTAGCAGCATTTTCTCACAGGGGAGATCTGCACAGATAATCAGTGCATTAATCATCAGTGCCCTGATTATCAGTGCAGCCCTAACAGTGCCCAGCAGTGATGCCTTTCACTGCCCATCAGTGCCTACTCATCAGTGCTGCCCATCAGTTTCCATCAGTGCCGATCAGTGCTGCCTATCAGTGCCACCTATCAGTGCCACCTATCAGTGCCATCTATCAGTGCTCATCAGTGCTGCATATCAGTGCCAGTCATCAGTGCTGCATATCAGTGCCACCTCATCAGTGCCACCCCATCAGTGACGCTTATCAGTCCCCATCAGTGCAGCCTCATGAGCACCCATCAGTGAAGGAGAAAAATTACATATTTACAAAATGTTATAACTAGGGTTGTCCCAATACCGATACTAGTATAGGTATCGGGACCGATACTGAGCATTTGCGCGAGTACTTGTACACACGTTTTTCGGGGTGGTAAAAAATGACGTTTTTAATGGTCTAGAAAAAAATAAGTTTTTTTCAACCCGATCATTAAAACGGCCTTGCCTACACACGATCGTGAAAAAAAATGCTCTAGCAAAGCGCGGTGACGTATAAAACATGTACGACGACACTATAAAGGGGAAGTTACATGCGGATGGCGCCACCCTTGGGGCTGCTTTTGCTGATTACGTGTTAGTAAAAGACGATTTGCGCTTTTTGGTCTGTTACAGCGTGATGAATGTGCTTACTCCATTCTGAATGCTAGTTTTACCAGAACGAGTGCTCCCGTCTCATAACTTGTGTAGCGCTACCCCCTCATGCTGGTTGTTTTGGGATCGGCGTATTAAGTTACCTCTAATCGTTGTCTAGGGGTGAAGGTAGTGAGTAGAGCAATAAGCGAATGTCCAGTTCGTAGATAAGGTTTTCTGAATGCTTTATTTCTTGTCCCAACACGACCAACATCAACTTGAGGTAAAGTAAGAGAACTTTGCGGTATCAGGCCTGGATAGAAGAAGAGCAATCCTGCTATTCTGTAGTTGCATTAACGTCACCACTCCGGCCAGAGTGGGTGAAGTGCCCCCGGACAGACCTCTGCCACAGGCCTGGCAGCCGGAGCCTCACTTTAAGGTTGCTGGGAGGAACAGGTCTCTGCCACAGACCTGGCTCTGGATTTTGAATTAAGATGCCAGATGAGGCCTCTGCCACAGGCTCAATGCTGACAATGTGAACAGCAGAGCGAATCCTCCCAATAAATCACAATAGGGTCACCAGTTGACAGTTGAAGTGTACTTGTCAATGTCCCCGTCACCAGATCCCCGGTGGTTCGTTCAAGTCTCTCAGACAACCTGCCTCCGGGTTCTCCTTAAGCCGATCCCCCACCGCACAGCACGTAGCTTAGGATCTCTTCAGTAGAGCTGAAGACCCAGTAAGTGACTGGGGCCCCTGGTAGCATCAGTTGCTCCAGGCCATGAGGGCCCAGAGTCAGGAACTCCACGTTGCGCACGACCCCAGGCCAGGTAGGCCATAGTGGTGGGGCCCGCGAAGTGCGCACACCCTAAAGGTGGGTGCAGCACCCGGAACCATGAACCCGCGAAGAACCAAGAACAACGGCCTCCGCCACAGAAATACTCCTCCCCAGCATGCCCCGCAAGGGAAAACTCCTCTAATTGGCTGCTGAAAAGAAGCGGCTCCGCCTGGACCTCTCTGGTGCCACCTGCCGCCCAGGGATGGTACCGTATCCCTAGAACACAGTCTGACCCACAGAACAATCCAGATTTGGCGACAGCCAAATTTAACATAATTAAGAATGAGAGCAACTTATCTCTCTCATTCTCCCACTAACTTTAGCATAGCGCCTTTACTGAAAGTAAGGGGGCGCTACACTTGCTTCTGAACATTTTTTTTCACCTTGTTAAAGCGCACCCACGACCATTTTTAACGACGTAAAAAACAACAACGTTAAAAACATTGTGAAAAATTAGAGCATGTTCGAAATTTTTAATAGCCATTTTTTACATCGTGAAAAATGCTCTGGAGCCCACACACGATCGTTTTAAACCGGTTAACGCCCACTGTATATATACGTCCTGTTTTTAAAGATGAATATCTCGATAACGGCAGCAGCTGCTGCCACAACCGAGATATCCATCTCTTCAGTGGGCGGGCGTGTAAACGATAACGGCGGTCTCCGCAGCGTATTCGCCGCGAGATCGCCGTTATCGGTGGCGGGAGAGGGGCCCCCCTCCCGCCGCTCTCCCACGCCCTCCGCCGCTTATCGGCGGAGGAGATCGGGTGCTGCTGCCTGATTAGTGAGGACTCGAGTGAGGGCAAGATGGCCCCCACCCGTCCTCATAGCTTTGCTGGGCGGAAGTGACGTCAAAACGTCAGTCCCGCCCAGGGTCTTAAAGAGACAATTTTTTCGTTTTCATTTTTTTAAATGACAAATTTTCCATTTTTTTTTTCTTGCATTTAAGTCTAAATATGAGATCTGAGGTCTTTTTGACCCCAGATCTCATATTTAAGAGGACTTGTCATGCTTTTTTCTATTACAAGGGATGTTTACATTCCTTGTAATAGGAATAAAAGTGATACATTTTTTATTTTTATTTTATTTCAGTGTAAAAAATTATAAAATCAATAAAAATAAATAAGAAAACAAAAAAAAAATGTTTTTAAAGCGCCCGTCCCGACGAGCTCGCGCGCAGAAGTGAACGCATACGCGAGTAGCGCCCGCATATGAAAACGGTGTTCAAACCACACAAGTGAGGTATCGCCGCGATCGTTCGAGCGAGAGCAATAATTCTAGCCCTAGACCTACTCTGTAGCTCAAAAATGCAACGTATAGAATTTTTTAAACGTCGCCTATCGAGATTTTTAAGGGTAAAAGTTTGACGCCATGCCACGAGCGGGCTCAATTTTTATGTGTGACATGTTGGGTATCATTTTACTCGACGTAACATTATCTTTTACAATATATAAAAAAATTGGGCCAAATTTATTGTTGTCTTATTTTTTAATTCAAAAAAGTGAATTTTTTCCAAAAAAAGTGCGCTTGTAAGACCGCTGCGCAAATACAGTGTGACAAAAAGTATTGCAATGACCGCCATTTTATTCTCTAGGGTGTTAAAAAAAAAATATATATAATGTTTGGAGGTTTTAAGTAATTTTCTAGCAAAAAAAACAGTTTTAGTCTTGTAAACGCTGAATCTGAAAAACACCTTCTGTCCTTAAACTCTTGACCACTGGGCACTTAAACCCCCTTCCTCACCGGACCAATTTTCAGCTTTCGGTGCTCTCACAATTTGAATGACAATAACTCAGTCATACAACATTGTGCCCATCTGAAATTTTTGTCCTTTTTTTCCCACAAATAGAGCTTTCTTTTGGTGGCATTTGATCACCTCTGGGTTTTTTATTTTTTGCGCTATAAAAGAAAAAACACTGAAAATTCTGTAAAAAAAAAAAAAAAAATCTTGTTTCTGTCATATTAGTAGGTATTGCAGAGTATTGGGGGTATTGCAGAGTGTGGGGGGTATTGCAGAGTGTGGGGGGTATTGCAGAGTGTGGGGGGTATTGCAGAGTGTGGGGGGTATTGCAGAGTATGGGGGGTATTGCAGAGTGTGGGGGGTATTGCAGAGTGTGGGGGGTATTGCAGAGTGTGGGGGGTATTGCAGAGTGTGGGGGGTATTGCAGAGTATGGGGGGTATTGCAGAGTGTGGGGGGTATTGCAGAGTGTGGGGGGTATTGCAGAGTGTGGGGGGTATTGCAGAGTGTGGGGGGTATTGCAGAGTGTGGGGGTATTGCAGAGTATGGGGGGTATTGCAGAGTGTGGGGGGTATTGCAGAGTGTGGGGGGTATTGCAGAGTGTGGGGGGTATTGCAGAGTGTGGGGGGTATTGCAGAGTGTGGGGGGTATTGCAGAGTGTGGGGGGTATTGCAGAGTGTGGGGGGTATTGCAGAGTGTGGGGGGTATTGCAGAGTGTGGGGGGTATTGCAGAGTGTGGGGGGTATTGCAGAGTATTGATGGTACTGCAGAGTATTGCACAGGGAGGGAGGGATGGATCTGTGATTGCATTTGTCACAGATCCATCCCACAGCAGCTGCTGACACCCCGCGCCGGTTTGTTTACAAGTGATCGCTCCGTCATTTGACGGAGCGATCACGTGGTAAACCGCCGCTATCAGGGGCGATTTACCACGATTCTGGGAGCACGCCGCAGGGGGCACGCGAGTGAAGGATTCTGGGAGGACGTCCCAGGGACTTCGTCCCGGAATAACTCAACCGCTCTGTAGACGTCTTTTGTCTATGGAGCGGTTGGGAAGAGGTTAAGTGGTTAATGACATAAAAAAAAAACGTAGTTTTTTAAAACCCGAAAAACGGTCGTGTGTATGCGGCATTAGAATTGATGTAAACTGTGGACAGGCTACCATTCTTTGGAGATCTTTACGGATGATGTAGGTAAATGCTGAGGAGCATTACAACTTTTGAGGACTTTTACGTCTGTCATTTACTTACAGTATTTTTTAACTGAACAGAGTTATGCTATGGCCACTATTTCCATTTCTTGCCTCTCTTACAACTTCTAAAGCTTGGCATTTGATAGAAGGTGTACAAACAGATGTCAAGGAACTTCAATATGATCTCAAACCAGCATATTTATTCTAGTCTGTCAAATGCACCAAAAACAAAGACAGCTTCTCCGGCTTGAGTGCTTCATTATCTCTCTGTTTGGACTCGATGTCCATCAATTTTTCAGCTAAGTTGTTATCATTTTTATTTCCGTCTTTGCCCATTTCTCCGAAGACCCGAGCTTCACCAGCTGCAGGAAGCAAGACTTATTCCAAGTCCACAATTTGCAGCTTTCAATTATTTTAGTACACGGGAATGATTATTAAAGCTTTGGCCCTTTAGCCACGTGCACATTGCCCCGTTATCCCTGGTGGAATAGGAACAGGGAGTAGAGCACCCATTTTATCTGCCATATAATGAAGCTGTTAAGGCAGACAGAGTGACAGGTTAATTATCCTTTATAAAAGGGGGACAAATTGAACTTTGTCTTTCCATCAGTTTTTGATATATCCAGAAGCTCCCAAGAAGCCTGGATGCCACTCTAGTGAATAGAGCAGCTAATCCAGTCTGCTAGTCTGTCGTGACCCTTCGTCCCCCACTGGGGCCCTTCCAATATTCCGCACTAGGTTGCTCTTATTCCACATTCAACAGATTTGTACACGCTTACAATAAATTCATCTCTAATTTTTTTTTTCTCCTCTTTCTCGCTTTCCATATGTTGGCTGACAGCTCTCTCATATAACTGATGGCTAAATTTAAACTCTGAGGAAAATTAACCCGAGTGTTAAACGCAAACAGGAGCGGCTCGGAAGAGAGGGAAAGCTTCAATGGCAGATGCCAAACGGCGGAAAAAGCATAGAAATTAACGGAGCCTCGGCAGTGACAAGCTGTCAACCAGCTTGATAGCTCTTGCAAGAGCTTCAGTCCCACTCAAGTTGGCCAGAGGGCAGCACAAACAAGTCCTGCTTTTCAAAAAAGGACCGCAGGAGGCTTGACAGTAACGTTAACTAGATCATGGAAAGTTCATGGTCAAACGAGAGGAAATTTGCAGCGCTTTGCACTATCCATAGTTCACCCACAGCTTTGCTGGGAATTGAAACTTCGAGCACTTTTAACCTTTCATGTCCTGGATGAAAAAAAAAAACATTGCTCCGCACAGTGGGGGACATGTAGAACATAATAAAAGAGCTATAGTAAGTTTTGATTAATGATGAGTTCAGACTGACAACGAAAGGTGATTCTTTTTTTAACTTTTTTTTCGCCAATTTTCACTCTTTTTTTTTTTTTTACATTCCAAAAGAATACACCAGAGCACATTACAGTAATGGATGCACATAAAAGCGGTTTACAATTACAAGCAAAATATTGGACAAATACAAGGCCAAGCCCAATTAAAGGGGTCGTAAAGGTTTCTTGTTTTTTTTTTAACAAACATGTCATACTTACCTCCACTGTGCAGCTCGTTTTGCACAGAGTGGCCCTGATCGTCGTCTTCTGGGGTCCCAGGGCCGATCCTAGGCAGGGTGCACAGGGTGCATTGCACCCAGGCGCCTGCAGAGGTGGGGGCGCCGAACATCTAACTGACTCTCTAACAGAAGTCCTCTTTGTGTCCATCAGAGAGGCCCCTCTCCAGGTCCCAATAAAGTACTCTGCTTCTCTTCCTGTTTGTTGTTTATTGTTAAGAGATCATGTAAGGATCCCAGGTTAATGAAGACTTCGTAGGGGAGCATCTCTGTGGTTAAGTCATTGCCATAGAAACATTTGTAAAGGGGAGGAGTTAGTAAAATGACGACGCCCATGTGGGGGCACCAGCAATATTTCTGCACCCAGGCACCTTTGACCCTAGGATCGGCCCTGTGGGGTCCCTCGGCGGCTGTCTCGGCTCCTCCCTGCAAAAGCTAACCCCCCTCTGGGAAGCGCTCTACCAAGGGGGTTAGCTTGTGGGCGTGCTCCCGTGATATAGTCGGCGCCCATAGCCGCCGACTGTATCACTCAGCCCCACCCCCCGGCGCGCCGAATCATTGATTTGTATGACAGCAGCGGGAGCCAATGGCTGCACTGCTATCAATCATCCAATGAAGAGCCGAGAAGAGCCGAGAAGCCCGGGCTGAGAAGCCAGCGCATTCACAACACAGGACTTTCCAGGGATGTAAACCAGGCCTATAAGCATCACCTTAGGATGCATTAAGGTGAAAAAACGTGAAGCTTTACAACCCCTTTAAGGCAAACACAATTACAAATTTCGAAGTCTTAATTAGTTGCTTTAAATGGTTGAGTTGCAGCTATAAAGTGCTCACAGCCTAAAGTGAAACTTTAGTCAGAAAATTAAAGCGTAACCCAACTTTTGTTGGGGAAACCCCCCCCCCTCTGGGTGATCTATGTACACTACAAGGATTTTAACCACTAGCCGACCAGCCGCCGCAGTTATACGGCGGCAGGTCGGCTCGGCTGCGCGAGATCACGTAGCTATACGTCATTTCGCTTTTCAGCCAATAGGGGCGCGCTCGCCCCTGGTTCCCGACGTGCGCGCCCAGTGGGCGTGATCACCGCCGGGCACCCGCGATCGCTCGTTACAGAGCGAGAACCGGGAGCTGTGTGTGTAAACACACAGCTCCCGGTCCTGTCAGGGGGAGAAATGACGGATCGTCTGTTCATACAATGTATGAACAGCGGTCAGTCATTTCCTCTAGTCAGTCCCACCTCCCCTTCAGTTAGAACACACACAGGGAACATAATTAACCCCTTCCCTGCCAGTGGCATTTTTATAGTAATCAATGCATTTTTATAGCACTGATCGCTATAAAAATGTCAATGGTCCCAAAACTGTGTCAAAAGTGTCCGCCATAAGGTCGCAGTACCGATAAAAATCGCTGAACGCCACCATTACTAGTAAAAAAAATATATTAATAAAAATGCCATAAAACTATCACCTATTTTGTAGACGCTTTAACTGTTGCGCAAACCAATCAATAAACGATTAATATGATTATCTTTTTACCAAAAATAGGTAGAATACGTATCGGCCTAAACTGAGGAAAAAAATAAATATTTTTTTTATATATCTTTTTGGGGATATTTATTACAGCAAAAATAAAAAATATTCATTTTTTTTTCAAAATTGTCGTTCTATTTTTGTTTATAGCGCAAAAAATGAAAACAGCAGAGGTGATCGAATACCACCAAAAGAAAGCTCTATTTGTGGGAAAAAAAGGACGCCAATTTTGTTTGGGAGCCACGTCGCACAACCGCGCAATTGTCAGTTAAAGCGGTGCAGTGCCCGGTCATTGACCAGCAATATGGTCCGGGGCTAAAGTGGTTAACAAACTTTGTTTCAGATTCCTACCTTATTCTGAAGAAATCCCTGTGTGTTTGTCTGTGTCCATGTGACTAAGTGAATCTAATGGGAGTGGTGCCATTAATTATCAATCAGCTGCTGCATTTGCAGGGCTCTAATGAAGAAAATTGCAGGGTCTGCCTCTCTTTAGATGTGATTTCCTACTGGGAGTATCTCACCAAAAATGAAAATTTTGTTGCAGGGGATGCCTGATATCTGACTTGTTTCTTAGTTCAGACTTCTGGGAAAATCAGTGAGCCAATCACACAAGCAGAAAATGATGTTTCTGTGGGGCGTTCTGTACATCATCTGTGTACAGAACACCTCCAGGTAGCCATATTGCGTTGCATTTTTCAGAAAATGACAGAGCAGCAGATTGAAAAGGAAAGGTCATTTTTAATTATAATTATTATACAGGATTTATATAGCGCCAATAATTTGCAAACCACTTTACAATGTAGAGGGGGGACAGTACTATTACAATACAGTCCAATAGAGAAGGGATGGGAGACCCCTGCTCGTGGAGCTTACAATCTAAAGGAAGGGGGAGGTAGTACAAAAGGTGATATGACTTGAGTCGCAATTGTATATGCTATTTTTTTTTATTAGTCATTTCTTTTACAAAGTCCTGCTAGATCACTTCAGGCTGGACTGTTTTTTTAGGTATATGTAAAATATATTTAAAAATAAGTGCCTATACTGTTTAACCACTTGTCGACCTGCTCACGTACATTTACTGCGGCAGGTCGGCTCTCCTGTGCGAACTATTGTACCTGTCTGTACCCGATGTCTACCAGCGACCCGCGATTGCTGTGTATAGAGGCATAACGGGGGACTGCCTATGTAAACAAGGTGATGCCTCGTTCTGCCAAATGAAATGTCAGAAATCTTCTGTTCCCAGTGATCGGGAACAGTGGGCCAGATTCACATATAACTGCGGCGTCGTAACGTATCGTAGATACGTTACACCGCCGCAAGTTTTCATCACAAGTGCCTGATTCACCAAGCACTTGCGATGAAATCCTCCGCCGGCGGCCTCCGGCGCAAGGCGGGCCAATTTAAATGGGCGTGTGCCATTTAAATTAGGCGCGCTCCCGCGCCAGACCTACTGCGCATGCTCCGTTTCGTAATTCCCGTTGTGCTTTGCGCGCCGCGACGTCATTTTTGTGAACGGCGACGCGTGTAGCGTAATTCCGTATTCCCGGACGGCTTACGCAAACAACGTTATTTTTAAAATTTCGACGCGGGAACGATGGCCATACTTTAGACAGCAATACGATTGCTGACTAAAGTTAGGGCACCTAAAACGACGACTAACTTTGCGACGGGAAACTAGACTAGCGGCGACGTAGCGAACGCGAAAATCCGTCAGGAATCGCCGTAACTCCTAATTTGCATACCCGACGCTGGTTTACGACGCGAACTCCCCCCAGCGGCGGCCGCGGTATTGCATCCTAAGATCCGACAGTGTAAAACAATTACACCTGTCGGATCTTCTGGCTATCTATGCGTAACTGATTCTATGAATCAGTCGCATAGATAGAAACAGAGATACGACTGCGTATCAGGAGATACGCCGTCGTATCTCTTATGTGAATCTGGCCCAGTGATCTCTGTCATGTCCCAGTGAGCCCATCTCCCCTACAGTTAGAACACACCCAGAGAACACACTTAACCCCTTGATCGCCCCCCCAGTGTTAACCCCTTCCCTGCCAGTGTAATTGTTACATTGATCTGTGCATTTTTATAGCACTGATCAATGTAATAATGTCACTGGTCCCCAAAAAGTGTCATTTGGAGATGTGTCTGCCGCAATGTCGCAGTCCCGCTAAAAAACGCAGATCGGTCGCAAATCTGTCTTTCTTTGTTTATAGCGCAAAAAAAATGAAGCTCTATTTGTGGGTAAAAAACTACATTTTTTTTTACCTATAGTTCCACTTTAGGGTATATTCTCTTGGCTTTTATGCAATACATAGGATTTTACATGGCTCTTGGGGGTTACGTTGGCCATAGATTCAGCAGAGATTGGCTGAATTTCCATCCATCTATGGCCGTTCCCACTCGAGAGAAGTCATCTAATGATCGATTTTTATCAAACGGGAATGTTGGGAAAACTTTTTCTGCAGCCTTTGATCAGTGTATTCTGACAGCAGAGGAATCCCGCTGTCAGAATACAATAATGCCCTGTACACACGATCGGTTCATCAGATAAAAACGGTCTGATGGATTTTTTCATCGGATATCCGATGAAGCTGACTTTCATCAGTCTTGCCTACACACCATCAGTTAAAAAACCGATCGTGTCAGAACGCGGTGACGTAAAACACAACGACGTGCTGAGAAAAATTAAGTATAATGCTTCCGAGCATGCGTCGACTTGATTCTGAGCATGCGTTGATTTTTAACCGATGGATTTCCCCACAGACGATCGTTTTTTTTCTATCGGTTTTTTAACCATCAGATATTTTTAAAACAGGTTTTACGTTTTTTCACCGATGGGAAAAAAACTGATGGGACCCACACACGATCGGTTCGTCTGATGAAAACGGTCCATCAGACCGTTTTCATCAGACGAACCGATCGTGTGTACGCAGCATAACACTTGTATTGATGGTGGAATCCATTTGTCCTTTTTTTTTTTTTTTTTGCCCGCTGGCTTAACGAAAAATAAAAAACAATTAATCTATGGGTAGCTATAGAGAAGATTCTTTCAACTATCCTGGACCTGTTCTTGTGCCAATAATGGCCCGGATTCACAGACAGTTGCGCACATTTATGCCGCCGTAGCGTATCTCCTGTACGCTACGCCGACGCAGCGCAGAGAGGCAAGCATGGAATTCACAAAGCCAATGCTGCCTTAACTGCGCTGGGTTTCGAAGGCGTAAGTCGGTGTAGGTGGAAGTGGGCGTGAGCCATGCAAACCCATGCAAATGAGGCGTGACCCCATGCAAATGATGGTTTGAGAGCCAGACAAGTAGGTTGAACGAACTGCGCATGCGTCCTGTCGTGGATGCATCCCCGTGTGCATGCTCATAACCACGTCGGAACAACTACCTAAGATACGCCGGATCACTGCCTACGCCATGAACGTAATCTACGCCCATCCAGACACATGTCCAACGTAAACTACGTAAAAAACGCCGGCTTGTGTTCCCTGATGCAGACCTTTACATGTCTACTGCTGAGTTACACCTCCTTTATGGGGCTTAACTTTACGCCGGACGTACAACTTACGCGCACCTCTCGTAGCCTGCGTCTGGCGGGCGTAGGTTTGTGAATCGCCGTATTTTCCTCATTTGCATATTTGAATGGCTAATCAATGGCAGCGCCACCATGCGGCCAGCGTAAATGTGCGCCCACCCTACCCTGGTGTAGGCAAGTTACGTCGGCGGGATTAAGCCTGTTTTTAGGCGTATCTTAGTTTGTGGGTACGGCGCACAGATACGACGGCGCATATTCGCACTTACGCGGCGTATCTGGAGATACGTCGGCGCAAGTGCTTTGTGAATCCGGGCCAATGGCTCCTCATTAACCTAATTATTTTTACTTTTTTCACAGAAAATACATCAGAAGGTGAAAAAATAAAAAATATAAAGAGACAGTAAACAAATAAGTAATCAAAGAAACAGAGAAAGCACAAATATGAAGAAGAAATACACTAAACTCATCTAAATATATTCTTCAAAAAAAATAATAATAATAAAGTATTTAAAGAATAAAAAAAAAGACTAAAACTTTTTCTAAAATGTCATCTAAGCAGCTTGGTCAGTAAGATTTAGAGTGCCAGATTCACAGAAAAAGTACGCCGGAGTATCAGCAGATACTCCGGCGAAACTTTCAAATTTGCCGCATCGTATCTTTTTTTGTAATTCACAAACAAAGATACGACGGCATTTGGCTACGATCCGACAGGCGTACGCCTTCGTACGCCTTCGGATCTTAGGATGCAATACTTTGGCGGCCGCTGGGTGGAGATTGCGTCGTTTTCCGCGTCGGGTATGCTAATTAGCTGTTTACGGCGATCCACGAAGGTACACGCATTCGTCGCATTCTCTTACGTCGTCGCTAGTCGGCTTTTCGCGTCGCAAAGTTACGGCTGCTATTTAGGTGGTGTAACAATAGACAGCCCATGTTAAAGTCTGGCCGTCGTTCCCGCGTCGAATTTAAATTGTATTTATTTTTTTGGCGTAAGTCGTCCGGGAATACGAAAGTACGTTACGCACGTCGCCGTTCAAAACATTACGTCGGGGCGACGTAATTTCGCGCAAAGCACGGCGGGAAATTTCAAAATGGAGCATGCGCAGTACGTCCGGCGCGGGAACGCGCCTAATTTAAATGGTCCTCGCCCCATTTGAATTAGGCGGGCTTGCGCCGGACAGCTTTACGCTACGCCGCCACAAGTTTATACGCAAGTGCTTTGTGAATCAGCACTTACGATAAAAACTTGCGGCGGAGTAACGTAAAGGACATACATTACGCCGCCGTAATTTTTCGTGAATCTGGCCCAGAGTTTCCACTTGGACAAAATTCACCAACAACAAAATTAACTGTTTTGAGGTCAAATTTTATATACATATATATATATATATATATATATATATATATATATATATATATATATATATATATTATAACAGTTATATATACTATTATAGTATATATTTGATGGTCCTTCAGCAACTACTGATGCACATAAAATGATGTTCAGGACTGCAAGTCAGACTGATTCACTGGCAGGGCTGGATGTCATTGTACGGCAGGGGCACAGATTTGTTCGATGCACTTTTTCAGCCGTGTTCAGTATAAAGCTCCCATCACTCCTCAGTGCTTACAGCTACCTCTCCTGGGAAAGGCAAGGACTAAAGGAGCAGTGACCTCCCCAACAGCCACTGTCTGCCTGCGTCTGCCTGACTGTCCATAAATGCCCAGAGCCTACCCACAAACTGCTCTCTTCCTGCCGCCGCTCACTTTTCATCCTCTCTGCTACCTACTTTCACAGGAGACGGCAACTTTAAAGAGGTTTTGCAGAAATAATGCAATAAATATAATTATATTACAAAACATTGCTCTTTACTAACCCCTCTATAAATTCTATTAAAACGTACAGGTTTGAATGCATGTATGGAATTTCATTTGCTAGGTCATAGTGTTAGAGGGAACGTAACGCGTATTTTTAGTGAACACTTTTTTAGGGTGATTTTTACAGTGTTTGCTTTAAATCTCAACAATGCCCTCATTCACATTGGGTTGATTTTTCGTACTATTTAACCCCTTCTGCCCCCCGGAAGAATTGGCTGCCCAATGACCGGGGCATTTTTTGCGATTCGGCACTGCAATGCTTTTACTGACAATTGCGCGGTCGTGCATAATTGCACCCAAACAAAATTGTCGTCCTTTTTTTCTAACAAATCGAGCTTCCTTTTGGTGGTATTTGATCACCTCGCCTAGCGTTTTTTTAAAAAAAAAAGCTATATTTTTAACTTTTTGCTATAATAAATATCCCCCAAAAATATATGAAAAAAACACATTTCTTTCTTAGTTTAGGCCGATACGTATTCTTCGACTTTGGTAAAAAAAATAGCAATAAGCGTATATTGATTTGTTTCTGCAAAAGTTATAGGGCCGGATTCACGTAGAATCGTGCAAATCTGCGGCGCTGTAACGTATCGCATTTACGTTACACCGCCACAAGTTTTACGGGCAAGTGCTTGATTCACAAAGCACTTGCCTGTAAATTTACGGCGGTGTAGCGTAAATTCCCCCGACGCAAGCCCGCCTAATTCAAATGATCCGGGTAGGGGGCGTGGATCATTTAAATTAGGCGCGTTCCCGCGCCGAACGTACTGCGCATGCGTCGTTCCTAAATTTCCCGCCGTGCATTGCGCTAAATCACGTCGCAATGACGTAATTTTTTTAACTTCGACGTGACTTACGTACATCCCTATTCACGGACGACTTACGCAAAAAAATAAATTTGCAAGTACGCCGGCGTATCAGTAGATATGCCGGCGTACTTCTTCTGTGAATCCGGCCCTCAGCGTCTACAAAATAGGGGATATTTTTATAGCATTTTTATTATATATTTTTTTTTACTAGTAATGGCGACAATCAGCGATTTTTATCATGGCTGCGATATTGCGGTGGACACATCGGACACTTTTGACTCTATTTGGGGACCATTGTCATTTATACAGCAATCATTTTATGATTACTGTGTAAATGACACTGGCAGTGAAGTGGTTAACCACTAGGGGGCGAGGACAGGGTTAAGTGTGTCCTAGGAAGGGATTTTAACTGTGTGGGGGCTGGGCTACCAGTGACACGACATTGATCACTGCTCCTGAAGACAGGGAGCAGTAGATCAGTGTCCTGTCACTAGGCAGAACAGGGAAATGCCTTGCTTACACAGGCATCTCCCCGTTTACACGATCGTGGGACACCGGCGGTCCCACGGGCATGGTCACTGAGCTTACAGCGAGCCCGCTAGGCTTTGCCTGCCTGTGCCATTCTGCCGACCTATATCTACGTTAGACTATCCCTTGCCAGTATGCTGTAGAAAAGGACCCATTGCTCTGTGTTGAAGCAGCAACCTCTCTGCAGAGGTCTGACACCCCAAAATATCTAAAAAGCAATCTTCAGCCCAAAGCATGAGCTCTGCCGATTTTAAGGTTATAGATCTGATTCAGCAGAAGGCATGTCCAGCAGAAAGACCACTGCTCCCCCACAGATGGGAAGTGTCCTTTTACACATCATGCTGGCAGGGGACAGTTTTTTCTACTCAGGCCGTGTTTTTTTATGCGTCTGGAACAAATCTTGCTTTTTTTCCAATATTAAATGTAGAGATTTAAAAAAATAGTCTCTAGACTAGAGGCAGGGTAGGTTAATTAATTTAGTGAGAATATTTTTAATATTGCCTATTGCAATACTTTTTTTTATTTCAATCATCCTTTTATTTGATTTTAAACAGCAAAAAACAGAAATTCACAAAGACCCGAGAGGCATTCCTCTGGTTTGACCCTCTCATTTACATCAGTCAGGGATATCAACATAAAATTCATCAAAACAAGAAAAATAGAACTCAAAGAAACATTTCCCCAACATATCATTCCCATGAATACACAAGGAAGAAAACAATCGCCATACATTTTAGGTATTCTTATCTTATCCTAATTCCCTTCCCCTCTATCTGTTATTCGAGGGCCGCTCTTTGATCTGATAACACCTTCTTTGCAATAATACTATTTGTCCCTTTCCTAGCGGGATCCCCATGTCCCGCCAGAATCAGGGCAGTTAAACTGTCTCTCTCTGTTTCGCTTTACTTTACCTCCCTTATACCCCCCTTCCGTAATCTGTCCCCCCCAAAAAAAAAAAAAAAAAAAAAAAAAGCAAAGAAGAAAGTTTGTCTCCCCCCCTGACCCCACAGCGGCCACCCCTTCTCAATCCGCATCCATCAGGGCCTTTCCCTCCTCCGAATATCTAAATATATTCCATTCCTCCCATGTTTCTAGATATATCTTCCGCTTCTGCCTTGAAGTCCATACTAGGTCCTCCATTCTATTCAGGTCTTCCACTCTAGTAAGCCACATCTTTACGGATGGAGCCCGTGCCCGCTTCCACAGTCCTGGGATGCAAGCCCGGGCCGCGTTCAATAGATGGCACACGACTGATTTCCTGTATTGCCTCACTGATATCTCCACATTTTGTAATATAAAAAAAGACCACTCCTCTGGTAATTGTTCCCTACAAAATCTTTGGGTTATTTCCCTGACCTTTCTCCAATAGCTTAGAATCTTGGGACAGGCCCAAAAGATATGCATTAGGGTTCCTCCTTTCTTACCACATCTCCAGCACCTGTCTGTTGTTTCTGGGAAACATTTATTCAGTATCTCCGGGGTCCGATACCACTGAGATAGTATTTTATAGTTCATCTCTTGTGTCTTTATACACATGGATGTTTCAAAGATATTTCTTACTATCTTAGTCTTTTGATCTTCTGTGAAGGGTTTTCCCAAATCCCGTTCCCACCTATTAAAGAAGGGCATTTGATCATCCTCTGTTGGGGTATTTAATAATTCACCAATTCTTGATAGGGAGTGTCGTAAGATCCCTCCCCCACTACAGTATCTCTCAAACCGTGTCATTCTTCGACCATATCTAGCTGCCGGTTTTAGAGAGTCCAGAAAATGACGCAATTGGAGAGATCTCCAGAAATCCAACTGGTAGGGAAAGACTTCCCCTTCCAACTCCTGCCTGGTAATCCATCCACCTTCCCTCAAAAAGTGCGATGCTTGGAACCGCCCTTGCTCCATCAGTTTACTAAAGGGTCCGTTCATTAACCCTGGTTCAAACTGTGGGTTTCCCAAAATTGGATAAAGTGGTGAGTCCTCCGTGGACAGTACCCCCCTCACGAACAGCCTATGTGCTACCCGCAGGGTGGGGCCTATCAACGGATGGCTCTTGGTATCTGATGGAAGCCCCCGGTAGCACCAAGCCGCCCGCTGCAAGTTACTGTCGCATTGATCCTGCTCCAGCCCCGGCCATAACTTTTCTCCAGCATGCCGACTCCAATCAATAAGTCGGCACAATAATGCCGCTTGATAATAGCGATAGATGTCTGGTGCAGCTATTCCTCCATCCCGTTTGGCCAGTGAGATTATACGGGCCTTAATTCTTGGACGTTTGTTTGCCCATATAAACCCACTAATAAGGGACTGTGCTTGCCTAAAAAAAGATCTGGGTATTTCAATCGGGAGGGTCTGAAAAAGGTACAGAAATTTAGGTAGTATGCAATACTTTTTTTTATTAGCACCAATTTTAATTTATAGCACTTAGAACAGAAACAACTAAATACACATTAATAAAAAGTAAATAAATAAATCAATAAAATAAAACAAACAAAAAACAGTAAACAAACCTAGAGGCCAACACACATACTATCTAAGGCCCCGTACACACGACCAAACATGTATGCTGAAACTGGTCCGCGGGCCAGTTTCAGCATACATGTTCGGTCGTGTGTAGGCGCGAGCGGGCCGAATTCCAGCAAACATTTGCCCGCCGGGCCTTTTCCCAGCAGACAAATATTCCTGGACGTGTTTTAAAACCGTCCGCTGGAATCCTGCCCGCTCGGACATGTACGGTCGTCAGTACAGACCTACCGTACATGTCCGAGCGCCTGCCGTCCCTCGCATGCGTCGAATGACTTCGACACATGCGTGGAAGCCTTTAAATGGCAGGCCCGCCCACGTCGCCGCGTCCTCGCCGCGTCATCGTCGCGGCGACGACGCGGACACGCCCCGCGTATTGTTTACGCGCGGACTTCTGTACGATGGTTAGTACAACCATCGTACAGAAGCCCTCTGGCAGGCATGTACGGTGAAAACGGTCCGACGGACCGGTTTCATCGTACATGTTTGCTCGTGTGTACCGGGCCTTACTCTTAATTACCGTACACTTTTTTTCCCTGAAAATAGGGGGGAAATCACGGGTGCGTGTTATACGCCGATAGCGTACCTCGGAGGAGATGGAGGGGGATGAGCGCCGCCGGAGCCCCCGAGCCGCCATGTCCTGTTTACTCGGCTCTGACATCACACACACGTCCCGCCTCCGCTACCAGCATTGGACCAGTGTTCTGTCAATCACAATAGCTGGTCCAATGGCGATGGCGGAAGCAAGACTGTGTATGTGACTGCCGACTGAGAGCCGAGTACTGTAAACAGAAGATGACAGCTCAGTGAATTTGGCGGCGCTCGTCCCCCTCCTGATTTCCTGCACTGCATTAGAGATGGTAAGGCTGCAGATAGGCATCAGGCTGCATTGGATGGGGGCAGATCAGGCTGCAGATGGGCACAGAGACTGCATTGAAGCTGCAGATGGGTATCAGGCTGCATTAGATGGGCGCAGATCAGGCTGCAGATGGGCACAGAAGCTGCACTGAGGCTGCATTGGATGGGCACAGATCAGGCTGCAGATGGGCACCGAGGCTGCATTTGGGCTGCAGATGGGCATCAGGCTGCATTGGATGGGCGCAGATCAGGCTGCAGATGGGCACAGAGGCTGCAGATGGGCATCAGGCTGCATTGGATGGCCGCAGATCAGGCTGCAGATGGGCAAAGAGGCTGCATTGAGGCTGCAGATGGGCATCAGGCTGCATTGAGGCTGCAGATGGGCACAGAGGCTGCATTGAGGCTGCGGATGGGCACATAGGCTGCATTGAGGCTGCAGATGGGCATCAGGCTGCATTGAGGCTGCAGATGGACACTAATCAGGCTGCATTGATTGGCACTAACCATTATTTTGCCTCAAAGTAGTTTTTTTGACAAAAACTTTTTTTCCCTGAAACGTTCCACTTAAATTGGGGTGCGTGTGTATATGCCGGCGCGTGTTATACGCCGATAAATATGGTACATTGACACTATTATTTTTGTAAATAACTCGTCCCTTTCCCCCATCTTCTCTCCCCCTGTTATATCTACCTCCTCCTATATCCACCAACGGGAAAAAACTGCAATACTTTAATGTGGAACTATACCCACCTTGGATCCAGTGATGCAGTGTCCCGGAGCTCCCTGATGACCACTGACATCTTTGGGCGGATGGCCGGGTCTCGATCACCATTCACTTTCATTGCCTGGGTGGGAGTGCAATCAGCTTCGGTATTGCTGAATTTCTACAGTAAAGGGGTGGGTAGGCAGGTAAGTAACCTAAACTAAGAAGAGACAAAGCATGGCTCTTCTACATTAAAAGTCCTAATGGTTCACCCATGTTCTAAATCTAAGGTCCACTTTAATTTCAAGCTTTTCAGAAGTAATTTAAAGCAATACAAACCTAATATTTTTCTTAAAGCATATTTCAATTTACCTGCATATGAGTCCTATTTACACGAACCCCACATTTTTTTGTTCTTTAAAATCTTAAAATGATAAATTCCTAAAATTCAAACTTTCCATGAATTAATATGGTACATGTCAGCTTTCCCCAAATCATAAAAGGATAAAAAATAATTTTAGTTCAGCTATTCTTTAACCACTTTGCATCCACACTATAGCAGAAAGATGGCTACAGCGCGGATCTGCTTTGCCGGGAGGCCGTCAATAGACGTCCTCCCCTACACACGCTCCCCACACGCCCCCTGCAGGGCGCGTGCACGGCACGCGGCGCGCTGTGATCACCGAGTCACTGAGACTCGGGTGATCACAGATCCAAATAATGGCCCGATTCCCGGCCCCTTGCCACGTGATCAGCTGTCAGCCAATGACAGCTGATCACTTGATGTAAACAAAATATCGGTAATCATTTTATTTATTCTCCTCACGCTGACAGCGTGAGGAGAAAAAATGCCGATCACGACTCTTGTGCAAGCCACATCGGTCCCGAAGAGGAAGGGACACTTGTGCCCACCATTGCCGCCTGCCAGTGCCACCTGCCAATGCCACCTGCCAGTGCCAACCGCCAGTGCCCACCAGTGCAAGAAAGTGCCACCTATCAATGCCCACGAGTGCCACCTATCAATGCCCACCAGTGGTACCAATCAGTGCCTCATCAGTGCCACCTAGCAGTGCTGCCTATCAGTGTCACCTACCAGTACCGATCAGTGCCCATCACTGCCACCCATCAGTGCCCATCACTGCCACCCATCAGTGCCCATCACTGCCACCTATCAGTGCCACCTATCAATGCCCTTCAGTGCCACCTCTCAGTGTCACCTCTAAGTGCCACCTATCAGTGCCCACCAGTGTCTCCTATTAGTGCCCATAAGTGCAGCCCATCAGTGCCCATCAGTGCAGCCTCATCAGCATACATCAATGAAGGACAAAAATTACCTGTTTGCCATATTTTATAACAAAATATAAAATGGTTTTGTTTTGTTTGTTTTTTAAATCGGTCTAGTTGTGGAGAAAAAAAATTATAAAAATTTGGGTACAGTGTTGTATGACTGTGCAATTGTCATTCAAAGAGTGAGAGCGCTGAAAGCTGAACATTTGTCTGGGCAGGAGGGGGGTTTAAGTTAGGGTGACCAGACATCCCCAGTTTCAGGGGACAGTCCTCTGATTGAGGACACTGTCCTCGGACCAAGTCTGTCCCTGGTTTTGTCCCCAGATTGGATTTAATAGGGGCAGGGGCAATTTCAAAGACAGTCATTGCAGAATTAAAATAAAAAAAAATAGAATTACACACCCCTGCTCCGCCGTGCCTACTAGCATAGGGGGGTTGTATTTTCCCATTATATGTGCCCCTTTCTGATGATCATGTGCTGGTGAGAGCGGAGGGAATATTTCTTCAGTTTCGGGCGCATGCCCATTCAGCTTCGCTCGCATGTTCTTCTGCCTTGGCTCAAATCCTGGCCAGCCACATGCCTGCCTATCTCCTTTTCTTCCCTAGCGAAATGATCTTCCTCCGTTCCCCATCCAGTAGTAGCAGGGGCCCAAAGAGTAAGACTTGACAGGCTGTGAGGCGGGCGGCGACGGGCAGAGAGTCGCTGATTGTTGCCATTACTAGTAAAGAAAAAATATGTCCCCGGATTTCATTTTAAAAATCTGGTCACCTTAGTTTAAGTGCCCAGTAAGCAAGTGGTTAAATACCATCACCTGTTCTCCAGCATCTTTGCCCATGTCCTATACTTAACCTGTCCCTGTGACTTTGAGATTTTTTATTGCAAGGCTTGCTGAGAGCCACCACCAAACCTTTTCAGCCTGGGGCCCTGGGCTCTTCTTGTACGTCTCCATTCATTTCTATAGAAAGACCATCTACCATCCCAAAGGGTCTTCTTAATCATATTGTAGTGCATTGCCACAGAAGACAAATTCTGAGCTCCTAATAAACCTAGAGATGTAATAAAACTTCCTCTATGAGTCCTCATGATGAAGATGCTGCTCTATAATTTGTTTTTGCTAAGAAAAGTCAGCAGGAACCTATTATAATATAATTAGTATAATCCTCCTCACACTAGAAACCTCACCTCTCCTGAATTATGCTCATGATATGAAGAACCATCCCGATGTTATGTGGTGTAGAGACCGGTTCTTGTCTGTAAAAGGGGGCCTTCCTTCCACCCGGCTCTCTCTACAGTATGCTGTATACCTGGCAATTTCTGTTCTACATAAACCAACAAGATAATTGGGGTTGATTTTGCTAAAGAACTAAAAGTAAAATAACAAACTAAAGTAATATTCACTTTTTAATACCAAATCATTTGCAGAGGGTTTAAAAAAAAAAAAAAGGATTTGCACATTATTGGAGGATTTAAATGTTTGTAAACCCTAAATCAAATTTTGTATATATATATCAGAATTTTTATAATATGCCTGCAGAGCCTAGTCATTTCAATTACTTTTAATATGAATTAAAAATTACCTTTTGACTGTTCCATTTTTTTAAATTAACTATGACTTCCTGTTAGAACTATCAGCTCCTATTGCAGTGGTAGCATTGTGATCTCTGCATGTGAACTCTTTACTTTGGAAAAAAAAGCAGCCATGCCAATGCATAGCATGCCTGATAGGAAAGGGCGAACAGTTTGGCCCGAGCATCGGTTCGGGCTGAACATCTGCCTGTTCGTCCATTCGCTGAACACTCAAATTTGCAGGGCGTTCGCCCCAACGAACACTCTTCAATGCACTGAGCACTGCACAATGCATTCTGTGCCCTCAGGGAGCGCTTTGTTAACCCCTTCCATACAGGGCATTTTCACCCCTTTCTTGCCCAGACCAATTTTTAGTTTTCAGCGCTGATGCATTTTGAATGACAATTGCGCGGTCATGCAACACTTTACCCAAATACATTTTTTATGTTTTCTTCCCCCCACAAATAGAGCTTTCGTTTGGTGGTATTTGATCATCTCTGCGTTTTTTTTTTTTTGCGCTATAAACAAAAGAAGAGCGACAATTTAAAAAAAACACACAATATTTTTTACTTTTTAATTTAATAAATATCAATAATAAAACAAATTCCTCTGTTTAGACCGATACGTATTCTTCTACATATTTTTGGTAAAATATATGGCAATAAGCGTATGTTGATTGGTTTGCGCAAAAGTTATAGCGTCTACAAAATACGGGATAGATTTATGGCATTATTTTTTTTACTAGTAATGGCAGCGATCTGCGATTTTTATCGTGACCGTGACGTTGCGGTGGACATATCGGACACTTTTGACACGTTTTTGGGACCATTCACATTTATACAGCGATTAGTGCTATAAAACTGCACTGATTACTGTGTAAATGTGACTGGCAGGAAAGGGGTTAACACTTGGGGCGCTGAAGGGGTTAATATGTTCCCTAAAGTGTGTTCTAACTGTAGGGGGGAGGAATAACAAGGGGAGGAGACCGATGTGTGTTCCTCTGTAGTGGGAACAAACATCGGTCTCCTCACCTCTGACAGGAGGTGGATCTGTGTGTTCAGAGGGGGGGGGGCATCATTCCCGGGTGTCTCCGGTGGAGACAGGTGATGTGCTGCGCTGCGGACATCTCATCGCTGGATTCTGGACCTGGATGAGGAGGAGATCTTCTCATCGCTGGACCCCGGAGAGGAGACCGAGAGTGGATTACCACCACTGGAATCTTTTTTTTATTTTTTTATTTTTAATAAAGGACTTTCCCAACGGTGTCTGTGTTTTTTTTTTACAATTTGTAAAATGTGAAATGGTAGGGGTAAAATGTACCCCATTACCAATTCACATAGGGGGGGCCGGGATCTGGGGGTCCCCTTTGTTAAAGGGGTCTTCCAGATTCCGATAAGCCCCCCTGCCCGCAGATCCCCAAAACTACCGGGCAAGGGTTGTGGGGATGAGGCCCTTGTGGTCACAGACCCCCAAAGCATCCTCCCCATGTTGAGGGCATGTGGCCTGGTACGGTTCAGGAGGAGGGGCGCTCTCTTGTCCCTCCCTCTTTTCCTGCGGCCTGCCAGGTTGCATGCTCGGATAAAGGGTCTGGTATGGATTTTTGGGGGGAACTTCACGCCATTTTTTTTTTTATTTGGGGTGGAGTTTCCCTTAAAATCCATACCAGACCTGAAGGGCCTGGTAATTGAATTTGGGGGGACCCATACGCATTTTTTCTTCCTCAATGACTTTCAATGCCTTTTCTCTGTATTGCCGGGAGCCGACAATTCATTATAGCCGCAAGTGGCTTTAAATGACTTTTTTTCCTTCAGAAATAACACTTTGTGCAGGGACAGTTCTAAGCACAGGAAACAAGCGCCTGTTTACAGGCATACTATACACCCCCCTAGATACAAAATTTAAAGAAATATTTCACTTTTATTGTTTCACTTTAAGCATTATTAAAATCACTGCTCCCGAAAAAATTGCCGTTTTTAAAACTTTTTTTGCATTGATACATGTCCCCTGGGGCAGGACCCAGGTCCCCAAACACTTTTTATGAAAATAACTTGCATATTAGCTTTTAAAATTAGCACTTTAGATTTCCCCCATAGACTTTTACAGGGTGTTCCGCGGCTTTTCGAATTTGCCGCAATCACCCCAAATTGTTCGCTGTTCGGCAAACGGGCGAACAGGCAATGTTCGAGTCGAACATGAGTTTGACTCGAACTCGAAGCTCATCCCTATTGGTCAGTTATTCTGGCCAGCACATGTGGAGGGAGACACCCCAGACAATCCCAATGCACCAAATAACCAATTGTGACACAAGCGCCAAAAGACCCCCTCGGCGCCCAGGGGGAAAAAGCTGATCTACCTGCCAAACAGGCAATCACTCCGGTGCAGTGACGTCAACGTGCACTCTCAGTGCCATGGGTGATGTCACCATTGTCATGCGCATGCACGGTGGTGACCGTGCATGGAGATGAGATCCCAAGATGCTTCCGGCACCGCAAATGAGTCCAGCCCAACTCCACCCATGGAAAGCAGGAGCGCTCCCCTTAAAAGGGAACCCATCACCAAGGCAGAGCAGACTAGGATGGAGGGAGGGCAGAAGAGGACAAAGTCAACCACTGTCCACCTAAAATTGCGGCGCCGTGGGGGCAAAAGTTTAAAGACCCCTATTCATGAACGCCCTAAGTGGGCAATAAAGCAGAACTCATACTAAATAAAATGAATTACATAGCAATGTAAATCAGCTAAATCATAAACACAAGAGTGAAAAAAGAGCTTAGTGAATGAGGTGATGCCCTGCTGAACTCCATCATCCAATCATGTGCAAGCAAAATAGGGAGCTGCGGTGGCTCAACGCGATTGCCACTGCGTTGACAAGCCATTCACCTCTGCAGCTAGGGGTTTGAATCCCGGTCTCAGCTACATGTGAATTGAGTTTGGTGGTCTCAGCCCAGCTCCCGGTGGGTGTGCTATGCGAGGTAAGCCTGCGCTTAGTACGCCCACCCCCCTCCCACAAAAACCACCACAATTACACACGCACTCGAAATTGGGTTAGCATGCACGCACTTTGACAACACAGTCTCTAAAAAAGAGAGGTGAAGGACTAACGGGGGTGGTTGAGCGGGTTAGATCCTCTCACTCCCTTATAGGGAGTCCCTCTGCCCCGTTGGGCTTCAAAGCGGAGCAGGTAGGGCGGGCTATGTGGGAGGACCCCCTCACACACCCGCCATTGCCACCCGGGGCATGGAGAAAGGTGGCAGAATGCCTCTGGGGGAGGCCTGCCTACTCCCAACTCCTGCAGTCCGGCTCCTCTCTCGAGTACACGCACAAAATACACTTTAAAAAAAATAAAATAAATGTGCAAGCAAAATGCTGCTTTTCAATTTTATTTGATACAAAGAACATGATTGAATATTCTTTGCAAAGTGAAACTTCACTACATTCACTAAGCTCTGGCGCAGATTTCCTTGCAAATTCTCTTGCAAAGTGAACAGCCTATTTGCCTTAGTAACCCCCAATGTCTTTGTAAAGCAAATGTTCGCATTTATTCAATTTTCTCCAGGACAGTTATGTACATTATAAATATATATATTTTAAGCATACTGTAATGCAAAGTGACAAGACAAAATTCAGTTACGTATTAATAGCAATTCATGTTATTCATTGGTTTCATATTTTCTCTGGAGTTCTTTTTAAAAATGTCAAACATGAGAAATCCCAATTACTTGGAAGATATTCCAGAACTAACTTGACAGGCGAGGATCTCCTAACGCTCATTTATTGGAAACTTCTATTAGCTGAGCAGCAGGGTTCACATGTTCGCCTAGGCTAGGAGAATGCTGGCCAAAGGATCAGAGACTTCCACTCATCTATGATGCAGCTAACCATCTCACAGAGAGCGCAATGGCTGTGGACGTCTTACTTTTCACGTGTCACAAAGCATCTTACGTGATGGGATCTCACATGCTGGCTGGAACAGCTGAGAGGACTCGGTGATGTGGTGATGGAGCCTCTCAGACAGATTGGTCAGGAGTCGTGTTCTGACATCTATACAGGCACCATACTGTGCACCACCTCCCTCTCTCACAATACCTTGTCTGGTGTGGTTTTTCAAGGCTCTTTTTGTTCTCGGATTAAAGTAAAAATGTCTTCATTATATTTTTTGTGACAAAAATAAATAAGCAGTGCCAAGTTGTCTTGCTGTACACATTTAGAAAGTCAGTTTATCTCTCGAGCCTCCCCCTTGGGGGGAGGGCAGTCTGGTTCTACAGGCCATTCTCCTGCATGCGAGACTCGACTTTATGTCGAGGGTTTTATGTGTCTTATATTATGTCTTTTGCATTCTGTGAATTTTTCTCATTGTTATACTTTTCAATATCCTTCCTTTTTTTTTCCGTGCTTTATTCTGACCTGATGTACACTGTGTATTGTCAAAAGTATTGGGATGCCTGCCTTTACACGCACATGAACTTTAACCGCTTGCCGACTGCCTCCTGTACTTATACATCGGCAGAATAGCACGGATGGGCAAAGCGAAGAGTTTCCTTCACTAGAACTAAGGGGTCAAACACAACCCCTGAAAAACAACCCCACACCATAATCCCCAATCCACCCAATGATTTGGACCAGTGCACAAAGCAAGGTCCATAAAGACATGGATGAGCAAGTTTGGGGTGGAGGAACTTGAACTAACGGATGATGGCTGCAACGTAATTTAGGTCCAGTACCTTGGGGCTAATAGGTGGAAGCCCGTAACTGTGTGAGCCTGCCAGCTGATATGCCGCAGCCAATGGGGTGTCTGTATCGGGCCATTGCTCATCAGCATAAAAGGGATGAAAGAATTACTTGGCTCCACCCTCAGATTCTGTCAACACGGCGAAACTAGTCAGTGTGGAGCCCAGTAACATGACTAGGTGGCGTCAGACAGGATCAGGAGCGAAGGCAGCTATACCCGTGACACAGGAAGCAGTGTGCGGTAGGAGACGAAGAGAATTCGCTGACACTGGGCTGACGTGTGGAATTGTGATTCATGCTGATGTGATTAGACCTTTTGTGAGTGCATAACTTGATGGAATTTTAAAGGTGTATTGAATACATTTTAAAACGGGATTACGCTATGTTAGTTCCCTTTATTTCCTTATGTGAACACTGAGTGATCAGAGTGATCAATTGGGAGTGAGTGGAGACACCTGCCTAAGATCGTCTTTCATACATTTACATGCCCGCAGTTTGAAAGCTCTGGGGTAAGAGTTTAGACAAGAGGGGGCTTCTATCTGCACAACCCCCTCTGTTTCTTTGAGCACGCGTGTGGAGGTGACATACATGCCCGCAGCAAGATTTCTGCTTTTTTTTTCTCTCTTCTGGGATTAAGTGGACTTTTATCTTTCTACATAAATTTTACCTCTACAAAACTGTGATTTCATATTATGGACTTTTTTCAATCAGATGAAGTATATGTTGTTTGAGATATTTACATGCTGAAGCGCTACCTGGTCTATATTTATATTTATATTCATATATGTGCTTATTTATATTGACCTTTTGATAAAAAAATATAATATTCAACCATAAAAAGTTAGATTAACACTTCTAATGCCCTGTACACACGATCGGTTCGTCTGATGAAAACGAACCAATGGATTTTTTCATCAGATATCCGATGAAGCTGACTTTCATCAGTCTTGCCTACATACCATCAGTTAAAAATCCGATCATGTCCAACGCAGTGACGTAAAGCACAACGAGGTGCAGAGAAAAATGAAGGTAGCCATGCCCACATGCAGGCAGGGCCAAAGAAAATGTGGGCATAAAAAATTTTTTTTGGGTACCACTAACAGGCCTCTTGCTCTAATTGTAATGTAAATGTGAGTGTATAGTCATAGGCACCGGTTAATATCATGCCTGATACTTCATATGTCCTTCTTCTTTGCCGTGCCAGGTACCAATTCCAAGGATAGGCCATTGGTAACAAGAAGAGGCGAATCTAATAAATGTCAACTTCAGGGCACACAACTTCTCACCAGTTCTGGTAGCAGTCATCAGCACTTTCCCAGGTCAGGCACTCTCTGTCCTGTCCCAAATTCTGACCTGGGTAGAGCACCAATTCTGACCTAGATTGTGTGGATGCTCCCATGCACATGCAAATGACTAAGATATACCATATTTTCTGTTAAACCCCTGATGAAGGAAACAACATTCATCTCCGAAACGCGTCGGACTCAGGATTTTGTATCTTGCATTGCATATCTTGGATTTTCTGTATCCACGATTATGTGCAATATTCTATGTATTTTTTCTTAAATAAATGTACAATTTTGGACGCACTCATGACCATTCAGGATAAAAAAAATTGTGTAATTAGCGGTGCGACTTACAGGGAGTGCAGAATTATTAGGCAAATGAGTATTTGGACCACATCATCCTCTTTATGCATGTTGTCTTACTCCAAGCTGTATAGGCTCGAAAGCCTACTACCAATTAAGCATATTAGGTGATGTGCATCTCTGTAATGAGAAGGTGTGTGGTCTAATGACATCAACACCCTATATCAGGTGTGCATAATTATTAGTCAACTTCATTTCCTTTGGCAAAATGGGTCAAAAGAAGGACTTGACAGGCTCAGAAAAGTCAAAAATAGTGAGATATCTTGCAGAGGGATGCAGCACTGTTAAAATTGCAAAGCTTCTGAAGCGTGATCATCAAACAATCAAGTGTTTCATTCAAAATATTTAACAGGGTCGCAAGAAGCGTGTGGAAAAACCAAGGCGCAAAATAACTGCCCATGAACTGAGAAAAGTCAAGCGTGCAGCTGCCAAGATGCCACTTGCCACCAGTTTGGCCATATTTCAGAGCTGCAACATCACTGGAGTGCCCAAAAGCACAAGGTGTGCAATACTCAGAGACATGGCCAAGGTAAGAAAGGCTGAAAGACGACCACCACTGAACAAGACACACAAGCTGAAATGTCAAGACTGGGCCAAGAAATATCTCAAGACTGATTTTTCTAAGGTTTTATGGACTGATGAAATGAGAGTGAGTCTTGATGGGCCAGATGGATGGGCCCGTGGCTGGATTGGTAAAGGGCAGAGAGCTCCAGTCCGACTCAGACGCCAGCAAGGTGGAGGTGGAGTACTGGTTTGGGCTGGTATCATCAAAGATGAGCTTGTGGGGCCTTTTCGGGTTGAGGATGGAGTCAAGCTCAACTCCCAGTCCTACTGCCAGTTTCTGGAAGACACCTTCTTCAAGCAGTGGTACAGGAAGAAGTCTGCATCCTTCAAGAAAAACATGATTTTCATGCAGGACAATGCTCCATCACACGCGTCCAAGTACTCCACAGCGTGGCTGGCAAGAAAGGGTATAAAAGAAGAAAAACTAATGACATGGCCTCCTTGTTCACCTGATCTGAACCCCATTGAGAACCTGTGGTCCATCATCAAATGTGAGATTTACAAGGAGGGAAAACAGTACACCTCTCTGAACAGTGTCTGGGGGGCTGTGGTTGCTGCTGCACGAAATGTTGATGGTGAACAGATCAAAACACTGACAGAATCCATGGATGGCAGGCTTTTGAGTGTCCTTGCAAAGAAAGGTGGCTATATTGGTCACTGATTTGTTTTTGTTTTGTTTTTGAATGTCAGAAATGTATATTTGTGAATGTTGAGATGTTATATTGATTTCACTGGTAAAAATAAATAATTGACATGGGTATATATTTTTTTTTTGTTAAGTTGACTAATAATTCTGCACAGTAATAGTCACCTGCACACACAGATATCCCCCTAAAATAGCTAAAACTAAAAACAAACTAAAAACTACTTCCAAAAATATTCAGCTTTGATATTAATGAGTTTTTGGGGTTCATTGAGAACATGGTTGTTGTTCAATAATAAAATGAATCCTCAAAAATACAACTTGCCTAATAATTCTGCACTCCCTGTATGTCTATTAGGGAATATTTATATTGTGATTTATTTTAGAAATGTGTGTCTATTTTATAAGAACTTTTTTGTACTAAAGATGTTTAACTTTTAGCTATGTGTATCTCAGTGCCTACAAAGTCCATTGTATTTTTCTACGGTAGTATTCTGATATCTCAAACAATGTCATCAGCTTTCCAGCTGTAACGTACAAAACACTTCCTTCCTATGTAATGGATATGAGGAGAGGGTAGGTGTTTGTAGTCCAAATCAGGAAAGCAGCCTGGTGTGACATAGATGTATTGCTGTGCGTGAATGCTGTCACCCTAGTTAGTATTCTAATTATGTCAAGATGTGGCACATCTTTACCAACATTGGGCTGGATTCACAAAGAGTTACGCCGGTGTATCAGTAGATACGCCGACGTAACTCGGAATCTAAGCTGTCGTAGGTTAAGTGTATGCTCAATCTGAGATACACTTAAACCTAGCTAAGATACGACAGCCTGCGCCGTTGTATCTTAGGGTGCAATTTTTCCGCTGGTAGCTAGGTGGCGCTTCCGTTGATTTCGGCGTAGAATATGTAAATGACTAGATATGCTGATTCACGAACGTACGCTTGCCCGTCGCAGTAAAGATACGCCGTTTCCGTAAGAGGTACGCCGGCGTAAAGATAAAGCTGCTCCCTAGGTGGCATAGCCAATGTTAAGTATGGCCGTCGTTCCCACGTCGAAATTTGAAAATTTTACGTTGTTTGCGTAAGTCGTCCGTGAATGGGGCTGGACGTAATTTACGTTCACGTCTAAACCAATACGTCCTTGCGGTGTACTTTGGAGCAATGCACACTGGGATTTGTACACGAACGGTGCATGCGCCGTTCGTAAAAAACGTCAATCACGTCGGGTCACCAATCATTTACATAAAACACGCCCCCTCATCATTTGAATTAGGCGCGCTTACGCTGGCCCCATTTACGCTACGCCGCCGTAAGTTAGGAGGCAAGTGCTTTGTGAATACAGCACTTGCCTCTCTGACTTAAGGCGGCGTAGCGTAAATACGATATGCTACGCCGCCGTAAAAATGCGCCAATCTACGTGAATCCAGCCCGTTGCATCCACAGTACCACCATGTGGTGATACAAACTCTTTTCTAGTATATTTTTGAGATATCATTTTGGTGCAGAGGAAGTTACAAGGACATTAGACTTCTGGCAGGATCTGTACATTTCTGAGCTTGCAGAAATGTCAGTCGCTTAAAAATAGAAAACTAATACAACCACCACATCTAAGGACTGGTATGTTGTAATATATACTACATTTTTGTTCTTGCGTTTAGATATACTTGAGTGTTTAACATTCATTTTCCTACTACTACTCTGTTTGCAGTAGCTCAGCAGTCTTTTTTTGCATCTCACATATCAGGACCTCAGTGTAAAGTATAATTCCCGCCATGCCACTGCCACACAAGCAAGTGTTGAAAGAGATAGTCTAGTAGTGTAGCCGGGTGCTTGGCTAAGAATGAACTGTGAGAGGAAACACTGGCTTCAGCTGCTTTCTGTAGCTGCTACCCTGCGGTGCTGAACTGGTTAACAGCTATACCAGCGAGAGGAAGAAACTGCCAAACAAAAGGTTAATAGACTGATACAGGCAGCACTGCACTGTGGGAACTATAGTCCAGAGGAGAGATTCTACTATTATCAAGAGCTTTTGAGCTGCATTTTCCAGAGCAAGATTGCCAGGAGAAGGGGAAAGGGCTGCTTTACTTCAAGCTACAGTACACAGCTTCCTCTTGCTATGAGGGAAGCCAGAGAGTGCACATTGCTTTCCAGTGTGCACCACTACTACTGCATAGCAACCTGAGAAGGATCCGGAGTGTTGAGTCCAGGTGTGCCGACAGATGCAATATCTTCGGGACTAGTAAGCTGCTGTTGTGGGGATTACCTATCTGCTGCTAGAGAGAATGAACCCTTTAGGAACTTACCATACAGCCATCTGGTAACCTTAGTGCTGCCTGCAGGCTTGACTGGGACTATTCTCACGAGCACCAATAGTTCAATTGGGCCCCAACTAGGGTTGTCCAGATACCGATACCAGTATCGGTATCGGGACCGATACCGAGTATTTGCGGGAGTACTCGTACTCGTGCAAATACCCCCGATACCTAAATAGAATACTTTCCCCCCCTTTCCCCCCCCCCCGCCGATGCCGCCGCATCGCGCCGCCGCATCGAGGGACATGGCTAGAGGGACATTGCTGCATATGTGAGGGACATGGCTAGAGGGACATTGCTGCATATGTGAGGGACATGGCTGCATATGTGAGGGACATGGCTAGAGGGACATTGCTGCATATGTGAGGGACATGGCTAGAGGGACATGGCTGCATATGTGAGGGACATGGCTAGAGGGACATGGCTGCATATGTGAGGGACATGGCTGCATATGTGAGGGACATGGCTGCATATGTGAGGGACATGGCTAGAGGGACATGGCTGCATATGTGAGGGACATGGCTAGAGGAACATGGCTGCATATGTGAGGGACATGGCTAGAGGGACATGGCTGCATATGGGGGGGACATGGCTGCATATGGGGGGGACATGGCTGCATTTGGGGACACATTTAAAAAAAAGTATCGGTATTCGGTATCGGCGACTACTTGAAAAAAAGTATCGGTACTTGTACTCGGTCCTAAAAAAGTGGTATCGGGACAACCCTAGCCCCAACGCTAGTTGGCTAAACATTGATTGTCCCTTTACAGCTGCTACACAGAGACCTTCATCTATTGCTTATGCTAAGAGGTACTTCTCAGGTGAGATTACACCATAAAATACCTATTCTCTAGACTAGTTATAGTATTATTATTCACATTGTAGTTATGCACTGTTTATTGCTAACTTTCTTGATTCATGAGTTAAACACAGTCTAGTGGTACATAACTATAATCTAAGTTTCCTTGGCATAGTGATTATACTGTCTAGTGGACTGTGTCTGAATCTACCTTCTGTCTGCTCATTTATGCTTAAACCACCATTTATTCTAACCCCTGCCAATACATTGAAATAATTCACCAGGTTCTAAACAATATTGTGTCTTTTTTTTGGTGCTAATTCACAGTCGAGTAAAGGTAGCTATACTTGTGTTTTTATAAGTGCTTGCAGTAACTTTCATTCAACCAGGTGTGTCAGAGGGTGCTTTTGGAGTCGAAGCGCAGAACAGAGAACCCAAATTACCAAGAGGCTCCTGTGGGGGTATTGCTAAAGTAGCAATAGTACACTAGTGGAATTTAGTTCTATAGGTAGATTCACAAAGAGTTAGGCCAGCTTATCAGTAGATAAGCCGACCTAACTCTGAATCTACGCCGGTGTTTGTTTAAGCGTATGCTCAAACAGAGATACGCTTAAACAAAGCTAAGATAGGCCGGCTTGCGCTGTTCTATCTTAGCTTGCAATTTTTTGGATGGCCGCTAGGTGGCGCTTCCATTGCGGCCGGCGTAGATTATGTAAATGAGCTTTTACGCCGATTCCCGAACGTACGCGAGCCCGCCGCAGTTGATTAACGTCGTTTCCGTAAGGCCTTAGGCGGCCTAAAGTTATTCCACCTATGAGGTGGAATAAACATGTTAAAGTATGGCCGCCATTCCCGCCGCGAGGTTCGAATTTTTTACGTCGTTTGCGTAAGTCGTCCGCGAATCGGGAGTTACGTCGTTTACCTCCGCATCGAAATCAATAGGCCCGTACGGCGTACTTAGCCGCAATGCACCCTGGGAAATGTAGGCGCCCGGCGCAAGCGCAGTAAGAAAAAACGTCAGAAACCGTGTGGTCAAGCCTCATTAGCATTAAACACGCCCCCCCCAACCGATTTGAATTAGGCGCCCTTACGCCCGCTCGTTTGAGGCTACGCCGCCGTAGATTAGCAGGTAAGTGGTTTGAAAATCACTACTAGCCTAGTTAATTTACGGCGGTGTAGCCTAAACAGGCTAGGCTAGGCCACCCTAAAGTTACACCAATGTACGTGAATCTACCTACTAGTTTTTAGTTTTAGTTTTTTAGTTTCAGTGACTGGGTCTTCATTTTTGCCTCCTCACAGGTGAGTGAATTTGTGGTTCAAAAATTACTCTGCAAGTCACTCCTGCAACCCTATACTGGCAATCCAAAGTCTTTAGATTAAAAAAAAATGAATAAAACATTATAACAAAAACGCAATAAAACAAAACAATTCAAATAAAGTTCAGGCCTTCCCATCACCACTATTACAAAGCCTCTGTCTCTTGGATAGGAATAACACAACCACTCTTCACTATCATGTACTGTACGCTCGTTGCCCTTAGTACATCAATTCTGAGGTTATAATAATAAACAAAGTGCAGAGCTGCCTGGCAGGTGATGCTCAGCTAAGGAAAATACACCTAGTCTCCCCATTTTAGTCGGCTCGGTGACCATCTGTTCCCGCACTCCAGAAATTTCCCCGCTCTCTCCCCACTGGGGCCTGTCTAAGCGATAGGGTATTGGAACCTCTGACGAGGTAAGCCTGGGGCCCCTCGCTCTCTCCCAGCCACAAGGAAAGTGCCAGCTGTCTGCCTTCATTTGCATTTTCTCTACAATATAATGAAATTAGCCAAGGGTTTCCTGAGGTGATGCAGGACGTAAATTTAGGCTGGAAGTGTCAGCGTGCGGCAGGGAGGGAGGGAGAAGGTCAGAGACGCACTTGGCAAAGCCTTCGTGCATTAATATCCCGGACAATTACACCGCGTGCATTATATCCCCAAATAAACATCAGAATCAAACACTTTTTTTTTAAAACTCCAATTTGATAATATTTAGCAAACACAATATAAACTGAAAGAGTTACTTTTTATTGCACTACAAATGATCCACAATCAATTAGTTTTAATATTACCTCAATTTAGTGCAAACATATCTATCTAACTATCTATATATATAAAATATATCCCTAATTCATATATACAATTTAATAAAATGTTCTAATGCATGCAAGTAACATATTCAAAATAACAAAATATCTTATAGTTCCCTACGGTCTGTAGTAACATTAAAAAAAAAAACTGTCTCTGTGAGTTCAAACTGGATACACTCTTATCATTTATAAAATGTTTAACCCCTTCCATACAGGGCACTTATACACCTTCCTGCCCAGACCAATTTTCAGCTTTCAGCGCTGTTGCACTTTGAATGACAATTGCGCGGTCATGCTACACTGTACCCAAACTAAATTTTTATCATTTTGTTCCCACAAATAGAGCTTTCTTTTGGTGGTATTTGATCACCTCTGGGATTTTTTTTTTTTGCAATTTTTTTTTAAAAGACCGAACATTTTGAAAAACAAATGCTTTTTTTTTGTTTCCGTTACAAAACTTTGTAAATAAGTACTTTTTCTCCTTCACTGATGGGCACTGATGGGGCTGCACTGACGGCACTGATAAGGCGGTGTAGTGTCACAGTTTGCTGCCTATCCTAGAATGCTGCGGAAGTCACGTGGCGGCCAACTGCTCATGCGCGATGCGTTCCAAACGCAAGTGCGATGCGTTCCAATGGATTTTTGACAGTACACACCAGCGAACCCGGAATTCAGGGCGACGTGGATTTAGAGGAAAGTGGCCAGTCGGCCTCACGTCCTCGCTTCGCTCGGACGGCTCGCTCCGCTCTCGCTCGGCCTCCTGGCTCTTTTTTTAACATCCTCCAATCCACGGGGATGTTAAGGAAAGAGCCTGGATGCCGACCGAGGTTTCACTGGTGTGCACTGTCGTGAATCCATTGGAACGCATCGCATTTGCGTTTGGAACGCATCGCGCATGCGCAGTTGGCCGCCACGTGACTTCCGGAGCATTCTAGGATAGGCAGCAAACTGTGACAATACACCGGCACTGATGGGCACTGATGAGGTGGCACTGATGAGGTGGAATTGATGGGCACTGATGGGCACTAATATGCAGCACTGATGGGGCACTGATAGGTGGCGCTGATAGGTGGCACGGATGGGCACAGATAGGCGGCATGGATGGGCACAGATAGGCAGCATGGATGGGCACAGATAGGCGACACGGATGGGCACAGATAGGCGACATTGATGGGCCCTGATAGGTGGCACGGATGGGCATGGATGGGCACTGATAGGTGGCACAGATGGGCATGGATGGGCACTGAAAGGTGGCACGGATGTACTGTATTATATTATATCAGTGCCCACAATGGATGCCAATCAGTGCCCACAATGGGCATCACTGATTGGCAGGCATTGTTGTTTGGCACTGATTGGCATCCATTGTGGGCACTGATTGGCACCCCTGGTGGTCTAGGGTGGCATACCTGGTGGTGAGCATCCCTGGTGGTCTGGTGGCATCCCCGGTGGTCTAGTGGCATCCCTGGTGGTCTAGTGTGGGCATCCTTGGGGGGGCTGTGCTGATAATCGATCAGCGCAAACCCCCCTGTCAGAGGAGCAGCCGATCGGCTCTCCTCTACTCGCGTCTGCCAGACCTCTCTGACAGGCTCTTCTTGTTTACATCGTGATCAGCCGTGGTTGGACACGGCTGATCACGTGGCAAAGAGTCTCCGTCAGAGACTCTTTACCTAGATCGGTGTTGCGGGGTGTCAGACTGACACCCTGCAACAACGATCGCCGCGATGTGCACCCCGGGGGAAGGGGGGCGCGCAACGGCTCATGAGGACGTCATATGACGTCCAGTCAGGATATTGAAACCACTTTGCCAACGTCTTTTTGCAACATAGGCTTTTAGGAGCTTTTAGTGGCATAGGCGTTTAGAAGCTATAAAGAAAAATTCAGGGCCAGCACGTTCTGGAGCAGCAGTGTTTTTGCCGAAATCTCCTAAACGCAACTAAAGTCTCCCAAACTCTGCTATACATCTGTGTCCAGTGCTTACTAGAGTTTTTTTTTTTTTTTTTATGCAGAAACTGCCAGGGTCCTTAACAACTAGTGATTAGCTGGTTGTTAAGAAGTGGGCCAGAAAGCCGGCCGCCACGTCCTTAATAACAGACGAGTCATCAGCTGTCAGCTGGGGAATACCAAGCCAAAATAAAAAAAATGTAAAACGGTGTGGGGTCCCACTCAGGATACATACCTGACCCTATGGACCCTATGCAGCCTGGCAGGCCAGGAAAGGGGGGGAATGAGTGAGGGCCCCCCTCCTGAACCATACCAGGCCACATGCCCTCAACTACGGGGGTGTTTTGGGGCAATGAGGGCTCTACCCCCCACCCCAAAGCACCTTGTCCCCATGTTGATGGGGACAAGGGCCTCTTGCCCACAACCCTAAACTGTGGTTGTGGGGGTCTACAGCAGGGGGCTTATCAGAATCTGAATGCCTCCTATAACAAGGGGGTCCCCAGATCCCAGAACCCCATGTGTATGAGTATGGAGTACATTGTACCCCTACTTATTCACCAAAAAAGTGTCAAAAATAAATAAAAACATAGACACAGTTTTTGATCATTTCTTTATTAAAAAAAAAAAAAACAATGTCCCCCTGATGTAGATCCATCCTCAATCACGCCACCCGCCGCACCGCCAGACCCAGAGAAAAAAAGTTCCGCGTGACCATTCTTATATAGCTTAGGAGAGGGGCTACTTGGCGATGTCATCTGGTGGCAACCCCCTTTGTGACCTAATCGACCCAGCATGCACCGTTCAGAGACATCACAGGGGGGCGGTGACCTCAGGTGATGTCGCTAGGTGACCCTGCCTCTAAGCTTTTTGGGAACTGTCACACAGTGGAGCAGGCAGTTAGCAGTTAGTCTTCCTTGCGAGTAGAGCTTTCTTGGGTGCGGCGGGAGGCCTGATTGAGGATGGATCTACATCAGGGGATATTGTTTTTTTATTTTTAATAGAGGAATTGTCAAAAACTGTGTCTGTGTTTTTATTTATTTTTTACTCTTATTTGGTGAATAAGTAGGGTTACAATGTACCCCATACTCCTTCACATAGGGGGTGGGCCGGGATCTAGGGGCCCCCTTGTTAGGGGGCTTCCAAATTCTGATAAGCCCACTGCCCACAGACCCCCACAGCAACAGCCCAAAGTTGTGGGGAAGAGGCCCTTGTCCCCATCAGCATGGCAACCTTGTGCTTTGGGGTGGGGGGCAGATCCTGCCCCAAAGCACCCCAACCCATGTTGTGGGCATGTGGCCTGGTATGGTTCATGAGTGGGGGGCGCTCGCTCACCCCCCCCTCTTTCCAAATAAAGGTCTGGTATTGATTTTGGGGGGGGGGCATAAAATCTTATTTTAATTTTGGCATGGGGCTCCCCTTAAAATCCATACTAGACCCAAAGGAGCAAAGGGTCTGGTATGGATTGAGGGAGGACCCCCACGCCGTTTTTTACAAATTTTTGTATTGCCGGCAATGGGTATTTTTTTTACATTTAGTTGTCAGTGGGGAAACACTAAAACATTGTTGTTTTTTGTCTGGTGTTTTTACAGCAGTTTTTAGCTTTCTATTATGCATGAGGGCTAAATAATAAACTATTTTATGGTTATGCCATGGTGCAGTTTACTGTTATATTTCTATTCTACTGCATTAGCCAATGTTGGATTATAGCATCCCCAATGAAACGTTTACCCTCATCTTCTGGTTTTCCCATCAATTTCACCTGGACAAATTTCTATTGTGGTCACAGTCAGTCATTCAAATCTGACATCTGTTCTATCCTATTTCATCTCACTTCCAAATTAAAAAAACAACAAAAATAACTTGGGCTATACATACATTTTAATTCTGTAATTTATTACCTAACTGAATAGCATTTAGTTTGCTAAAGCACTGTATATCATAAACAATTGGCATTTTTTACATTGTGGTCACCATTATTGTTCCTTTGGTGAGTGCTATACAGAAAAATAAAATAACAGCTGCTAGCAAAAAAAAGCAATATATCCAATCCTTCAAACCAATAAACATAAACATGAGTTACATAAACATAAAAAAATAAAGTCCTTCTGTGTTAAAAAAATAAGTGCAATGTTCCCATTCAGTAAGGCCCCTTTCACACTGAGGAGTTTTTCAGGCGGTAGAGCGCTAAAAATACCGCCTAAATACCGCCTGAAAAACTCCTGCCCAGCCTACTTAATGTGAAAGCCCGAGGGCTTTCACACTGAGGCGATGCGCTGGCAGGAGAGAAAAAAATCTCCTGCAAGCAGCATCTTTGGAGCAGTGAGAGGAGCGGTGTATATACCGCTCCTTCACCGCTCCTTCCCATTTAAAACAATGGGAAACCGCAGTAATACAGGCCACAATTACCTCTGCAGAGGCGCATTGCGGGCGGTAATAGTATCATTTTCACTAAGTTGATCCTCCCCATTACTCCCAAGGGCAGTCTCGTCCATGCCTGTGTTCTAGATTTAATGGTATGGAAGAGGGGTTCTACATTTAAAGGGACATATTCTTTAAGATTTCGTGTAACTTTCACCCCTAGATATTTAATCTCATCTACTCTTTTCAAAGGTAATTCTGGCACAATCTCCTGCGGGGGGAAATGATCTAGTGGGAGGATCCGGGATTTATCCCAGTTTATTTTAAGCCCCGAGTATTTCCCAATTGTCTCTATAATGTTTAATGCTGCCTGTAATGAGGGGCCCTGATCCGCCAAGTACAATACTGTATCATCCGCATAAAGACCTATTTTGTCCCATGTCTCCCCCTTCTTCAGTCCTACCACATCCGGGCTCGTTCTAATGGCCATCGCCAACGGTTCTGCAGCCAATGCATATAGCAAAGGCGACAGTGGGCATCCTTGTCTTGTTCCTCTCTCTAGTGAAATCTGTTCTGAGAGCCAGCCATTTACGAATACCCTGGCTCTGGGGGTCTGATACAATAACTTCACCCACCTGATATATTTAGGGCCAATCCCATAATTTTTCAAGCATTCCCACAGATATAGCCATTCAACGGAGTCGAACGCCTTAGCTGTATCTAGCGCTACCACCACCCGAGTACCTACATTATCGTGTTGGGCCTGAATATTCATAAAAAGCCGTCTAATATTCATTGCTGTATTTTTCCCAGGCATAAACCCAGTCTGGTCTGGGTGTATCAGGGATAATATGACTGCATTTAGTCTAGATGATAGAATTTTAGCTAGGATTTTAATGTCCACTGGTAGCAATGAGATAGGTCTATAGGATTCCGGGTACAGTGGGTCTTTACCCGGCTTGGGCAAAACAATTATTTGCGCCTCCTGCATAGAGGATGGGATTTCCCCCCGATCAAACATGGATTGGAATAGTTCTTTCAGCTTCGGGACAAGGGTCTCAGAATATGTAGCATAGAATTCTAGGGGGAGGCCATCTAACCCCGGGGCTTTGGATTTAGCTAGTTGCGAAATCGCTGTGGCTATTTCTTGAGTGGTAATAGGGGCCTCCAGCTCCCGTGTCTGTTCTGCTCTCAGTCTGGGGAATCTCAACGTATGTAAATAGGCCTGCACCTCCTGTGTAGTATGGTGACTCTGTGAGCGGTAAAGATCTTCGTAGAACTGCCTAAACTGTTCAGCCACCCTCGGCGGATCCGTAATGACCGTACCATCAGGCCCCGCCAATGAGACCACTACCGGTGGCCTATCCTCTAAATGTGCCAGGTATGCTAGCATTTTCCCTGCCTTCTCCCCATGTTCGTATACCCGAGTTTTAAAGAAAAATACCCGCTGCTTGGCCTTCTCTAGATGCAGTTGAGATACCACCCTTGCCTGTACCTTCACTTTTGACAAGTTCTCAGAGGACGGCTGAGTGTTATATGCCTCTTCCAAATTCTGAAGCACCTCCTCCGACTTGCATATTACCAGCCTTGATGATTCCTTCAGTCTATTAATTTTAGTATTAAGGACTCTACGCGCCTGGTTTTTGAATTCATCCCACCCAGAAGAAACCAGTACCCCCTCCTGCCCCTCGGCCAAAAAGTAATTAAACTCTCTTTCTATGCTGTCATGGTCTGACAGTGCTGTCAACCAGAATGGATTAAGCCTCCATATACTCCGGGGGGAGTCTCCCGAGATACACAGTTGAATCCAGCAAGGTGCATGGTCCGATAAGGCCCTAGGAGCAAATCCAGCCCCAACCACCCTGGGCATGAGCAATTTCGACACCATCACATAATCTATGCGAGACATAGTGGCATAGCTAGTCGAGTGGCATGAGTAGGCCCGGGTCCCAGGGTTCCTATCCCTCCATACATCCACCAGGGCAAATTCTGTAAACAGTCGGCTTAGTCTAGTTTGTCTGATCATGTCACCTGTTCTCTCACCCCTTTCTGGCCTATCCATGAAAGGGTCCATCGTCATGTTGAAGTCCCCCATCCACACTGCCTGTACAGTCGGGTGTTGTGCCATAAAGGCCAATCCCTCAGATATGACTTCCGAACTGTACGGGGGGGGATATAGCACACTAACAGTAGCATAGGCATACCTCCCAGGTTCACATGGGCAAATATATATCTCCCTGAAACATCAGATCTTACAGATATGGGATCAAACGGAGTAGATTTTGTCACCAGCAGTGACACCCCCCTAGAAAAATTGGTGTGGGTACTATGATAGGCCCATCCTACCCACGGGCGCTTCAGTGCCGATTGTAAGTGGCCCGTTACATGTGTCTCAGTGAGCGCTATAACATTGGCTTTCTGTGCTTTTAAGAACGCAAGTGCTGCCGTGCGTTTAATTTTATTCCTCACCCCTCTGACGTTCCACGTCATAAATTTAAGTGTCGTCATGGTACGTCTTCACACCATCTTGCCCCTCGGCTATACCTGATCCCTGGGCCATTCAATTCTATCTTATACATCCTGGTACACTTCCCCATCTCAACACTGACAGCACACTGTACATATTTCTTTACATCTCTATTGTTTGGTACGTATTGTTCAACTTCCCATGGTCCACAACGGTGGCCCATCCTGAACCCACCCCTCCCCCCTCCCAGCCCATCACCTCCCAAACTTGGCGTAGGCATTGGATCCCCCAACCTAAAACCAAAAAGGTACAACACCAGAAACATCCAGCAGCCTAGGCTAGCTGGAGGCACATATCTTATTCTCAGGTCATTACATATCTCTGGTGCAGTAAACATTCCCTCAGGGGCGATTTTCCACTGAACCCCACGTGTAGTATTAGCAGGAAATATTCAGCTCCTAATACACAACCAATAAAAAGGGTTCTTGCAAAAAATAAAAAAATAAAAACCCTTCAATAAAGAAAAAAGGGAACACTGGTTGTACTGGTCTCTGCTCCTCCTGCTGTGCAATATACACGGTGCATTTTCTCGATCACAGTCCCGTTCTGTACTCGTATTCTGGCGACTCCATACTAGTTCACCACCCCACAGGGATGCACCTCCGGCCAAACTCTATATAGCCCCTCCCCTCCCCCCCCAAAAAAAAAATTGAGAAACAACCCCCATCACTCTCATCATACAATCCTTCCATCCCCCATGTTTGCGCTCTGTTCCCTTTAGGTAAAAAACAAGGTGTCTATTGGGGTATAGCAGGATGGGCAACTCAAGCAGGATACCTGGTCTCTGGAGGCCATCTTCCACATAATTTAAGCAGGCCTTCGCATCCCACGCTTCCGCTGGGTCCTGCACATGCCGCGATTCAGAGGCCGCTTACTCTGTATACTCTCCCGAGCAAAATATATAATAAAAAAAGGAAAAACCCAAAAACAAAAAAAAAAGGGGGGGGCAAAGCACGGGGGGGGGGGGCACAAACTAGTTACCCCAACTCTCTCACCCCAACAATTGTACTCACAGCTTCCCGACTATTCCCGTCTGCCTTTACGATCCAACCATTCCGCGGCCGCTACTGGGGTATCAAAAAACTGTGCTCGACCATCCTCTTCTATTCGCAGCCTTGCCGGGAACAGCATCGCATACTTAAGATGTAACACGCGTAGCCTCCGCTTCACGTCTTGATATTGAGCCCTCTTCTTCTGTACTTCTTGAGAGAAGTCTGGAAAGATCGCCACCTGCCCGTTTCCCATCTTTATGTTGCCCTTCTCTCTTGATAGACGCAGGATTTTATCCCTGTCCCTAAAATTTAGGAACTTGGCAATTAAAGTTCGGGGGGGCGCCCCCTCGGGCGGGGGTTTAGTTGGTATCCGATGCGCCCTCTCCACCGCGAACATACTCGTGAATGCCTCCCGCCCGTGTTCCTTCACGAGGAGGTTTTCTAGGAACTCCGCCGGGTCTCTCCCCTCTATCTTCTCCGGTAACCCTATAAAGCGTAGGTTACAGCGGCGCAATCTGTTCTCCATGTCGTCCTGGTGGGAGTGCAGCTGGTGTATTCGGCTCTGCATGTCCTCCATCTCGTCCTGCATCGGGTGCACAATATCCTCCACCTCTCCGATACGGGTCTCCGCCTCGGTCACTCTATCTCTCACTTTAGACAGGTCCTGTCTCATCAAGGATATATCAATCTTTACTTCGTCGATTTTAGCGGTTAACGTGCCTTGTAGTGCCGCTATAGCGTCTAGTACCTTGGCCGTCTCTACTGCGTGGCGATCCTCTTCCGGGGCCTCCTCGGCGCCATCTTTGGCCTGTCCCTCGCCACCCTCGTGGCGATGTTTAGCCATCTTGTCTGCCGCAGCGGAGGCTTTCTTTGGAGGTGACATGGTCCGCCGCTGTCCCGTGGTCTCCAAGCAGTTTTCTGGGTGTAAAACAACCCTATTAAACGCACAGACTGTGTTGCAGGATTTTAGGCAAGAGGAGCTCTGTCTTCCCACGTCCTACTCCATCGCTGGCCAGGCCACGCCCACAAAATGACATTTCTAAAGGAAAAAAAGTAATTTAAAACTACTTGTGGCTATAATGAATTGTGGGGTCCCGGCAATACAGTTAAAAAAAACGGCAGATAACAGATAAAAAAAACAACCCAAAATAAAAAAAAATGTGTGGGGGTCCCGCCCAAATTACTTATCAGGCCCTTCAGGTCTGGTATGGATATTAAGGGGAACCCTGCGTCATTTTTTTTAAATGGCATGGGATTCCCCCCAAAAATCCATACCAGACTCTTCAGGTGTGGTTTGGATTTTAAGGGGAACCCCGCACCAAAATAAAAAAAAAATGGCTTGGGGTTACAGCCAAAAATCCATACCAGAACCTTATCCAAGCATGCAACCTGGCAGGCTGCAGGAAAAGAGGGGGGTACAAGATAGCACCCCCCCTCCTGAACCGTACCAGGCCACATGCCCTCAACATGGGGAGGAGGGCCTCATCCCCACAACCCTTGCCCGGTGGTTGTGGGGGGTCTGCAGGCGAGGGGCTTATCGAAATCTGGAAGCCCCCTTTAACAAAGGGGAACTCCAGATCCGGGCCCCCCCCTATGTTAATTAGGAATGGGGTACATTGTACCTCTACCATTTCACAAACAAAGTGTCAAAATTTTAAAAAACCACAGGAGACAATAAAAAAAAGATTCTAACAATGTAATCCTGTCTCGAGCGAAACGGGAAAACAATTCCCCGCCACTACAAACGATACCTCCTCCATAGCAGGCGCCCGACCGAATGACGCTCTCCCGGTGTGACAGCTCTTTTATAGCTAAGGGCGGGGTCATCCATTGATGTGTACTGGTGACCCCGTCCCCTCTGATGCATCACAGGAAACCCCGGCCTTTCTCCTTGTGTCAGAGAGGGCAGGGTAAGCCGTGCACATGACGGGTGGCCCCACCCTCAGCTATAAATGAGCTGTCAGGCGGGAAAGCGTCATTTGGCCGGGAGCCTCCTATGGAGGTGGTATGGAGGCAGTATCATTCGTAGCAGCGGGGATTTTCTTTCTGTATCGCTGGATTACATTTGTGAAATGGTAGCCCGTTACCAATTCACATGGGGGGGCCAGGATCTGGAGCTCCCCTTTGTTAAAGGGGGCTTCCAGATTCTAATAAGCCCCCCGCCTGCAGACCCCCACAACCACCGGGCAAGAGTTGTGGGGGTGAGGCCCTTGTGACATCCTCCCCATGTTGAGAGCATGTGGCTTGCCAGGTTGTGTGCTCGGATAAGGGTCTGGTATGGATTTTTGGGGGGAACCTCACGCCATTTTTTTTTTATTTTGGTGCGGGGTTCCCCTTAAAATCCATACCAGATCTGAAGGGTCTAGTATGGATTTTTGGGGGGAACCACACGCCATTTTTTTTTGGCGAAGGGTTTCCCTTAACCACTTCCCGCCCGGTCAATAACAGATTGACGTCCGGGAAGTGGTTCTGAAATCCTGACTGGACGTCTATTGACGTCCTGCAGGATTTCATGCCACGCGCACCCGTGGGGGCGCGCAGCGCGGCGATCGGTGATGCGGGGTGTCAGTCTGACACCCTGCATCTCCGATCTCGGTAAAGAGCCTCTGGCGGAGGCTCTTTATCACGTGATCAGCCGTGTCCAATCACAGGAAGAGCCGTTGATGGAGTCTGACAGACGCGAGTAGAGGAGAGCCGATCGGCGGCTCTCCTGACAGGAGGGGTTTGCGCTGATTGTTTATCAGCGCAGCCCCCCCTCGGATCGCCATACTGGACCGCCAGGAAAGCCCACACTGGACCACCAGGGAAGGGCAAAAAAAAAGGGGCAATAAAAAAAAAAATCAGTAAAAAAAAATGCCAATCAGTGCCCACAAATGGGCACTGACTGGCAACATGTGTCCATCAGTGCCACCCCACAGTGTCCATCAGTGCCACCCCACAGTGACCATCAGTGCCACCCCACAGTGCCCATCCATGCCCAGTGCCCACCTATCAGTGCCCATCTGTGCCACCCATAAGTACCCATCAGTGCCACCCATAAGCACCGCCCATGAGTGCCCATCTGTGCTGCCTATGAGTGCCCCGTGCCGCCTATGAGTGCCAATCAGTGCCACCCATGAGTGCCCATCAGTGCCGCCTACGAGTGCCCATCAGTGCCGCCTATGAGTGCCCATCAGTGCCGCCTATGAGTGCCCATCAGTGCCACCTCATCGGTGCCCATCAGTTCTACCTCATCGATGTCCATCAGTGCCATCTCATCGGTGCCCATCAGTGCCGCCATATCAGTGCTCGTAATTGAAAGAGAAAACTTACTCATTTACAAAAAAATTAACAGAAAAAAATAAAAACGTATTTTTTTTTAAAAATGTTGAGTCTTTTTTTAGTTGTTGCGCAAAAAAAAATCGCAGAGGTGATCAAATACCACCAAACGAAAGCTCTATTTGTGGGGAAAAAAGGACACCAATTTTGTTTGGGTACAGTGTAGCATGACCGCGCAATTGCCATTCAAAGTGCGACAGCGCTGAAAGCTGAAAATTGGCTTGCCCGGGAAGGTGCGTAAGTGCCTGGTATGGAAGTGGTTAATATTCATACGAGACCCAAAGGGCCTGGTAATGGACTGGGGGGGGGGGGACCCATGCTGTTTTTTTTTTTCAAGGACTTTTACCTGTATTGCTGGGACCCAACAATTATAGCCGCAAGTAGTTTTAGATGACTTTTTTCCTTTAGAAATGTCATTTTGTGCAGGGACTTTTCTAAGCAGGGGAAACATGCGCTACTTTACAGGAATACTATAGACACCCCCCAGGTACAAAATTTTAAGGAATATTTCACTTTTATTGTTTCACTTTAAGCATTATTAAAATCACTGCTCCCCAAAAAATGGCCGTTTTTAAAACTTTTTTTTGCATTGATACATGTCCCCTGGGGTAGGACCCGGGTCCCCAAACACTTTTTATGACTTGCATATTAGCCTCTAAAATTAGCACTTTTTATTCTTCATTTTCGTGTCCCACAGACTTTAACAGTGTTCGCGTGTTCAAATAAATGTTTTCCCTGTTCGCATGTTCTGCTGCGAACCAAGCCGGGGGGTGTTCGGTTCATCCCTACTTTTAACACAAGTAAATGGTACAACAGGCACTTACCAGGAATATGAAGTGTTGGGGTAACATATTTTTTAAGGTTTACTCCACAAGAAAACACAAATATAGTAAGAAATCTGCAAAGTGAAAATCTATTACTGTTTTTGTATAATTTGGAAAGCAAAAATGTTTTTTCCAAAAAAATTGAATTCACTGTGAATTAACACCCACTCCTCCCCATGCTTTGTGATGAATTAGATAACGTTTTCCTCATCTTCTTTTTAAAAGAATTAGATTGAGACCTTTTAATTTGTACATTTACTGGTAATTGCATCTTATTTGAAGTTAAAATAAACAGATGCAAAGCTACGCATTACTCTGTAACAGCAGCATAAGTACGAGAGCTAAAAATGACTCCTGGTAAAAAAAAACTGCACACAGTTAATTAGCTTAGCATTTACCATATAATTAAAACAAATGCCTAGACAGAGGTGAAAAATTACATCAAATAATGGACTAAAGTAAAACGATACAAAAAATACAAATATGCAATTCATTTTAAATTAACGTATAGCCAAAAAAAGTATTTCTCAATGTCAACATTGATTACAACATTCTTTTTAAGTAATAATAATAATAGATATTATTATTAAAAGCAGAATTAGTACATTTTACTATATTCCAATTAAAACAATAATGTTCACAAGAGTAATATTTTTTAAAACAAAATCTTATCTTACCATTAATGAAACACCTAATTTTAATACAAATTGTTCATTTTTTTTTTTTTTTAACAGATATGCAGTTAAACAAATGGACACAAGTTTGTTATTTTATCATAGTATAAAAATTAATGATTAAACATTTTTTTAAGACCTAGTTCTAAAAAAAATTATGCACAAATCTCATGCCGCGTACACACGACCGTTTTTCGGTTTGTAAAAATGACGTTTTTAAGGGTCTAGAAAAATCTACGTTTTTTTCAACCCGATCATTAAAACGGCCTTGCCTACACACGATCGTGAAAAAAAAATGCTCTAGCAAAGCGCGGTGATGTACGACGGCACTATAAAGGAGAAGTTCCATGCGGATGGCGCCACCCTTTAGGCTGCTTTAGCTGATATTGTGTTAGTAAAAGATGATTTGCGCTTTTCAGTCTGTTGCAGCGTGATGAATGTGCTTACTCCATTACGAACTCTAGTTTTACTAGAACGAGCGCCCCCGTCTCATAACTTGCTTTTTTTCACGTCGTTAAAGCCCACACACGACCATTTTTAACGACGTAAAAAACAACAACGTTAAAAACGACGTGAAAAATTAGAGCATGTTCGAAATTTTTAATGGCTATTTTTTACATCGTGAAAAATGCTCTGGAGCCCACACACGATCGTTTTTAATGACATTAAAAAAAAAACATCATTTTTTACAACCCGAAAAACGGTCGTGTGTATGCGGCATTAGAGTTGCAATTACATACTTTCTGAAAAGTTTAATACAAAAAAAAAATACAACACATCTCAATTTAAAACAGCGTTTTCTTAAGCTCTATTCTGTCTACTGACATCATACAGTTCTCAAAACCGATGAGACCTTTATTAAGTTTTGGCATCACAGTGGGGGAAAGGGCAAGCAAGAGGCTAACTTGGAGCCATCATTAAGTGTCGACTAAGGGACCAAACTGCATTATATCATATTCCCTCTGTGTCTACAGTAAAGTATGGCTCAGAATTGCATTATGCATGTCTCAGTGAAATCCATGCAATGGTGACTTGAGGGGATTCTCAATGAGTAGGTATAGTGATACCTCTTCCTACATTCTGTCACTACCAGCAGGTGTTATCAATTCCGTTTGCGCCAACAATCTAAGTGCTCTTTAAATAAAGCTTTACTCTTTTGTCTTACAGTGTGCCTCCAGGACCGCTTAAACAACTAGCTAGAACAATAGAATAGGCCGATGTGCTCAGGCATTAATCATAAATGTGCCAATTCCTCCCAATTTAGGAGAGGGGAAGAAACATGGACATGTAAAAAAAAATCGCAAAGGGGCCTGAGAAATTTTACTTGACGTACTCCCGCTGTGACACCGCAGCAATTGAGGAAGGCCTGTCATTTGCCTGTCAACCTTTGACCTACTGTAGGCATATTTTGAAATGATGTGAGAGGAATTACATTGCTGAACGGCTAGCCTCTTCCAGCTATTCGAGTCTGTCCTTGATGTCAGTCAAATGTTAACCAGTACCTACTGAGCCTATAAAAAAAATACAGTTTCCCCTGCAAAAATGTTAGTATCAAGGTCTGCACATCAGGCCTTTATCTGTCAAAAAATGACTTTATGGCATAAGGTATTGTTTACCTAGGGTTGCTCCCATACTTGAATTTTAATGAGGCTAATTAATAACGAGTTAGAAGTCTTCAGCTACACCGTCACAGCTGGACCATATGTACTAATTACAGCGAATGGACAGGCCGTCCCTTCCATAAAATATTAAGATATGAACAGTTACTTTTTTGTTGGATCCTCTTTGTCAACTAGTCAACTACCAAAACCCAACCTTCTGTATATTAAAAATAAAGTAGACACCTGTAAAATAAGTTTTGACAAAGTGTTACTATATGCAACTGAACTTTAACCAATGCAGAAAGAATAAATTAACTGCATTTTAAATAAAATATATATACAGTGCCTTGCAAAAGTATTCACCCTCCTTGGCATTTTTTCGTGTTTTGTTGCCTCACAACTTGAAATTAATATGGATTGCTTGAGGATTTGCATCATTTAATTTACAGAACATGCCCAACACTTTTTAAGATGTTTTTTTATTATCATTTCAAAGCAAACAACAAATAGGACAAAATAAGCGAAAAAGTCAATGTGCATAAATATTCACCACCCTAAAGTCAATACTTTGTAAAGCCACCTTTTGCGGTTATCGCAGCTCCAAGTCGCTTTGGATAAGTCTCTATGACCTTGCCACATCTTACCACTGGAATTTTTGCCCATTCCTCCTTGCAAAACTGCTCCATCTCCTTCAAGTTGGATGGTTTGCGCTTGTGAACAGCAATTTTTAAGTCTGACCACAGATTTTTTATTGGATTGAGGTCTGTGCTTAGACTAGGCAATTCCAACACATTCACATGTTTCCCCTTAAACCACTCAAGTGTTGCTTTAGCAGTGTGTGTTTAAGGTCATTGTCCTGCTGAAAGGTGAACCTCTGTCCTAGCCTCAAATCACACACAAAGTGGTACAGGTTTTGCTCAAGAATATTCCTGTATTTAGCACCATCCATCTTTCCCTCAACTCTGACCAGTTTCCCAGTTCCGACTGCTGAAAAACATCCCCACAGCATGATGCTGTCATCACCATGTTTTAATGTGGGGATGGTGTTCTTTGGGTGACGTGATTTGTTGGGTTTGCGCCAGACATTGCGTTTTCTTTGATGGTCAAAAAGTAAAATGTTTGTCTCATCAGACCAGAGCACCTTCCTCCATACATTTTGGGAGTCTCCCACATGCCTTTTCGCAAACTCAAAACGTGCCATTTTTTTTGCTGAAAGTAACGGATTTCTTCTGGCCACTCGACTTATTGACATCCTATGTACAGATACTCCAGTCTCTGCTGTGGAAATCTGCAGCTTCTCCAGGGTTACCTTAGGTCTCTGTGCTGCCTCTCTGATTAATGCCCTCCTTGCCCGGTCCGTGAGTTTTGGTGTGCAGCAGTCTCTTGGCAGGTTTGCTGTTGTGCCATGTTATTTCCATTTGGTTATGATAGATTTGATGGTGCTCCTAGGGATCATCAAAGATTTGGATATTTTTTTATAACCTAACCCTGACTTGTACTTCTCAACAACATTGTCCTTCGCTTGTTTATAGAGTTCCTAGGTCTACATGGCAGTGTTTGGTTAGTGGTGCCTCTTGTTTAAGTGTGTATGCTGTGTAAATAACTTGCGCTAAATGGACAATTAAATAAAGAAAAACCCACAGCAGCTATTGCAAAAGGTGCTAAAACCTTGAATAAGTGACAAAAAATATATTAAACAGCGCTAACTGGGCTTATGTGACACACACTATATAGCACAGTCCATGAACAATAAAAGTAAAATATAAGTGCTGAAAAAACTTCAAAATAATTTGATGGTAATTTGGAGTTCAGGATGCATAAGGGAAGTTTTCCAAACGTCACATTTCCCTCTTGTGGCCCCACTCACCGAACTTCACTGGACCCTTAGCTTTTCAGTCCAGGGGTCAAAATTGCTGAAATCCTTAGTATTTGGTATATAAATCTTTCCGTTCCATTCCTAACGAGGCATCCAAGACTCTTGCAATCATGTAGATCAAAAGGGGATCACTCGTGGTGGAGAAAAAGCAGAGAAAAAGAAAAAAATATATATAATGAAGTACTGCCGGTACTATATCCAAAGCACAATAGTCTAACGACACTCATGAGACCGCTGACCAAACATGCTTCAGTGAATTCCGGGTTCGCTGCTGGCCTCATGCATTCCACGGATACCGGAAGTACAACGTCACTAATATGTGAAAAACTGAACTACGTCATCGCATTTCGCCCCTCCTCCAGGGCATTATCTAGGACATCAGTTCCGGTTTCAAGTGATGTAATTTATACAGGAAGGGCAAAGCTACCTTTCCTCTATTAACCAATAGAAAGACTTTGGTATTAACAGATAACCACTTCCTTTATCTTACATAATTTCCTGTCATTGCCAGATACAAAAAAACTTTATTGACAAATGGCTTCTATACAAAATGTAAATATTAAAATGGTCATTAAGAAATTCATAAGGAGAAAACCTATATAATTAATTAAAAAAAATTCATAAGAATAAAACCCATATAATCAATGTCAACCCTATAGATAACATGAAAATAAAAAGAAGATAAATAAAAATAAAAATAAAACAAAATAAAAAATAAAAATTAAAATAAATGAAAATGAAATAAAAATAAAAATAAAATGGAAACAAAATAAAAATCAAATAAAAATCAAAGTAAATAAAATTAAATATGAAAATAAAAATAAAGATAAAAATGGAAATAAAAATGAAAAATGGAAATAAATGATAATGAACAAAACAAAATAAGAATGGCGTAAAATAAACTACCATTTAGATAAAAAAAAAGGGGCTCATAGTACCCAACCTATGTATCCACTGGGTCTCATTTCGTGAAACAGCTTGCTTGAGATTGGAACCTCACCAGTGTGCCTCCACTCTATCTATTCCACAGAAAGTGAGTCCCTTGGGATCACTATTATGGAATAATCAAAAATGGTTGGATAAACTATGATGTTTAAAACCCTTTTTTATTCTATTTACGTGTTCTCTTAGCCTAATGCCCAATTTCCTAGTGGTCCTCTCCACGTATTGTAAGTCACAAGGACAGGACAGATGAGGGCGGTGGACAAGTTTGTTTTTCATATCACGTTGGTGTTTGTATTGGTCCAGCAACGCACCAACACCTTTGCAGCCATTGAGCTACATGCTGGGTGTTTGGTGTGCTCCTGTACCTTTAAGAAGGGGTGGCTCCCCTTCAGTCCACCTGTCCTCATCTATCCATCAGAATACATGTGCCTCCATTGTGGGGACATTCATAGTTTAGTGTTAGGACCACAGATTCCAGGGTGCCGTGGCGTGGCTCTGTGGCTCACGCATGAGTTTGCAAATGCGTGTGGACAAAACCCCTGTTTTGAACACATACTGTTAGACAGGTTAATTGGTTGTCTACGAGCTGGTTGGTAAGTAGGCTTGGTTTTTCCTGGGCATTCCCCAGGCTTTTGTTGTTATCTGTTATAGCCTTCCAATGCTGCTTACTGCGATGGCCAGCTATAGATGAGGGCAGTGGACAAGTTTTCTTTTCATATCACGCTGACCAAACAGGCTTCAGTGAGTTCTGGGTTCGCCGCTGACCATGTGCGTTCCACGGATACCGGAAGTACAACGTCACTAATACGTGAAAAGCACTTATATTTCACTTTTATTGTTCATGGACTTTTTTATATAGTGTGTGTTATTTAAGCCCAGTTAGCGCTGTTATATATATTTTTTGTGTCTTGTTTAGGTGTTGCAGTGCAAGAGAGGAAAGGTCACGGCACTCACATAGTCCGATATAAATTAGGCAAACATGTTCATATTTTGGCTGCTTTTCAATCTATGCCAACTTTGGAGGCCTCACTCTACAATGCTTACCCACAGTGAAAGTGTACTGACTCTCCGCTATCTCTCAACCCTCTCCACTCTTTTTCCACCACATTCTACATCACCAACTTCCGCCAAGGGCAGGTCCATCCCCAGCCCACCTAAAGGGGTCCCTACACCCCGATTCAAGTTTCCATATATTTATTTCAATTGAACGTTTAGTTTTTGTTTATAAATCAGCTTTAAAAAAAGTTTTAAATGTTTACTTTGAGGCAAAGTGTGCAATTTATTGTCGGCCTCACATCAGAAAAATGGCTGCGGTGTTTGGTTAGGGGTTCCTTGCAGTTTTTCTCTCCCCCATGTAACTATTAGAAGTGAGTATGTCTTTGAGAACACACCATGCAAACAGTTTTAACTTTCATGCTGTATTCGGAGCTTGGGGTGTAGCCTCATTTGGCTTCATCATGAACACATGGATTAAATTAGGATGTGAAATTGCCCAATGCCAAATGTGCCCGATCTGTGCATCAAGTTGCTGTGCCCTGACAAGTTCGCGGACCTGTGATGCTGCTCGCTCCTGCTGCCAGGGTAACCAACAGCTGTCCATCTATGTGTGTATAATGAACATATGAACGCAGTGCCATGGGCTGCAGATAACAAATGCACATAGCAGTATTGTCTCTTGGCTGGGAGTTGGCTGTAAACACAGTTACAGCAGACCTGAGAGCTCGGGTGATGCTAATGACCGGAAACATTTTTATAAGGTGTCTCTTATGAAGGTTATACAGTAGAAATTAGTGTGTACTTTGCAATTAAAGTTAAACTCCAGGCAGGAAAAAAAATTAATTCACTTCTATATAATTTTTTTTAAATACTTACATTTAAAACTGATATTAGCTTTCTGCAATCCCCAATGTATAGCTGGACTCAAAGGCAGTGTTTGTACTGAACTGCAGAGTGGTCTAAAAAGAGGACCTCCTTGGGAGCTGCACTGTCTGGCAGGTGTCAGGATCACTAGAGTAGCAGAAAAGGATAACAAAAGTAAAACAATGGGGGTTATTTACGAAAGGCAAATCCACTTTGCACTACAAGTGCAAACTACTAGGTGGATTCAGAAAGAGTTAGGCCAGCGTATCAGTAGATACGCCGACCTAACTCGGAATCTGCACCGTCCTAAGTTTCAATTTAAGTATTCTCAAACTGAGATACACTTAAACCTAGCTAAGATACGACAACCTGCGCCGTCATATCTTAGGGTGAAATATTTAGGCTGGCCGCTAGGTGGCGCTTCCATTGAGTTTGGCGTAGAATATGTAAATAACTAGATACGCCTATTCACGAATGTACGCAGTAAAGATACACCATTTACGTGAGGCATTTTCAGGCATAAAGTTATTCCATCAAATAGCTGGACTAGTAATGTTAAGTATGGTCGTCGTTCCCGCGTCGAAATTTTAAAATTTTACGTCGTTTGCGTAAGTCATCCGTGAATAGGGCTGGACGTAATTTACGTCCACGTCGAAACCAATACGTCCTTGCGGCGTACTTTGGAGTATTGCACACTGGGATATGTACACGGACGGCGCATGCGCTGTTCGTAAAAAACGTCAATCACGTCGGGTCACAGTTAATATGCATAAAACATTCCCCCCACATCCTCATTTGAATTAGGCGCGCTTACGCTGGCCTATTCACACTACCTCGCCGTAACTTAGGAGGCAAGTACTTTGTGAATACAGTACTTGCCTCTCTGACTTACGGCGGCGTAGTGTAAATACGCTACGCCGCCGCAAAGATGCGCTACCCTACCTGAATCCAGCTATACAAGTGCAAAGTGCACTTGACATTGCACTGAAAGCGCACTTGGAAGTGCAGTCGCTATAAATCTGAGCGGTAGATCTGAAATGAGGGGAAGCTCTGCTGGTTTTATTATCCAATCATGTGCAAGATAAATGCTGTTGTTTTTTATTCTCCTTGCATTTCCCCCTCGGATCTAGAGCATCTGCACTTCTAAGCACACTTTCAGTGCAATTTCAAGTGCACTTTGCGCTTGTAGTTTGCACTTGTAGTGCAAAGTGGATTTGCCTTTCGTAAATAAAAGGCTGCACAGATAAGAAAAAGAGCAAATGAAGAGCTTAGAAGGGAGCTTAAAAGGGAGCTGAAATTTGAGCATGCTCAGTGGAGGACACCAGCTGGTCTACACAATTTCAGCCTGCAGCAGGGACACAGAGAAGATGGGAGGGGCAGCTGAAAGCTGGATCCACTAGGTATAGTTCACTTTTTCACAAAACAAATGCTTTAGTGGCTTTGTGAATATGACACTCTGTTATATAGCATGTAATAAGAGTTTTTCATAGTTTGGGTTTAATGATGCTTCTCTGTATTAAGGTCAAAAAAACTTTCAATAGCTGCTTCCATCAGCCCCCCTTAAACTCCTACCTCAGCCCAATTTTTTTTTTTTTTTTAAAGTGTATTTTGTGCGTGTACTCGAGAGAGGAGCCGGACTGCAGGAGTTGGGAGTAGGCAGGCCTCCCCCAGAGGCAATCTGCCACCTTTCTCCATGCCCCGGGTGGCAATGGCGGGTGTGTGAAGGGGTCCTCCCACACAGCCCGCCCTACCTGCTCCGCTTTGAAGCCCAACGGGGCAGAGGGACTCCCTATAAAGGAGTGAGAGGATCTAGCCCTCTCAACCAGCCCCGTTAGTCCTTCGCCTCTCTTAGAGACCGCGTGGTCAAAGTGCGTGCATGTTAACCCAATTTCGAGTGCGTGTAAGTGTGGTGGTTTTTGTGGGAGGAGGGTGGGCATACTAAGCGCAGGCTTACCCCACATAGCACACTCACCGGGAGCTGGGCTGAGACCACCAAACTCAATTCACATGTAGCTGAGACCGGGATCCGAACCCCTAGCTGCAGAGGTGAATGGCTTGTCAGCGCAGTGCCAATCGTGTTGAGCGACCACAGCTCCCAACCTCAGCCCAATTTATCTTCTCACAGGAGGCTCAGCATTGGCTGCCACTGCTGTCAGTCGAATCCTGTGCAGAGGAAACTGAGCTACCCTGTGTATGTCTATGGACGCAAATAGTAGGGCTCAGAAGCGTGCCCACATATACATAAGTATCTTGCTATAGTGGCACACACAGAAAAGTAGGAGCCTACAGAGCTAGCGGGGGACCCCAGAAGAGGAGTCTCAGGGCCGCTCTGCACAAATCCACAGTACAAAGCGGGTTGGTGTAACATGTTTATTATATTAAGAAAAAAAAATAAGCTTAGTTAGATATAGCATGGACTTCCACTTTAAAAACTTTTTTCTCTCTCCATAACACTCTTAATTTTTCTGAATTAGTTAAAAAAAAAAAAAGTACACTCTCTCTGAAAAACATTTCCAATCTGAAAACAGCTGTACTTCCCTCCCACACTTCACTGCTTTCTATGTTTAGAGGGCAGCTGTGTTGAGGAAATCTCCTTTGTCACATTGTATCCTTTGGCTGAACGTAACTCAGGTATTGGGAAAGTCATTTAGAACATATCTACATCAACAGGACGCAGGTACTGAGTACTCAAGCTCCGCCAGCTTCACCAATATATTATTTGGTGAAACATTTAAAACCATAAATAGCTAAAAAAATAAATGCATTATTGTATTTGCTAGAATTTGTTCTAAGCACAGTCTCTTATACTGCTGTCCAGGAAAGTCAAAATAGACTGCTGACTGTTGTGTCCCAAATACTAAGCTACAGTAATGCTCCAAATAGACCTGAACTGCAGAGAAGATCAGATTATTCACAATGCAAATTGGCCATAGATTGGTAGAATTTCAAACAAAAGTTCTTAGGAAAATAATATTTTAACCACTTGCTTACTGGCCACTTATACCCCCTTCCTGCCAAGGCCAATTTCCAGGTTTCAGCACTGTCACATTTTGAATGATGATTGCCAGTCAAGCAACACTGTACCCACATTTTTATTAAATTGTTCACACAAATAGAGCTTTCTTTTGGTGGTATTTAACCCCTGCTGTTTTTTTTTGTTTTGTTTTTTGTTAAACAAATAAAAAAAGTAGAAAAAACATTTTGCTAAACAGACAAAAAAATGTGGGGAAAAAAAGTTTTCATATTTGGTTATAACATTTTGCACACAGGTAATTATTCTCCTTCACTGATGGGCACTGATAGGCTGCCCTGATGTGCACTGATGATGCAGCACTGATAAGCAGCATTGATGGGCACTGATAGGTGGCACTGATGGGCACTGACGAGGCAGCACTGGTGGGCACTAATGAAGCTGCACTGATGGGTGACACCAGGGCTCAAGTCCTGCGGGAACGCGTGGGAACGGAGTTTCTGCACTTTTTTCACAGCAGGAACGCAGTTCCCTTTGCAGGACTAGAGCAGCTGAGAGCAGTCGAGCTGCCCGTGCCAATCCTTCACTAAGCGGCGATGCCCAGCTCGAGTCACTGTCAGGGCAGGCGAACCTTAGTAATCCTTTATGTTACTGGCCGCTTCCTGTATATGGATTCATCGGGTAGTGTGCGGGAATTCCGTCACTTCCTCGATGCCGCAATGTCTCCTGGGAGCTTTTGTCATTGTTCCCAGGAGACATTGTGGAGGTTATTGTGGGATTTAGAAAGAACTTGCGGTTTAGTAATAATGCATATGAGCGTATCATTTTTTTTTTTTTTTTGGTGGGGGAGTGGATCTTGGGTGGGAGTTCCCACACTTTTTTCCCCAGGACTTGACCCCTGGGTGCCACTGATGGGTGCCACTGATGGGCACTGATAGATCGCACTGTTGGGCACAGATTTGCAGCACTGGAGGGCATTTAGGGTACCAATGTAAGCCGGTTACTGGCTTTATTCTTTTCTTTGTGCTAACTGAGAAAAGGCAATAACCGGCTTTTGTTTACTTCAGTGATCAGCAGTCATTGGTTAACAGATGATCACGTGGTAAAGGGCCCGCTGTAATTGGCCCTTTACCCTGCGATCAGCGGGCAGCACGAGAATGGGAAAACGCACATGGATGCCCTCCCGGCATTTGAAGTCCACGCTGTAGCTGTTTCTTATTATTAGAGGGGTCAATTCAACCTTCTTCTTTTTTTTTTTTCACTACAGTGACAAGAAAATTTGAAGAAGCAGGATGGAAACAAAGGAATTTGTAATAATATATATGTGCTTTCTGTTCTGTTTGTCATTCTTTCCAAAATCAAATGTTAAAGCATACAAAATCTTTCAAACAACCTTTCGAATGCTCTGGGAATATTCGTACAAATTTCCCTAACAATTTTTGTTCAAAGTTCTATTTATTTATGACCAGCTTTGCAAAGGAAGGACATTCTCCACCTCCTCCTAGCAGAGTTATGTCTTAAAGGATCACTAAAGGAAAAACATGTTTTTTGCTGAAATGACTGTTTACATGGTATAAAGACATAATAGTTAAAGCGGTAGTTCACCCCCCCCGACACATTTTACCATCGAGACAGGCATTGTAGCGCGAGCTACAGTATGCCTGTCCCGATTTTTTTAACCCCGTACTCACCTTGTAGTCGTCCATCGTAGATTTCGGCTCCCGCGGGGAATGGGCGTGCCTATGGAGAGGGAGAATGATTGACGGCCGGCCCTGGCACGTCACTCTCCCCGAAGACAGCCGGAGTAGGTCTCGGCTCTTCACGGCGCCTGCGCACAGGCTATGCGCACGCGTCGTGAAGACCAAGCCTATTTCGGCTATTTCCGGAGAAGCGTGACGCGCCAGAGCCGGCCGTCAATCATCCTCCGTCTCCATAGGCACGCCCATTCCCCGGTATCTTCGATGGACGACTACAAGGTGAGTACGGGGGTAAAAAATTCGGGACAGGCATACTGTAGCTCGCGCTACAATGCCTGATTTTAAGGTAAAAGAAAAAAAAAAAATTTTTTCCCGTCGATAGGGTGAACCCCCGCTTTAACTGATTCCTTTTAAAATCAATCATATAATGTGCCTCTAGATGCAAAAATGAAACTGAAAGTAGTTTAGTCTTTGCATGTTATTTGCCTCTGTGCTGGACAGTGCCATAGGGAGTCATGGCTAGGAAAACGAAACTAAAGTCTCCCATGACTTTTTTCATACGGAGCCAGACAACCAGGAAGTGTCCAGAACAGAGCGGTTTTACAGCAACATCAGAGCAAAAACTAGCAAGGAGGACATGAAACCAGGACTGCAGTAAGGTAAAGGAAGCTATTTAGCTAAAAAAAAAAATTCCTTTAGTGACCCATTAACCACTTCCATACCAGGCACTTACGCACCTTCCCGCCCAAGCCAATTTTCAGCTTTCAGCACTGTCGCACTTTGAATGGCAATTGCGCGGTCATGCTACACTGTACCCAAACAAAATTGGCGTCCTTTTTTCCCCACAAATAGAGCTTTCTTTTGGTGGTATTTGATCACCTCTGTGATTTTTTTTTTTTGTGCAACAACTAAAAAAAGACTGAAAATTTTGAAAAAAAATTACGTTTTTATTTTTTTCTGTAAATTTTTTTGTAAATAAGTTTTTCTCTTTCAATTACGGGCACTGATATGGCGGCACTGATGGGCACCGATGAGATGGCACTGATGGACATCGATGAGGTAGTACTAATGGGCACAGATGAGGTGGCACTGATTGGCGGCGCTGGTATGCGGCACTGATGGGCACTCATAGGCGGCACTGATGGGCACACATAGGCGGCACTGATGGGCACACATAGGCGGCACTGATGGGCACTTATGGGCGGCACTGGGCACTCATAGGTGGCACAGATGGGCACTCATGGGCGGCACTTATGGGTGGCACTGATGGATACTTATGGGTGGCACAGATGGGCACTGATAGGTGGGCACTGGGCATGGATGGGCACTGTGGGGTGGCACTGATGGACACTGTGGGGTGGCACTGATGGACACTGGGGTGGCACTGATGGACACTGTGGGGAAGCACTGATTTTCCCATGTTGCCAGTCAGTGCTCATTTGTGGGCACTGATTGGCATCTTTTTTATTTTTTTGAATGCTTTTTTTATTTTTTTTCAGACTTTTATTTTTTATTTTTTTGCAGGCTTTTTATTATTTTTTTGCCCATCCTGGTGGTCCAGGGCGGGCATCCCTGGTAGTCCAGTGTGGCGATCCGAGGGGGGGCTGCGCTGATAAACAATCAGAAACGAACCCCCCCTGTCAGGAGAGCCGCCGATCGGCTCTCCTATACTTGCGTCTGTCAGACACGAGTGAGGAAGGGCCATCAACGGCTCTTCCTGTTTACATCGCGATCAGCCGTCATTGGACACTGCTGATCACGTGGTAAAGAGTCTCCGCCGGAGGCTCTTTACCGAGATCGGAGATGCAGGGTGTCAGACTGACACCCCGCATCACTGATCGCCGCGCTGCGCGCCACCACGGGCGCGCGCGGCATGAAATCCTGCAGGACATTCTGGAACGTCCTGTCAGGATTTCAGAACCACTTCCCGGACGTAAATCGGCTATAGGCCGGGCGGGAAGTGGTTAATCAACTATACATGGAATGTCTCTAAATATGCAAACACTGCTGGGCTTTCTTACCAAAAAGTCAAACATTGCAAACTGAGTTTCATAGATTCACTCCCTATTAAACATTTATTTAAAAAAAAAAAATGTAAAAAAATGCGCCGGCCGGGCGTACGTTCGTGGATCGCCGTAACTAGCTAATTTGCATACTCGACGCGGAATTCGACTGAAACGCCACCTAGCGGCCAGCGGAAAAATGCACCTACGATCCGACGGCGTACTAAGACGTACGCCAGTCGGATTGAGCCCAGATGCAGTCGTATCTTGTTTTGTAGATACAAAACAAAGATACGATGCGGGAACTTCGAAATTACGCAGCGTATCAATAGATACGCCGGCGTAATTCTTCTGTGGATCTGGCCCCTTGTGTACAGAGGAGGGGGTTTAATGGACGTTTGTAACACACCGACGATAGACAACTGGTTATAGTGTAGTGGTTTTGTACATATTTGTTATGGTCAGGATTAAAAAAAAAAAATGTTGGCCTCTTGCACACAGATGTAACAATTTACTGAAGTTTATACACAGGATCCTGCTAGCAGGGGGAGTTAAAAAACAAAAAAAATGTTATGCTCTGTAAAGCCCCTTTATACACAGGCGTATGCATACATTACTGCATACATAGGTAAAACTTTCTATTTTGTTTATGGTTCTAAACTCATCACTGAAATATGGGATTCAATTCAACAGAGGTGGGTAGTAACTTGTATGCTTTGCTTTAGCAAGCCAACAGTGCTCTGGGAATTCTTTTCATTTTGTATTATTTTTTAAAAAGCAGAACTCCAGACAAAATCTGAATATGTTCTTTTTTTTCTTTATATATCTCTTTCACCTGCCCAAGTGTTTGCATTTCTGTCCCTCCAGTTCTGAGATTTACACTACCTTGCTAGTTTGACTTTACTTAACTGCAGTTAAGCAACACATGCTTGGCCATCTTTTTTTCTTTTAGTTCAAAATATTTTTTTTAATTTATTGTTAAAAAAAATACATTTTGTAATAAAAAAAATTTAACCAGAGGTTGGTGTCATTTTAGGAGTCCTACTGCTTTGATATTTGAGCCCTGAATAAGGGGGGAGCTGTTACCCCAAAACACGTGGGCTGGTTTCTGTTTATCTGCTGTGAATCAATTTTGTCAATTACATTTCTAGACTCTTGGGGCCAGATTCACAAAAGAGATACGCCGTCGTATCTCTGAGATACGATTGTCGTATCTCTGAGATACGATTGTCGTATCTATGCGCCTGATTCATAGAATCAGTTACGCATAGATAGCCCTAAGATCCGACAGGTGTAACTGTGTTACACCGTCGGATTTTAGGCTGCAATTCTAGGCCGGCCGCTAGGTGGCGATTCCATTGCGGTCAGCGTAGAATATGCAAATGACTAGTTACGCCGATTCACGAACGTCCGCTTTGCCCGTCGATCTAAATTTACGTAGTTTCCGTAGAGATGCGTCGCGTAAAACTAATATGCAAAAAACGAAAATGTGGCGCAAGATCCTGCGGAGCAACCAATGAATAAAAATGAGGTATATGCAGTTCTAATGCTAGAGTCCAATAATAAAAGTGTCCAATGAAAGTCCTGGATTAATACAGTGTGGTGCAAGTAGCTGTGGGAAACACTTAGCGGCGGCACCTTAAAGCAGAAGCATTGCTCTGAAACGATCAAAAGAAAAAACAGAGTGCGCCAATCTGAGTGCAGTAAGCCCAAATTTAATAGCTGGAAATAAATAATAAATGTACATATACAAAATGCCTACTCACAAATTGGAAGTAGATGGTAGGCAAAGAGACCAAAATTGGGAGATGTGGGCGATCAGCAAGTTGATATGTGCCTGGAGTCCTGCAGTGGTCTTGGCTGGCGGTCATCCGGAATGTAAGCTGTAGCAGATGGATTGGAATCGGTGTCAGGGGACAGAAACACCGGAAAGCCACAGAGGATGCGGCGTGCGCTTCAGCGTGGAGCGCAGCGTGCCGTCGTCGCGCCGGAAGTGACGTGCAGGTCCGTGCTGGCCAATAGGATAACGCGTTTCACAGCGTCAGCTGTTTCATCAGATCCATGCTGTCCATAGGGGACAGACGTATTAAAAAGGATATGAAATGCTGTGATAGGCTGGCGGCAAACATCAATTTAACAACATTGGCTAGAATGACAGAGATGGCGAGTGTATAAGCACTGCACCAGCGCAATATACAATGCAACTTAAATATGTTACCAATATGTATGACAGACATTATGGGGTATTATTGGGTATTATACAGCTCATATAGAAACGAAATGTTAAAAATGTTAAAAACCAGGTAATGACAAGGGGAAAAAATTGTAAATAAATCAATATATAATATATAATATATATACCTAAGAAATCATCATTACAAGTATGTTAAATGTTTAAAATGTTTAAAATACCTCACATTACAATAGATAATAATAAAATTATCCTAAAAATTATTATCAATATTAATTATATTAAAAATCATTGGTAATATATAAAAAACAATATAAAAAATATAAAGATATATATATATATACACACGCCTATGTATATTACATATACAATATGCACACATATACATCACCATATTGGGACCTATCAAAGGGATAACAAATGTATAAAAATACATGCATCCATAAAAAATGCACATATATATTTACACGCATAACACCATACACACACATATGTAATAAAAACATATGTACTTATATGGTATGGTAAAGGTATGGCTCACACAAGTGCAAACAAATACAAGACTGGTCATATAAGATGTATATATGCACGTGCTCTCCAACAGAGCTACTCCTAATATGACGACACTAAAAAAATGGGGAAGAACAATAGGGCACATAATTGATAAAGACATCAGATGACATTATTAGTGTCAATTTCTTCATTCAAGCCATACGGCGACATAGTGTTGAGAGAATAGATCCAATAGGTCTCCTGTTTGCATAAACGTTGGAATCTTTCTACTGCTGTAGGGGTTTCAGGAATTGCTTCAATAACCCAAACTTGCAGTAGTGATGTATCGCTGTGATGGTGGGAAGCGAAATGCCGTGCTACACTATATTTGGGGTTCGCTCCTTGAACAGCCCGCCTATGTTCACCAAATCTTGTGCGAAGAGGCCTGATAGTACGGCCAATATATAACAGGCCGCAAGGACAAGAGATACAGTAGATGACATAGGTGGTCGAGCAGTTATAAAAAGAATTCAATGTATACGTCTTATTATTAACTATAAAGTTCTTCTTGCCATGCGGGACATTAACACAGGCCAGACATTTAGATTTTTTACATTGATACATCCCAATCAAGGGGATCAAAGTTAATTGTTTGAGTCTTACTAGTTTAGAATTATCTGCGGGTTTGATTTTACTGGGCGCAATCTTGCCTTTTATATTGGGTGCTCTACGATAAGCAAATTTAGGTGAAGGGGTAATGGAAGAAGATAAGTGGGGGTCCTGAGTTAAAATGGACCAATGCTTAACGAAAATCTTTTCCATTTTTTTGTGTTTGGCATGGTATTGGGTAATGAAACGAGTGATCGGTGCTGTGTTGGTTTTTTGGGGTAAAGGTGGAGGGTTACTCAAATATAGATCACAAGCATTTTTTACAAGATTGGGGGGATATCCCTTGGAAATAAATTTATCTTTGAGGTTAGAGCTCAATTCATTATAATCTTCAGGTCTGGTACAGTTTCTTTTAAGTCGATGGAACTGACTTTTAGGAACATTATTAATCCATTTAGGGTGGTGACAACTGGAATAATGGAGATATGAGTTAACTGCTGTTGGTTTAGTGAAATTCTTTGTACTGATAATCTCATTATTATGAAAAAGCTCTAAGTCTAAAAAACATAATGAGTCCGGATCACTTACTGAGGTGAAACTAAGGCCGAAAGAATTATCATTGCAGTAAGCTACAAAATCGCTGATACTAGTACTGGGCCCGTCCCATATGATGATGATATCGTCTATGTAACGACCATAAAAAACCATATTGGCCGTAAATGGATTGTTCTTATTAATATGGTGGGCTTCCCATAAACCCATAGTGAGGTTAGCATAGCTCGGGGCAAAGTTCGCGCCCATTGCTGTGCCCCTCTTTTGCAAGTAAAAATCATTGTCAAATTGAAAATAATTGTGTTCTAAACAAAACCTGGTAGCTATAAGGATAAAATCAATCTGCTGTGAACTTAAGTTCGAGTCTTCTATAAGAAAGTGAGATACTGCCTTGAGTCCTACCGAATGAGGAATAGAAGTGTATAGAGAGCATACATCAAGGGAAACCCACTGATATGTAGGCTCCCAAGAGTAAGGGGATAGTAGTTCTATTAAATGAGTACCATCTCGAAGATATGATGGGAGAGCCTGGGCCAAGGGTTGAAGGAAATGGTCTATGTATAAAGAATAGCTAGTAGTAATACTGTCCATCGAAGCCACAATAGGGCGACCAGGTGGATTATTTAAATCCTTATGGATTTTAGGTAGATGGTACAGATAAGGAACATTAAAAAACGGTTTAAGAAAGAAGGCGGCCTCCAATTTGGTTAGTATACCATCAGCAAGTGCCTGTTTTATAAGGTCACTGGATTCCAGGGTAAAGGAGGGCAAAGGATCAGATTTTAGTTTGGTATACGTGTCTTTATCAGAAAGTAACCTTTTAGCTTCCAGCAGGTAATCAGATTTATCTTGAATGACTATACCCCCTCCCTTATCAGCAGATCTAATAGTAATGGTGGGATTGGTACTGAGGGTCTGTAATGCTTTATGTTCTAATGGAGTAAGGTTCTTACAGAAATTGTTTTTGTTGGGAATGTCATGTTTGCAGAGTTCCGTAAGCTCCTTAAAGACCACCTGGTAAAAGGTGGAAAGATAAGGGCCTTTTGATTGGGTAGGGTAAAAAATGGATTTTGGTCGAAACTGGGTATGTATTATAGAGCGAGGAGATTGAGTGTATTGAGACCACACTACAAGATCATCCACGTCACTATCATCATTCCAGAGATCACACAGGTCATTTAGGGCCTGAAGGTCAGCGGAAGTGTCAACACTAGATGCAGTGATAGAAGGCACAGTAGGTTCTGGATGAATATCATAGGTTTTCATATTAAAGTGTCTTTTTAAGGTAAGATTGCGGATGAACTTATTAAGGTCTTTGAACATAGTAAAAGAATTGGGATAAAAAGTAGGAGCAAAATTTAACCCTTTAGCGAGTAAAGATGTTTCTTGCGCATTTAGGAGAGTAGAGGATAAATTATATATCTTTACAGTTTCCGTAATTTGTCCGGGCGTGGAAGATGTTGATCTATGTTTGCCCCTACCTCCTCTGGTACCTCTTCTATGTGCTTTCTTTTTGTGTGGGAAGGTACAGACTTCGGTAGGGGTGGTGGCACTAAAAAAGATTCCAAAACGGTGGTGTCTGGAACGACTTCGGATGTAGTAGTAGTAGTGTCATTGAGATGTTTGAGATCACTACCAGATGATACATCTGTATTGGTAGTGACAACGACAGGAGAGTCATTATGGGGCAGGCTGTGGTCAATATTATCAATCATATTAGGAACAGGGATAGGAGGACTGGAGATCAGGGGTCTCACTTTATCAGGTAAATGAATGTATTGAGTAGGCCAGGTGGATTTAGGTGTCACAATAATGGACATAAGTGGTACCGGAGCGGAGCTAGACAACTTCTTTTTCCAATTGAAAACTCTATTTGATGCATAATCATCAAGATCTCTTCTAAATTTACCCAACTTATTTTGAATAAGAGAGTCTTCACTTTTTTTGGTGTTAATTTTAAAAGTTTTAAACCATTCAACTGGGAGGTTGGGGTATATAGAGTAAAAACTGGCAATGTTATCTATAATCTTCTGTCGTAGCAAAAGATAACGTTCGTTTCTATGTTTAATAAGAATCTTGATCCATTTTAGGCTGCAGAATTCAGCTATATCAGCCCATTCCTTACAGGTATCAGTATCCAAAAAGGTACATGCCTTGAGGACCCGTAGTCCTCTAGGTGAGATCTTGGATGCAAAATATTGTTGGAGAAAGAAACAATCCCACCATTGTTGATTGGCTGAAATGGTGAGATCTTCTATACGTTTCATTCTCTTGCATGTATCTTTGTATTTATTGTTATTCCATGTGCGGGAGTGCACAGTAGTACTAAAAAAGTTATCAGGGAATAGGGTATATAACTCGTCTAAAATGACAAATTTGTTACTCTCTATCAATTCTATATCCATGATGAAAAATGATAAATGAACACAACTAGATCACAAAAGCAAAAAATGTGTAAAAACGTATAAAAACGCACCTCAATATCAATATCTTTAGGAGATAAAACGTAAGTGAAAAGATATCAATATATAAGTAATATATAAGTATATGCTCTAGGGGGTCTGCAGCACACAAAAGGCTTCAAATAAAGACAATATGCAAAAAACGAAAATGTGGCGCAAGATCCTGCGGAGCAACCAATGAATAAAAATGAGGTATATGCAGTTCTAATGCTAGAGTCCAATAATAAAAGTGTCCAATGAAAGTCCTGGATTAATACAGTGTGGTGCAAGTAGCTGTGGGAAACACTTAGCGGCGGCACCTTAAAGCAGAAGCATTGCTCTGAAACGATCAAAAGAAAAAACAGAGTGCGCCAATCTGAGTGCAGTAAGCCCAAATTTAATAGCTGGAAATAAATAATAAATGTACATATACAAAATGCCTACTCACAAATTGGAAGTAGATGGTAGGCAAAGAGACCAAAATTGGGAGATGTGGGCGATCAGCAAGTTGATATGTGCCTGGAGTCCTGCAGTGGTCTTGGCTGGCGGTCATCCGGAATGTAAGCTGTAGCAGATGGATTGGAATCGGTGTCAGGGGACAGAAACACCGGAAAGCCACAGAGGATGCGGCGTGCGCTTCAGCGTGGAGCGCAGCGTGCCGTCGTCGCGCCGGAAGTGACGTGCAGGTCCGTGCTGGCCAATAGGATAACGCGTTTCACAGCGTCAGCTGTTTCATCAGATCCATGCTGTCCATAGGGGACAGACGTATTAAAAAGGATATGAAATGCTGTGATAGGCTGGCGGCAAACATCAATTTAACAACATTGGCTAGAATGACAGAGATGGCGAGTGTATAAGCACTGCACCAGCGCAATATACAATGCAACTTAAATATGTTACCAATATGTATGACAGACATTATGGGGTATTATTGGGTATTATACAGCTCATATAGAAACGAAATGTTAAAAATGTTAAAAACCAGGTAATGACAAGGGGAAAAAATTGTAAATAAATCAATATATAATATATAATATATATACCTAAGAAATCATCATTACAAGTATGTTAAATGTTTAAAATGTTTAAAATACCTCACATTACAATAGATAATAATAAAATTATCCTAAAAATTATTATCAATATTAATTATATTAAAAATCATTGGTAATATATAAAAAACAATATAAAAAATATAAAGATATATATATATATACACACGCCTATGTATATTACATATACAATATGCACACATATACATCACCATATTGGGACCTATCAAAGGGATAACAAATGTATAAAAATACATGCATCCATAAAAAATGCACATATATATTTACACGCATAACACCATACACACACATATGTAATAAAAACATATGTACTTATATGGTATGGTAAAGGTATGGCTCACACAAGTGCAAACAAATACAAGACTGGTCATATAAGATGTATATATGCACGTGCTCTCCAACAGAGCTACTCCTAATATGACGACACTAAAAAAATGGGGAAGAACAATAGGGCACATAATTGATAAAGACATCAGATGACATTATTAGTGTCAATTTCTTCATTCAAGCCATACGGCGACATAGTGTTGAGAGAATAGATCCAATAGGTCTCCTGTTTGCATAAACGTTGGAATCTTTCTACTGCTGTAGGGGTTTCAGGAATTGCTTCAATAACCCAAACTTGCAGTAGTGATGTATCGCTGTGATGGTGGGAAGCGAAATGCCGTGCTACACTATATTTGGGGTTCGCTCCTTGAACAGCCCGCCTATGTTCACCAAATCTTGTGCGAAGAGGCCTGATAGTACGGCCAATATATAACAGGCCGCAAGGACAAGAGATACAGTAGATGACATAGGTGGTCGAGCAGTTATAAAAAGAATTCAATGTATACGTCTTATTATTAACTATAAAGTTCTTCTTGCCATGCGGGACATTAACACAGGCCAGACATTTAGATTTTTTACATTGATACATCCCAATCAAGGGGATCAAAGTTAATTGTTTGAGTCTTACTAGTTTAGAATTATCTGCGGGTTTGATTTTACTGGGCGCAATCTTGCCTTTTATATTGGGTGCTCTACGATAAGCAAATTTAGGTGAAACTAAGCATGCCCTCTAGGTGGTGTAACCCATGTTAAGTATGGCCGTCGTTCCCGCGTCGAAATTTTAAATTTCACGTCGTTTGCGTAAGTCGTCCGTGAATGGCGCTGGACGCCATTTACGTTAACGTCGAAATCAATGACGTCCTTGCGACGTCATTTAGCGCAATGCACGTCGGGTAATTTTACGGACGGAGCATGCGCAGTACGCTCGGCGCGGGAACACGCCTAATTTAAATGGTGCCTGCCCCATTTGAATTAGGCGGGCTTGCGCCGAGCGGATTTACGCTACGCCGCTGCAAGTTTACAGGTAAGTGCTTTGTGAATCAGGCACTTACGCTGTAAACCTGCGGCGGTGTAACGTAAATGGGATACGTTACGCCGTCGCAGCGTAACGTAATTCTATGTGAATCTGGCCCTTGGACCTTAGTTTGGTGCCCTCAATGCTTATGTGTGCATTCTCAATTCTGGGTTCTCCCCCTTTTCATTTTTTTTGTGTAGTGTTATTAAAGCAGAACTAAGATGCTCAATGATCACTCAACTGACCCATTGAAAATCTACATCCAGCACCTTTATGTTAACCTTTTTCTGACATTTTCCAGCACTTCAGGCTGTGAATATGAACGCACCATTGCTCTGTCTAGCAGGACTGACATGCAGCTGGAAGGAACTAGTCTAACACATTGAAGCTATTTAGAAACAGGTTTAAATAATAGAAACAAGTAGCAGTCATCCAACATATTGCTACATTGCTCAGCAACTGTTCCATGTGCGGGCAGACAGATGCTGACTACATTCCAGGGCCACCTTTTTGCCTTAAGTGGGTGAACAAAGAACTTCACTTACACAACATCTGTTACCACCTTCCAGTTCTGCTTGGAAAAGCTTTAAGCACTCCTTACTGCGACGGCGCTGGGGAGACCTAAATACAACTCTTTTGCTTTAGATTTAGCATTTCTTTCTAACTTTTTCTTACCCGATTATAATTCAGTTGCTACACCCTACAATAAAAATTAAATTTTTATTGGTCTAAAAAAAATGCTGGTCACCACTGGGGCACAACAAAAAATACTGTTTTTTTATGTACTCCATTTACACCACAAAGCTGACGTGATGCATGGTGTGTTACAGTGCAGAAAAATGCAGCATGTCTGCATTTTTTTCACACCTCACTGGATGGCGCAATGCGTATTATAACACACATCGCATAGCTCCATGTTAGAGCCACCACAGTAATGGCTTGCACCATAAAATGCAGCATTTTACCGAGCAGGCTAGTGTGAACCTATTCTAAAGGTGTAAACTCTGAGGCCCCGTACACACGACCGGATCTATCTGCTGAAACTGGTCCGACGGACCAGTTTCAGCGGACAGATCCGGTCGTGTGTAGGCCCGAGCGGACAATTGTCTGGCGGATCGGACAGATCCGGTCGTGTGTAGGCCCGAGCGGACAATTGTCTGGCGGATCGGACAGTTTCCAGCGGATCAAAATTTCTTAGCATGCTAAGAAATCTATCCGCTGGAAACCTGTCCGTCGGACGTGTTCGGTCGTCTGTACAGACTCACCGGACACGTCCGACCGACCGCCATCCCTCGCATGCGTCGTACTGATTCGACGCATGCGTGGAAGCTTTGCACTTCAAGGCCGCCCACATCACCGCGCCATCGTCGCGGCGACGGCGCGGCCACGCCCCGCGTATTGTTTACGCGCGGATTTCTGTCTGATGGTGTGTACAACCATCAGACAGAAATCTCCGGGCGGACATGTCCGCTAAAAACGGTCCGGCGGACCGTTTTCAGCGAATTGTCCGTCCGTGTGTACAGGGCCTGAGGGCCCATTTAATCCTTGTAATTAGCAGATAAAAAAGTCTGCACACCACTATCATCTATACCATTTAGCAACCAACTATAGATTAATTCACAGCGTATCAATCTGCTAGTAAGATTTTTTTTTAATATTTATAGTAAGCACAGAGCGAAAATAGTCTGGTTAAAAAAGTTTATCTAGTTCAACCATTATTTTTTTTTACAATCCTATATTCACAATTCTATACACAGGTGATCCAGAGGAAGGCAAAAAAAAAACAGCAAAGCATGATCCAATTTGCTTCAGCAGGGAAAAAACTTCCTTCCTGATCCCCAGAGAGGCAATCGGATTTTTCCTGGATCAACTTTACCTATAAATGTTAGTACTCAGTTATATTATGTACATTTAGGAAATAATCTAGCCCTTTTGTAAAGCAATCTACTAAGCTGGACAGAACCAGATCTTGAGGGAGTCTATTCCACATTTACACAGCTCTTACTGTGAAGAAACCTTTCCGTATTTGGAGATTAAATCTCTTTTCCGCCAGACGTCAAGAGTGCCCCCTTGTCCTCTGTGATGACCTTACAGTGAATAACTCAACACCAAGTTCACTATATGGATCTCTTACGTATTTATACATGTTGATCATATCCCCCCCCCCTTATTCTCCTCTTCTCAAGAGAGAATAAATTCAGTTTCTCTAATCTTTCCTCATAGCTGAGTTCAGTTTGGTTGCCCTTCTCTGCACTTTCTCCAGTTCCCCGATATCCTTTTTGAGAACTGGTGCCCAAAACTGAACTGCATATTCCAGATGAGGTCTTACTAATGATTTGTAAAGAGGCAAAATTATATCTCGCTCTCTGTAATCTATATCTCTCTTAATAAAATAAACATACAATTATACAATAGGTACAAATATCCACGTATGTGATATCATAATAAGCATAATACAGCATAGGTATTCACTCCACTGTTAACTCAAGACAACAAAAATACATACATATGGGTGCAGTGAGCACCACTAAGTCATATAGCAGCTGACGTTCAGAAACACAAACAGGAATTCAGTAACCAGAATAAAATAATGAAAAGAATATTTATATATCAATAAGTTCAAATGTGGTGGGGGACACTGGAAGGATAAAAATAATTTTGCACATATGATGTACGGTGTGTGGTTGTTAAAGCCCATATCTTTATTTCCGCAAATATACCGTATATACTAGAGTATAAGCCAACTCGAATAAAAGGTGAGCCACCTAATTTTACCACAAAAAACTGGGAAAACATATTGACTCGAGTATAAGCCTAGGGTGTCCATCTGCATGCCTCACTGTGCCTCACTTTGCCTCAATGTGTCCATGTGCATGCCTCACTGTGCCCATGCCTCACTGTGCCCATGCCTCACTGTGTCCATGACTAGACATGTGTGCCAAGTTCCGGGTCCAGGGGACCTACGACCGGCCGGTACCGGGTCCCCAAATATCTCCAGAGAAATGACTGTTTAACATGGGAGTCTATGGAAGGGGTGCCCGGCTTTGAAAAATTGGTGCTCCCTGGCCGTAGGTCCTCCGGACAACAAACTTTGCACACAAGTGTGTGGCTACATGTGTGCCAAGTTGGACCTACGGCCGGCTGGTACCGGGTCCCCAAAGTCCAGGAGATCAGACGGAAAAAGGTTACTCGAGTATGTGCTGAAAAACTCGGCTTATACTCGAGTATATATGGTATGTTATTTGGCGGCAAGAGGTTATAATTCATATTTGTAACCTCTTGCCACCAGGAGAGGTTACTGGCAGCATTCATATGTAAAAAATTTCTATATTGAAGTTTTGGCCATTTGTGTAGTACATAAACAAGTGCATGATTTTCCACATGCTCATGATCTCAGCAAAAACTGTTTGTCATACTTGTACACTGTTAATTGCACCCCAGATGTGTCAACCAGCACACACAGCAAAAAAACTCGCTGAAGCTTTTGCTGCATTGGCCGTGTGTGGGATAGCCCAAAGAAATAAATGAGTAAGGCTTGTAGGTAGGGTGCAGTGTGTGCAGCAGCAATAAGTCACAATCGGGTGTAATGAAAAACTTGTATTGAGACAATGTAGCAACAGTTTACAACACAACCGGTGGGAAAGCCACCCAGCCGAGCGCACTCACAGTTTCCATCAACGTGAAGGTGCAGATTCCAGCCAGACTGACAGCGTTTGTTGAGAGGGGGAAGAACAAGGCCTGGCCATCCCGTGCTCAATCGGGAAAGTGTCCAAAGGAGTTGCGACCCTATTCCTGCCCTCCTGGTCAAGGACCTGTCCCTTGCTCTATTACTGTCCCTCACAGGCAGGGTACCTGTCCTCGCTCTATCAACTTGCCAAAAGTGTGCCAAACCTGGGAGTCAGGGCCTTAAAAAGGCTCTGCTTGACCCAAGATGGTCGCCAGAGCCACATGTGGACTTACAAATGAATATCCCTACTTAACTTTGGACAAAAAATTCTTATCAGTATATTCAATGATTTGATGAATGTCATATGAAAGTGCTTCAAAATTTTGTTTTAGCATTCGATTTTGGGATCAATGTAATTTCCTGAATAAAAAACATACTCTATGCTGCTGGAAATTCGTTTTATAATAATTTTCGGTCTTGCTCCTTCGAATTTTATGGTTGAAAACGAACATCAAATTGACCCCACTCCAGGTGACTTCCAGTCTTTCTGCAGATTATGAAACGTCAAAGGATTTTTTTATCTGGCATAAACAAGCCTATGTATTTCTTTAGGGACTATGGAACCATCTCAATGTATACACAAGCTATATAAAGAATGCTTTTTTTTTTTTTTGCAACTAATTGTAATAGGATAATATATCCTCTAAAGTACAGAAATATTAAATATTTAAAGCGATGAAATATTAATGGTGAAATTGAAATCCCTGAATGGTATTTTTCTATCTTCATACTGAGGCATTGTTATCAGTGTAAATTAATATCTCTGCTTTGTACATTCTTTCTGTCAGCTGTTTCTAAACGGAGGTTTATTTACTGAGCATGTTGTTATTGAACGTGTTCCTGACAATTTAAAGGAAATAATTTGAAGAATAAGTGCCTTTGAAACGCATGCGCTTTTAACGCTGAACTCCAGGCAGAAACTTTTCAGCATTTTTAGAAAGGTCAATGTTTATCTATAACAAATATGTTATTCATAGTAAATTCAATGCTCCATACACTGCAGAATAAATCCTGGAATGTTTCATAATAACGACTCCTTCCCCAGGCCTCGGGTCATGTAATATCCTGTTTGTAGTTCTTTCTTAAAGCTGAAAGTTAGCTAAAAAAAAATCCCTACAGCTTTAGTCACCACACCTACCTGTAATGAAGTATGGGCCAGATTCAGATATATTTACGTTGCTCCACGGCAGCGTAACATATCCCATTCACGTTACACCGCCGCAGGTTTACAGCGTAAGTGCCTGATTCACAAAGCTCTTACCTGTAAACTTGCGGCGGTGTAACGTAAATGCGCTCGGCGCAAGCCCGCCTAATTGAAATGGGGCGGCCATTTAAATTAGGCGCGTTCCCGCGCCGAACGTTCTGCGCATGCTCCGTTAGGAAATTTCCCTATGTGCTTTGCGCGAAATTACGGTGCCCCGACGTTTTTTTTAAATGTGACGTGCGTTACGGCGTTTCGCATTCCCGGACGTCTTACGCCGTCGTATCTCTTCTGTGAATCTGGCCCTATGTACCATGTTGTTCAGCTGAATACTTGGGAAATCTTCACTGCAGGAATGCCCCGTCCTCTTTCTGTCTCTGAACTTCCAGCAGTGCAATTCAGGTCTTCGGGACAGAACAGATCGTTCCCAAGCCAGGCTGTATAGACACACACACCGTGACATTTTTATTGACAGCAGCAGGAGCCAATGGCTTCCACTGCTGTCTCTGAGCCTGAGCCTGTGAGAGGGGAAGGAGTTACTCCTCCAGGTGGGTATATGGAAACGGAACTCTCCTCAGGATGGAAGCAACAAGTGCAAGCTAGGCATATAGCAGTTAGGTAAGGGAAAGTTCTGGACAGCTCCACTCCAAACAAATGCCTTTATTGTAAAAAGATTTCAAAAGTACAAGCCACAGCAGAATACAGGACAGAGAACTTACGCGTTTCACACTTTCAATGGTGCTTAATCATATAATTAAGCACTGTTGAAAGTGTGAAACGCGTCAGATTTTCTGTCCTGTATTCTGCTGTGGCTTATACTTTTGAAATCTTTTTACAATAAGGAATTTTTTTTGGAGTGGGGCGGTTCAGAACTTTCCCTTACTTGTGAGAGGGGAGAGAGAGAACCAGCGCTGCTGCAGATGTTCAGCGTTGGATTAGTAAAGGACTGGATCAATACAGGTAATGAATTAAGGTAAAAACGTTTTGGCTTTAGAATCACTGTAATGGAGGAGTAGGCAGGAGGGGGCGTGTCCCTGTTGGACCATTTGTACTGCAGTTCTGCCCGAAGACCCGAAGCTGTTAACCACTGCAGCCCCGGAAGTCCGTTTTTTTATCCTACCTAAAATACACTGACACTGGCCTTGCCCCGAAAACTGACCTAATGAAGCCCTAATCCAACCAATGTTATATCATTTTTTTTACACAGTCTTTTTTTTATTTTAATTTTATTTAATTTTATTTATGTATTATGTCTCCTCTATAGAGGAAAAAAAGATGGAATTTATCTTTTTCTCAATTCAAGAGGAGACAGAGTACAGGAGTGGATTACAAGAAATCAGATGTCCATTGATCATCCTTCTGATAATGATTGTATTTTATTGATATTACTGGCATTAGACATTGTAAGCTGGGACTTGTACTGTGCTTTGCTGGTTTGTGGGATGGATTTCATAGTAATCACTGTAATAGACAATCAAGCCATGTACACACGACCGTGATTCCCGGCGGTATAAAGTCCGCCAGGAGTCCAGACGGCAAAACCGAGAACCTGCTCGGTAAGTTTCCCTGTGTACACCCGGCTGGGTTTCCCGTCGGGAAAACTGCAGGAAGAGCTGATTTTACCAGATGGCAAGCAAAACCAGGCAGGTGGCTATAGCCCAGCCAAGGCCTTTGATTGCATGGATGATCGTAGGGGTAAACTCTGGATGGATGGCTGCATAAGTATACCCAAACACTGATGACGCCGTTCTATCCAGGACCATTAATTCAGTGATAAACTCAGCAGTGACCCAGGAAGAGAAAACCAACCATAGTATAATATTACCTCCGTTGGTATTTATTAGGTAAAAATATATATTGCACTTACATTTAGAAACGAGACAGCGTGGTGACGTCAGCACGTATCCTCCCCCAGACGCATTTCGTCATACGTGATGCTGTCAATGGGGAGGCTTTATTTCCATCACACTGAAAGCTTGTCATGTCCCTGTAGGGGGTCAATCACCATATTAGTGTGCACTGTGTTGGCCATGAGAATTTGGGATTTTCGACCCTGGTTTGGGATGTGGAATGCTCTAGCCAGACTGGCCAAAAATCTGGCCAAAAATCCATTAAGTAACCCTGGGCTTGGGATTCCCCCTCCCAGGGATCAGAAGTAAGAGATTTCAGAGAAATTATATTCAATAGCCCTGAGCTAAAGACCTATTGCTAAGTAATATCCGTTCTGAAGAAGTTGGATTCCATGAGGTGAACAATATCTATTAGGCATGTGCATTTCGTTTCGTTCCGAATCGAAATTCGGACAAATTTTTCATTATTCGGACATTCGGATGCATACGAATTCCCGAATTGCAATATTAATGAATTTACCGAATCCGAACGAACGTTTTCGATTCCGAATCGAAAACCCGCGGACGAAATTCGATTTTTTTTTTATTTTTTTTTCGAATTCCGATCGAATTTCGTCCGCGGGTTTTCGATTTGGAATTCGAAAAAATTTTTTTTTTTTTTTGGAATTCCGATCGAATTTCGTCCGCTGGTTTTCGATTTGGAATTCAAATTTTTTTTTTTTTTTTTTTTCGAATTCCGATCGAATTTCGAAATTATATTCGAAGAGAGAATTTTCTAATTCGACCGGATTTTTCGAAATTCGGTCGAAAACGAACGAGTTCCGAAAACGAATTTAACACATGTAACGAACCTAACTTAACGAAATTAATTAAATAACGAATTAAAACGAAACAAAATTTTCCCTTTTGCACATGCCTATCTATATGGGAAAGTTGTAATTGGCCCACTGGGTCATACACATTGCTGCATTATGGAGTAATTGCTCTTGAAATGCACCACCAACCTTGGACTCCGTCCTCTTGATGGCCCTGGTGTTGCTGAGGTACCCCTGTAGCTACAGGGACAAGAAAGGGCTCTCGTAAATACATTTTCCCTAAAGCCTTGTACACATAGAGCATTTAGTTAGTTTATAATCTAGAAATAGACCGTGGCCATCTTAAGTGTGGGCATCATGAAACCAGACTGTATGACTTCCTGGATTTCAGCCTTGCAGATCTCGCACATGCTCAGTGCTGCACAAGCAATGTAATAGGTTTCAGTCAGGTTTCCATAGCAACGGGAGTGTCAGAGGAAGTTGCCGCCCCTTCTCTATGCAAATAGGCTATTTGCAAGGACTACTGGGATACATGATGCCTATCCAAAAACCCTTGCGAATAGCCATGTGACTTAATAGCCTAGGCTAATAAGGAGGAGGAAGTAATGAAGGACTACAAAATAAAGGTATTTACAAGCAACAAAAATAAATAAAAATTGTCCATTCTGAACACTATGAGATTGGGGCATGCAGCACAGACAAACATAAAAAAATGGGTGAAACTCCACTTTACCACCTGTTAAATAATTGTCCTGAAACATGACCCGGCTTAACAACCTGCTGGAAGGTGCAGTGACAGATTGGCTTTCTTTCTATTGACTATTAAATAAAACATTAATTTGGTCTCTTTAGCCAACGGTGTGAGTCTATGGGCTAGATCCACATAGAGTTAGGCCGGCGTATCAGTAGATACGCCGACCTAACTCGGAATCTGCGCCGACCTAAGTTTAAGTGTATTCTCAAACAGAGATACACTTAAACCTATCTAAGATACGACGGCTTGCACCGTCCTATCTTAGGGTGCAATATTTAGGCTGGTCGCTAGGTGGCGCTTCCATTGCGGTCGGCGTAGAATATGTAAATCACTAGATACGCCTATTCACGAACGTACGCCCGGCCGACGCAGTACAGATACGCCGTTTACGTAATGCATTATCAGGCCTAAAGATATTCCATCAAATAGCTGGAACAGTAATGTTAAGTATGGCCGCCGTTCTCTCGTCGAAATTCGAAATTTTTACGTCGTTTGCGTAAGTCGTCCGTGAATAGGGATTTACGTCATTTACGTCCACGTCGAAACCAATAGGCCCGTGCGGCGTACGTTGCCGCAATGCACACTGGGATATGTAGGCGGATGGCGCATGCGCCGTTAAAAAAAAAACGTCAATCACGTCAGGTCAAACAAAATTAACATTAAACACGCCCCCTCAGACTATTTTGAATTAGGCGCCCTTACGCCCGCCCGCTTTAGGCTACGCCACTGTAACTTAGCAGGCAAGTACTATGTGAATCATGTACTTGCCTCGCTAACTTACGGTGGCGTAGTGTAAAGACGATACACTACGCCGCCGCAAAGTTAGGGCGGCCTTTGTGGATCTAGCCCTTTGACTGTTTCTTGTATGTTTGGACTTTTTCCCAAGAACCCCATCCCTTTGTGTTTTTTGTTTTTTTTGTTTTTATTCTGATATATTTATATGAGCATTCTCACTGAAACTAACCAGCTTGAGTAATGAGTAAACCTTTACAATACTGGATACTATTATTCAAAGTTCAAACTGCTCTCTTTGTATGTACAAGCAATACAAATCCAGCAGAAGTTCTAACCCTTCTGCACTTTATCCCAAACCTTATAAAAGTTTTGGTTGGAGCTATGTTTTATCATTTGAAAACCACAGGAACCTCATCTCTCAGAGTTTAGCTCTTATGCCAGAACTTCTACAAAGTCATTGAGTACAATCACTCATCGTTACCCAGATTTAATCATAAACAGAAAATATTGCTTCCAGCCCTTTTCATTTAAACCCTTTTAATTTCGTTACACCTAGTTCCAGATGAGACATAGTCGATGAAGAAATACCGTCATTATTATGCATTTACTGCCATTTCAAGCACTTCACAAGTTTTACACGGCTATTTTTATGGCTAATTGAGCCCATTGACAGTATGTTGCTGCATCCCGAATTGTTTCACCTGTAAACGTATATCTGCTCTAAGACGAGACCGAAATCTGTTATTAAAAACACGTCCTGGACACATTACGGGATATTTTAATGTACATTTTCCTGTGTACTGAAGTTGGGGCAATCCTCCCACACTATGGCTTTTATATTACACTGAAATCATTCTATTAAAAGGTTACATGCAAAGAGGATCCCTCAGGCATCAGAGTTTAACATCTGTTAATGTCTAATCGTGCTTAATGTCATTTTTATATAGGCATAAAACAAAGGATATTAACTAATACTTAATGAATTCCGACTACAAATAAGTTAGAGAATAAGGGTGCTTCCCATGAAATCGGCTGATAGGTGCTTTATGCATAAATAAAAGTCCAGTTTTGTTGTTGGGTAAAAAAAATTACCTTCAGCTCAACTCTATGGGCCAAATCCTCAGCCAGGCGGCGTAACTTAACTTTCAGCAGTTAAGTTACACTGACTTAAAGTTTCTACCTAAGTGCCTGATCCACAAAGCACTTACCTAGAAATTTCAGGCCGTGTAACTTAAGTGCCGCCGTCGCAAGGCGGTCCTCCTCTCCGGGGGGCGTTTAAAATTTAAATGAGGCGCGCTCCCGCGCCGGCCGTACTGCGCATGCGTGTGACGTAATTTTCCCGACGTGCAGCGCGCGAACGTAATTGACGCCGGGCGGCTTTGTGGATTGCGACGGGACACTAAAGTTGCGACGGGTGAAAAAAATATACGCGCCGGGAAAACAAATAATTATAAAAAAAAATGACAGCGTCGCTCAGCATGCATTCCTGAGAGGGAGAACTCCATGCCAATTTTCAAAGAAAAAACCGGCATGGGTTCCCCCCCCCCAGGAGCATACCAGGCCCTTAGGTCTGGTATGGGTTGTAAGGAGACCCCCCCACGCCAAAAATTCGACGTAGGGGGTCCCCCTACAATCCATACCAGACCCGTATCCAAAGCACGCTACCCGGCCGGTCAGGAAGGGAGTGGGGACGAGCAAGCGCCCCCCCCCCCCTCCTGAGCCGCGCCAGGCCGCATGCCCTCAACATGGGGGGGTTGGGTGCTCTGGGGCAGGGGGGCGCACTGCGGGCCCCCCCACCCCAGAGCACCCTGTCCCCATGTTGATGAGGACAGGACCTCTTCCCGACAACCCTTGCCGTTGGTTGTCGAGGTCTGCGGGCGGGGGCTTATCGGAATCTGGGAGTCCCCTCAAATAAGGGGGCCCCCAGATACCGGCCCCCCACCCTAAGTGAATGGATATGGGGTACATCGTACCCCTACCCATTCACCTGTAGGCAAAAAGTAAAAGTTAGTAAACACACAACACAAGGGTTTTTAAAATAATTTATTATTCTGCTCCGGAGGCCCCCCCTGTCTTCTTTATTAGCTCTATTACCAGGGGGGGCTTCTTCTTCCACTCTCCGGGGGTCTTCTTCCACTCTCCGGGGGGGTTTCTTCTTCCGCTCTCCGGGGGGGAGCTTCTCCGCTCTCCGGGGGTCTTCTTCTCTCTTCGCCGCTCTCCGCTGTTGACTCGGCGAACCCCGGTTCTTCTCCAGCTGTCCGGTGCCTTCTTCTTCAGCGCTGGCTGCCTGCTATCTTTGTGTGTTAGCTCAATTACTAACAGGCAGCCGGCGCGGTCTTCTGTGACGTCAGGTTCTTCTTCTCCCCTCTTCCGATGTTGCCTCGTCGCCTCTTGTCACTGTAATGATGGAAGCGCGCCTTGCATCCCATTTATATAGGCATCACCGTCCCATCATGCTCCGGTAGGTACCCACGTGGTGGGTGCCTACCCACGTGCACCCACCACGTGGGTACCTACCGGAGCATGATGGGACGGTGATGCCTATATAAATGGGATGCAAGGCGCGCTTCCATCATTACAGTGACAAGAGGCGACGAGGCAACATCGGAAGAGGGGAGAAGAAGAACCTGACGTCACAGAAGATCGCGCCGGCTGCCTGTTAGTAATTGAGCTAACACACAAAGATAGCAGGCAGCCAGCGCTGAAGAAGAAGGCACCGGACAGCTGGAGAAGAACCGGGGTTCGCCGAGTCAACAGCGGAGAGCGGCGAAGAGAGAAGAAGACCCCCGGAGAGCGGAGAAGCTCCCCCCCCGAGAGCGGAAGAAGAAACGCCCCCCGGAGAGTGGAAGAAGACCCCCGGAGAGTGGAAGAAGAAGCCTCGATTTTTCGGCGGAGGGGGGGTCTCCTTACAACCCATAACAGACCTAAGGGCCTGGTATGCTCCTGGGGGGGAACCCATGCCGGTTTTGATTTTACAAATTGCCGTGGAGTTCTCCCTCGGGAATGCATACCAAATGCCGTCGCTTGAATGTGCTTTTACATGGTGTTACTAACTTTACACTTTGTAAAAGCAGCCCTAGTTTTACACTTGGCAAACTAAAACTTACGGCGAAAAAACGAAGCACAAAAGCTTTGTGGATCGCCCTAAGTGCTAATTTGCATACCAGAAGAGGCATTTCGACTCGAAATGCCCCCAGTGGCGGATGAGGTACTGCATCCTAAGATCCGGCAGTGTAAGTCCCTTAGGCCTCGTACACACGGCCGAGGAACTCGACGTGCCAAACACATCGAGTTCCTCGGCCAGTTCAGCACTGAAGCCGCCGAGAAGCTCGGCGGGGCGAGAGCTCCCATAGAACAACGAGGAAATAGAGAACATGTTCTCTATTTCCTCGCCGAGCTCCTCGTCGGCTTCCTCGGCCGAAAGTGTACACACGGCCGGGTTTCTCGGCAGAATTCAGCCAGAAACTCGGTCGGAAGCTGAATTCTGCCGAGGAAACTGGTCGTGTGTACGGGGCCTTACAGATGTCGGATCTTCTGCCTAACTTTGGAAAACTGCTTCTGAGGATCAGTTCCAAAGTTAGAACCAGAGATACGACGGCTTACGCCGGAGTATCTCTTTTGTGGATTTGGCCCTATATGTTGCAAATAGGCTACATGGCAGATCCTTAAGGCTGAACTCCAAGGTGAGCAAATATTGTCTAAATACAATATTGTGTATTCTAAGCTAAAACATTTTTAAATAGATGAAAGTTATTATATGAATGGTGATGCACCCTTAAAGCCGAATACCAGGAATTTAGCCACTTTATAAGATGTGCATGTATACAATGAGCTAAGTCCAACGAGGTGTATGCCACTTCTTGAACTTATATCTATTATTTACATCTCACAGTGTTATGGCGCTCCTGGAGGAGACACTCGAGGGTTCTGAGAGGAGGGAAGCACACAGAACATCTATGCTTGCCCCTCCCCTGTCTATTCATAGAAGCCATTGTATTTTGTGCACAAGGTCACATAGTACAAAGGCTTCTGTGATTGGGAGGAACAGGCATTGTAGCTGCCTCAATTCTGCTGGTGAAGGAGCTGACACCAGAAGGCTCACCATTGGAGCTTCCAGAACTATAGTGATAGCTGTCTGACAGCTCCAGACAGTGGCATGAACCTGATTGGATTTATCCATATTACTGTATGCCAGCACTTTTTACAAAGTGTTGTTATTCTGTTTTCTAAACATTTAAAATCCTTTTTTTGCTGTTTTTTTTTTCTTTTACAACAAATTTTATTAGTAATCAGTCAAATAAACAGAGCCAAAAATCTTATCCACTGGCTTTATACTTTGCCTTACCATGCAATGAACCAGTGAATTATTCTAATCTTTCACACAACCTGCCTCCAGTTAAACCACAGCACTCTTTTGAGGTATAAAGCTTTTTCTTTTTTCTTTATACATAGATTTATAAATATTAACGCAGATCCCATATGCCAACCTCATTATATGAGGATATATAGGCTGGCATACAATTGAGGCATCATATACATATAGCTTTAGATTTTTATACCTGCTGTTTCTCTACATCCCCAGCTCCTTGCTGATACGGTCCTGGTTTGCACTTAGGCGATCACCACGTCCACTGCCCGTGCAACCAAGGAGTTATTCTTTTACCTTTTGTCTATCTAAATTTTTTTCTCCAGGCCAATCTGGCCACTCCTATTACCCTATATTGGACTCTGTTGTATTGTTGGACATGTAAGTATATGAGTACCATGTATTATGCCTTTGCCATGTTCCATCTGTTGCCATTAGGTGGACAATAACATTTATTGGATGTATAATGTTATTAAAAATATTTTTTATATTTTAAGCCGCATACACACGACCATTTTTCATGTCATGGGAAAAACAAAGTTTTTTTCGACGTGATTCTTGTCAAGCCTGCCTTGCATACACACGATCATGAAAAAAATGCTCAAGCAAAGCGTGGTGACGTACAACACGTACAACAGCAGTATAAAGGGGAAGTTCCATTTGGGTGGCCCCACCCTTTGGGCTGCTTTTGCTGATTTCGTGTTAGTAAAAATTTGGTGAGAGACGATTCGCGCTTTTCAGTCTTCGTGCTTTTTAGTCTGTTACAGTGTGAGGAATGTGCTATCTCCATTACAAACTCTAGTTTTAACAGAACGAGTGCTCCCGTCTCATAACTTGCTTCTGAGCATCCGTGTTATTTTCACGTTGTTAAAGCCTACACACAACCGTTTTTCACGACGGGAAAAACGATGATGTAAAAAACAACAAGAAAAAATAGAGCATGTTCTAAATTTTTAATGCCCATTTTTCACATAGAGAAAAATGCTCTGGAGCCCACACACAATCATTTTTAATGACCAATTTAAAAAATTGCATTTTTCACATCATGAAAAACGGTTGTGTGTACGCGGCATTAGATTACTACTAATAATATAAAATGCCTATCAGACTATCCCTGAAGAAGGAGTTTATTACACTCCGTAATGCGTAGGAAATACAATTGCATATTTTATGTCTACACCATCGGTGACTGTACACTTGGAACTCTCCAGGAAATATGTGCATCTCAAGTGATTTGTATAACAATCCAACTGCTATGTTTTTATAAATGTTTGTTACTCTTTTTGATATTTGTTAATAAAACTACTAGATTTTTACAATACACAGTGTTTCACAATCTGTGCCTAAAAAGTCCCACCCCTAAGGGGAAATCTTTGCCATATAAAATTTAGAGTTAGGCAGGGCTGGACTGGGACAAAAATTGGGCCCTGGACTTCATTTAGACTGGCCCACTTTGACATGTCTCTCCTATGGCGGCTAGACAACTCCCCCCCCCTCCGGCCACCCAAGCCCCCTCTCCCGCTTCACTAGGCACTAGCCGTTCTACTTTATTAGAGTAGAATGACTGGTACTGGTACTCTTAGGCCCCGTACACATGGTCGGTTTGGTCCGATGAGAATGAACCGAAGTTCATTTTCATCGGACCAAACCGACCGTGTGTATAGGCTATCGGTCTGTTTTCCTTCGGTCCAAAATTTTAAAACATGCTTCAAAACCGAACCGATGGACCGCTGCCCCATCGGACCAAACCGATTTTTAGTACAGAAAAGCATCGGTTCAAAACCCGTGCATGCTCAGAATCAAGTAGACGCATGCTTGGAAGCATTGAACTTCGTTTTTTTCAGCACGTCGTGTGTTTTACGTCACCGCGTTCTGACCCGATTGGATTTTGAACTGATGGTGTGTACACACATCAGACCATCAGGCCACTTCAGCGGTGAACCGATAAAAACGGTCCGTCGGACCATTCTCATCGGGTTTTGTCCGACCGTGTGTACGGGGCCTCATAGGCAGTTCCTGTCGGAAAGCTAGACATTATTTCACCCGGGGCAAAGAATCAGTTTGGTGCTCCCCCGTTTTGGACAAGATTAGGCAGAAGTGAGAAACTCCCAGGCCATAGCTGTTTAGTCAGCTGTCTGTCCCCTCCCCCATGCTCCTCTGTCGTCCCCCCTGCTCCTATGGTCCTCCCCCTGATTCTCTGTTCCCCCCAGGTGAGTGCTGCAGAGAGGGAGAGGAGGTAAGCTTTGCGGGGAGGAAGAGATAGAGGAGCAGAGGGGGGCAGCGGTCCGCTGTCACTGAAGCCGGCCCACTGAGCCATCGGCCACTGGGAAACTCCCTGTAGTCCCAATGGTCAGTCCATCCCTGGAGTTAGGACTGCAGATAATACTGGGGTGCCATAAAGAGGCTCTGCAGCTTCCGCATACAGTATTTGAAAATGTGTGCCGCATAATTTTTTTGGTTGCAGGCTGGCCGGTAAGTTGAGCTGGGAATTTTCTTTGGTTTTGTTTTGTTGCCCTTCCATGTGCTCCTTGCTGCGAAGGCCCGTTATAGGTGGGGGCAGGGGCCATTTGTTTGTTAGTTTATTTTACCACTCTGTTTATTTAGGGCACAGAAGTGGAACTAAACTTTAAACAGATTGGGGAAAACTCCCCCCAATGATTTCCCAATGCTGAACATTCAGCAACAGTAGTATAACTGTAAAGAAATGGATAAATGATTCCTACATTGTTTTAAAGTTGAGGTTTTCAGGAAGGTAATAGAAACTAGAGAGTGTCAGATTATGATGTTAATGTAGATCTCAGGAGAAAAATTAGTGTGAATTCCCTCTAGAAATCCCTATAATTAAACAGTTCCAGTTGGAGAGCTGTGTCATGTTATATAACCCAGAACATCTGCCCCGCTTTAAAGATAACTGCACCTCCAGCACAATAGCTAACATGGCCCTTACATCATGTAAACGTGTCTGCGCAAATCGTTCGACGTTTTATGGATCACATTTGTTCTGCTTTATGTGACGCACATTCTAGGCCACGAATCCTGGTGTTGTCCAATGCAGATAAAGGGGACACCAGGAAAAATATGAACACTGAAAACAGACATATTCACCTGTTTTATGTTTTTTCTGAGCATTTTAAATTGTAAGTACAATTAAATAGCAATGATTTCATTGCTGAAAAGGAAACAGTGCCATATACACATGGTAAAAAGCAATACGAACGAATAAAACAGAGTCCTGTATGGCCCAACAATGAAACAAACAGGGCTGCTAGAGTAACAAGCCCCCCACATGGGGTGTCTGATCCCCCAAGGACTTTAAAAACATATGAGATCCCTTCTCAGGTATAGGGTAGACATCTACTGCATCGCTTTAACTGACAATTGCGCGGTTGTGCAACGTGGCTCCCAAACAAAATTGACGTCCTTTTTTTCCCCACAAATAGAGCTTTCTTTTGGTGGTATTTGATCACCTTTGTGGTTTTTATTTTTTGCGCTATAAGCAAAAATAGAGCGACAATTTTGAAAAAAAGCAATATTTTTTACTTTTTTGCTATAATAAATATTCCCAAAAAAGATATATATTTTTTTTCCTCCGTTTAGGCCGATACGTATTGCAATTTTTTTACCAAAAATATGAAGAAGAATAAGTGTATATTGATTGGTTTGCGCAAAAGTTATAACGTCTATAAAAAAAGGGGAATGGTTTTATGGCATTTTTATTATAAATTTTGGTAATGGCGGAGATCTGCGATTTTTTTTTTTATCGTGACTGCGATATTACGGCGGACACATCGGACACTTTTGACGCTATTTTGCGATCATTGTCATTTATACATCGATCAGTGCTATAAAAATGCTGTGTAAATAACACTGGCAGGAAAGGGGTTGATCACTAGGGGGCGATGAAGGGGTTAAGTGTGTCCTAGGGAGTGATTCTAACTGTGTGGAGGCTGGGCTGCCTGTGACATGACACTGATCACTGCTCCCGATGAGTGTCCTGTCACTAGGCAGAACAGGGAGATGCCTTGTTTACAATGGAACCCCCCCCCCCCCCCGTTCTGCCGCTCCGTGACACGATTGCGGGACACAGTCATGGAGCTTGCGGCGGCAGATTCAAAGCAATGTACCTGTACGTTGCTTTGCCTGCCCATGTCATTTTGCTGGGGTATAGGTTAGCCAGTCGGCAAGTGGTTAATATCACTTTAAAGCTGAACGGACTCCAAAAAGAGTCAATTTCCTGGCACAGCCCCCTCCCTCCAGACAAGTATAAAAAATACAAATGAATGCAGCTCTGTATTCATTAATACAATGTTAAATATACTTTGTGTGAATGCAAAAAGTGTAAATACCTGAATGTGACCTGCTATCAGCCTCTTGCAGTCCCTATACAACAGAGCTTGGACTAGGACAGGGAGAAGCCGCACAACGTGCCAATCAGTAGTGATGTAGAGCTGCGTTTCTCAATCGGGGATCCGTGGCACCCTGGGGTTCCGCAAAGAGGCCATGGCAAAAAGACAAAAACGAATACCGTGCTAACCCGGTATACAGAGAGAAGAGAGAGCACAGCCCGAACCTCTTCCTCTCGACTCTCTCCGCTATCTATACTCCAGTGGGCAATACAGAATGCAGTTCAGGGCCACCCGCCCATGTCCTGCCAACTGATGATTGTTTATGTAGCTCCTGGTCTCAGGTATACTTAGCCCTACCTTGCTAAGGAGTGATTCGTAATTGTTCCACATGTTTGACTGTTAAGAGTTATGGAGACTCCAAACAGTGTTTTCGGTCATTGCTTTTCCAGATTTGCTTTCAGTTGTTTTGTATTCAGTTTAGAGTTCTTTGTTAAACTCTGCATCTTAGAATGAAAAATCCTCAAGCAATCCACATGAGTGTGAGCGTTTCTAACAGAGCAAGATATTTTTATCAATAAATAAAACCATTTTAATCCGATAGAGGCTTTTGCCATTTCTAATCGCCCTGATGGCATATTGTCGTTGGAAGGTGAAAAGCGGCACAGAGTGAATTATTGTAAAGCGATGAACTGCTCTCCAGCGACAGCAATCAAATAGACAGCACCGCGGGCTAAAAATCACCGCCGCCTTTTATTCATCAACAGGTTTTGTGTACAAAAACCCCCTTTTTTTCAGCCCCCTCCGCCTCGCTGGAGAAAGCACTCACATTTATTTGGCAAAATTAAATCTGAGTCCAGAAGGGCCTGTTTCTCACTTACCGGTATTAAATTAAATTAATTTCCTGTTGCAGTTCAGAAAGACAAACTTTTCAAAATGTTACATTCATAAAACGGTGACAAGAGCAAAAGGACAGCAGACTTTTTTCGGTAAGATTTAATGCCGTTCTCAGCCTACAACTTTTTCTCTGTATTTTTAAAATGCCACCTACATCGCTCATCTTTTATGGTGTGAGGGCTGACGAAATGTTCAATAAAGTTAGGTTTTTATCTTGCAAATGAAATGGGGTAGAATGACCTATGTTTAATGTAGAAATGTCTCTGAGAAAGCAGGAGGGGACACTACTACTTATTGTAAATGGAATATATGGAGTTCCTGTATCCTATCTATCTATCTATCTATCTATCTATCTATCTATCTATCTATCTATCTATCTATCTATGTGTATGTACTGTATATATGTTACATTATATGGCCAAATGCATATAGGTGTTTCCTTTGAAGGGTCCAAGGATATTATAGATAATTGTGCTCTTCCAACCTTGGGGTAACAATGCAGGGAAGGCCTTTTTCTTTTCAAGCCAGCACCATCAAGACATGGTTTTATGAATTTTGTGGGGAGGAACTTAAAGGGGTTGTAAATGTAAAAAAATAAGTTTTCCTAAATAGCTTCCTTTACCTTAGTGCAGTCCTCCTTCACTTACCTCATCCTTCGATTTTGCTTTTAAATGTCCTTATTTCTTCTGAGAAATCCTCACTTCCTGTTCTTCTGTCTGTAACTCCACACCGTAATGCAAGGGTTTCTCCCTGGTGTGGAGTGTTGTGCTCGCCCCCTCCCCTGGAATACAGGAGAGTCAGGACGCTCTCTACGTTGCAGATAGAGAAAGGAGCTGTTATACTCACAAGATGAGTTGTATAACACGCTTTGAAAATTAGTACAGCTGGTACACAGCAACGCCAGAAGAACCCGGTGAAAACACGGATCAAGTGGTATCTGACCGGTGGTATGGATGACGCGTTTCAGGGGCGTACCCCTTTCCTCAGAGCCTTGGTGATCTGTAGAGCAACTACAGATCACCAAGGCTCTGAGAAAAAAGGTACGCACCTGAAACGCGTCAGCCATACCACCGGTCAGATACCACTTGATCCGTGTTGTCACTGTGTTCTTCTGGCGTTGCTGTGTACCAGCTGTACTAATTTTCAAAGCGTGTTATACAACTCATCTTGTGAGTATAACCATTGTTTTAATACATATAATAAAACCCTTTTATACGGTATCACACTAGGTCGGTGCGCCCTCCTTTCTTTTTTCCCTTTTCTAGTCGTATGAATTCCCATGATTCTGAGGAGGGCCGCAAGACCTTTGAATATACCCTGTAATTGGACCGTGTTACCCTATAGCAGGAGATACCAAAGCGCAGGAGAATTTTCTATTTACTAAATTTGATTGTGAGCCAGGTCTTCTCATTCATCATCAGTACCTAACCTCACAAATGCTTGTTTGACTGAATGGTTGATGGTGAATTCACATGGACACGTTTCAAGATCTTGTGAAAAGCCTTCTCAGAAGAGCAGAGGCTGTTATAGCTGCAGAAAAGGACCAACTAAATATTAATGCCCATGGTTTTGGACTGAGATGTCCATCTAGTTCATGTAGGTATGTTGATCGGTTGTCCACAAACGTTTGGCAACGTTCTGAGCAAAAGAATGCAATTTTCAAAAATGTGCTTTCACCTTTTGTAATCGGGTAAATACAGTATGTAGAACTGCATCTGAATATTATATATTTATTTATTGGTTATTTTATCTTTTATAGTCAAAAAAAGAAGGGGGTACTCAAAGGTTCTTTTCATATTTTTACCAGACTGACTACTGTTACGAAAAAGAATGTTGTATATGGAGTTCAATATCTCAAGCCTAAATTACACACACAGTTGAATAAGACAGAGGAGTAATGCCCCCCTGTGACATACCTAGCCTGGACAGAGGCTTTTGGAGGGGACTGAATGCTAGCTTCTTGCCTTGCGATCATGGGCCCTGGCATTTGGGGGGAACGGTGCTCTTTGTGAGCTGTATGCCTAGGGACCCCGAGGTGGTGTTACTTTGGATTCAGGTCCATATCCCCCCCAAGACACACAGACTCTGGGAATACTGCATATGCTATATTAGAAATAGTGAATGATTCATAATGTTGGGACACATACTGTTAGAAGATACTGATGTCAACTCCAGCCACCTGTCTGTCTGTTATAATGTAAATTAGTTTAGTATAACTTCTAAGAGTCTTTCACCCATTGTTGTCTGTGCTAATTAACCCTGCAAGGAGTTTTGTATTGATATGCATGATAATCAAGGGTCAAGTCCTGGGGAAAAAAGTGTGGGAACTCCCACCCAAGATCCATTCCCCCACCAAAAAAAAATTATACGCTCATATGCATAATTACTAACCACATGTTTTTTCTTTCTAAATCCCGCGATAACTCGTGGCAGACCTCCGCAATGTCTCCTGGGAAAAATGACAAAAGCTCCCAGGAGACATTGCGGCATCGAGGAAGTGACGGAATACCTGCACACTACCCGATGAATCCATATACAGGAAGCGGCCAGTAACATAAAGGATTACTAAGGTTCGCCTGTCCCTGACAGTGACTCCAGCTGGGCATCGCCGCTTAGTGAAGGATTGGCTCGGGCGGCTCGGCTGCTCTAGTCCTGCAAAGGGAACTGCGTTCCTGCTGTTAAAAAAGTGCAGGAACTCCGTTCCCACGCGTTCCCGCAGGACTTGAGCCCTGATGATAATGTGTATTGTAGTTAGGGAGTCACATTGGCTGCTTTAAGGGATTTGTTAATTAGCTCATGTTAATTTATATTTCTGGTATTGGTAGAGTAATATGAGCAGGAGGTAGGAGCCTCCTCTTCTACTGTATATAAAACTTGTATTCCGGTTCTAATAAACAGTCCATGTTCAGCAATCAAATGAGTATCATCTTGTTTGTAATTGTCAGCAGTTGGAATATCTGATATCTATATTCAGACTGGGAGGAAGTGGTATATGACGAAAGCACTCAAGCGGAGTGTGGGATGTTGAATTACACCCCCCATGCAGACTTTTAGTTATGTTGAAAGTAAAAGGCTACTACCGTGATCTCTCTTTAGTAACTCCACAGCGATTGATCTTCACCTATACAAAGTGCCAACTTGAGCCTGTGAAGGAGTGAACAAAAAAGCCCCGCCCTCTGAAAAGCCTAACAAGGCCCTTGCACAAAGGTTATCTTTGGGCTGTGATCAGGGAACATGAGAGCAGATGACAGAATGTCAGAGAGAGAGTTATGTAGCAGTGGGCAAATGCCAGTTAGATGTCTCCATTGTATGCCAGACCCCCCTTCTCCCATACACACCAGATGGTAAATAGTGAACTTTCATACTTAGGCCTCTTTCACATGGGCGTTGAGATGAACAGGTCATTTGAATTTGTGTCCCTAGGCTTGCATACAGGCAGCCAATTCAAACCTATGAAGACATGATCGAGCACAGCCATTCATGCTAATGTAAAGGCTTGACAGTGTGTGTATGTAACAGGGTTATCAGTGATCAGAGTGCGAGGTGTGACAAAGATGCAGCCTGCAGTATCTCTGAATCAGTGTGTACAGTGCCTTGATAAAGTATTCATACCCCTTGAAAGTGTACACATTTTGTCATGTTACAGCCAAAAACATAAATGTATTGTATTGGGATTTATGAGATAGACCAACACAAAGTGGCACATAACTGTGAAGTGGAAGGAAAATGATAAATCATTTAAAAAAAAAAAAAATAAGTAAATATTTAAAAAGTGTGATGTGCATTTGTATTTAGCCCCCTTTACTCTTCCATAGTTACATAGTTAGTCAGGTTAAAAAGACACAAGTTCAACCAAAAACAAATAAATCATACAATCCCATATACACAATCCATCACCCTCAGTTGATCCAGAGGAAGATGAAAAACCCCAGCAAAGCATGCTCCAATTTGCTACAGCAGGGAAAAAACCTCCTTCCTGATCCCCCGAGAGGCAATCAAATTTTCTCTGGATCAACTTCACCTATAAATGTCAGTACTCAGTTATATTATGTACATTCAGGAAAGTATCCAGGCCTTTTTTAAAGCAATCTACTGAGCTGGCCAGAACCACCTCTGGAGGGAGTCTATTCCACATTTTCACAGCTCTTACTGTGAAGAAACCTTTCGGTATTTGGAGATTATTATTTTTTTCTCTAGATGTAAAGAGTGCCCCCTTGTCCTCTGTGATGACCTTAAAGTGAATAACTCAACACCAAGTTTACTATATGGACCACTTATGTATTTGTACATGTTGATCATATCCTCCCTTAATCTCTTCTATACCTATTATCAGTTTGGTTGCCCTTCTCTGCACTTTCTCCAGTTCCCTGATATCCTTTTTGAGAACTGGTGCCCAAAACTGAACTGCATATTCCAGATGAGGTCTTGCTAATGATTTGTACAGGGGCAAAATTATATCTCTTTCTCTGGAGTCCATACCTCTCTTAATACAAGAAATGACTTTGCTCGCTTTGGAAACTGCAGCTTGGCATTTCATGCTATTATTGAGCTTATGATCAACTAAAACCCCTAGATCCTTTTCCATTATGTATTCCCCCAGTTATACTCTCCCTAGTATGCATGATGCATGCATATTCTTACCCCCAAGTGCATAACTTTACATTTATCAACATTAAACCTCATTTGCCACTTAGTTGCCCAATTAGACAGAGCATTGAGGTCGGCTTGTAAATTGGAGACATCCTGTAAGGACGTTATTCCACTGCATAGCTTGGTGTCATCTGCAAAGACAGAAATTATACTTTTAATTCCAGACCCAATATTATTTTTAAAGATATTAAAAAGTAAAGGTGCCAACACTGAACCTTGGGGTACACCACTGATAACCTTAGACCATTCAGAGTAAGAATAAATAACCACGACTCTCTGAATTCGTTTTATTTTTTTGCCAGTTTTCTATCCATTTACAAATTGATCTTTCCAATTCTGTAGACTTTACCTTACACATGAGCCGTGTGTGGGGAACTGTATCGAACGCTTTTGCAAAATCCAAGTATACCAAGTCCACAGCCACCCCTCTGTCCAAGGTTTTACTTACCTCTTCATAAAAAGAAATCAGGTTTGTCTGACAACTTCTGTCTTTCATGAATCCATGCTGTCTGTTGCATAAAATATTTTTTTTTCCAGCAAGAACTCATCTATGTGGTCTTTTTTAAACTCTCCAGTATCTTCCCAACTATAGAAGTTAAACTAACAGGTCTAAAGTAACTCGGTAAAGACTTTTATCCCTTTTTAATATGGGCACCACATTGGCCCTGCACCAATCCAGTGGTGCCATTCCAGTCATTAACGAGTCCCTAAAAATTAGAAACAATGGCTTTGAAATGATAGAGCTCAATACTTTTAGTATCCGTGGGTGGATGCCATCTGGTCCAAGTGCTTTATCCACCTTGATTCTGTCTAAATATTTCTGAACCATATGACTTTTGAGCCATTGTGGATCATTTGGGGCTGTGTCACTACCACCCCCATTATGGACATGAGCTCCTTTGTATACACAGAGCTGAAGAAAGTATTTAATAAATGTGCCTTCTCCTTGTCTCCAGCCATCCACTCTAGATTATTTTGTAAAGGGCCTACTACATGCTCAGACCTGACCTTTTTACTATTAACATATTTGAATAATTTTTGGGGGTTTGTCCTACTATATTTTTCAGTCTGCCGTTTGTTTTCAATTTTTAAATCCTTGATTTCTTTTTTACATATTCTGTTCTTTGTAGCATTCCTTCATTTTTATATTTTTAAAGAGGTATTTTCTTATTATTTATGGCCATTTTAACTTTGCCGTGTGCCACATAGATTTTATTTTTAGCCTTTTAAACTTATTGTCCATGGGAATATGCTTTGCAGTGAGTTTGCATATAGTCTTTTTGAGGAATTCCTATTTCTGTTCTGTTCTCTCCCAGTCTAAATACTGGAGAGCAGCCCTCATCCTTGGAAAATTTGCTCTCTTAAATTTAAGTGTTTTTTTTTTTAAGTGTATTTTGTGCGTGTACTCGAGAGAGGAGCTGGACTACCGGAGTTGGGAGTAGGCAGGCCTCCCCCAGAGGCAATCTGCCACCTTTCTCCATGCCCCGGGTGGCAATGGTGGGTGTGTGAGGGGGTCCTCCCACACAGCCCGCCCTACCTGCTCTGCTTTGAAGCCCAGCGGGGCAGAGGGACTCCCTATAAGGGAGTGAGAGGATCTAGCCCGCTCAACCAGCCCCGTTAGTCCTTCGCCTCTCTTTTTAGAGGCCGCGTGGTCAAAGTGCGTGCATGTTAACCCAATTTCGAGTGCGTGTAAGTGTGGTGGTTTTTGCGGGAGGGCGGTGGGCGTACTAAGCGCAAGCTTACCTCGCATAGCACACCCACCGGGAGCCGGGCCGAGACCACCAAACTCAATTCACATGTAGCTGAGACCGGGATCCGAACCTCTAGCTGCAGAGGTGAATGGCTTGTCAGCGCAGTGCCAATCGCGTTGAGCCAGATGTTCTTTTATATGAATATTGGTAATAAGCTCTGCATGGTTTGAGATTACCAGGTCCAGCAGAGCATCATTCCTAGTCGGGGACCTCAATAAACTGGACCATGAAATTGTCTTGTAATAGGTTTATACATTTTTGCCTTTAACCCTAGGTTCACATCTATGCCATTTTCAGAAATGCACTACAGTCCATTTAACATGGTTTCCTATGGTACAAGTTCACCATACTTGTACTCCATTCACCCCGTAGGGGTGAATGGAGTGTCCTGATTGGACACTCCATTCACCCCTACGGGGCAGCGGATGACAGCGACACCTGCTGCTATCCAATCCGATCCTGTCTGCCAAATCCAGACTGATGGAGACCCTATTTTCCATCCGTCTGGTGGATCGGATAAAAATGTTTTTATCCAATCTCCCCATAGATCCCCATAGGAGATTGGGACTCCGACAGGTCCGTCTCAGCACAGTAGGCGGAGACGGACCTGTCATCCGCCTGCTCAGTGGACCGCCCGTGTGAAAGGACCCTTAGTACAGCACATCCCTATTAAGGCATTGGTTTCACGTAGAGGACACTGACCATAACATCTTTTCCGGCAGCAGATAATTGTAAGGAAACCTACTGGAAGAGCTAGTATTTATTCTTCAGTGCAGGCCTTGCAGAAAAAGTACACATAATCCATGAAATATATTTATTGATGATTTTTGTTCAGATTGCTATCTAAAAAAAAATCTTTGACAAAACTACGGAGATATCGATATCTGAAAATTGCTGGTTCTAGTTGCTCTGAAGTCACTGAGTTAGAAAGGAACGCTTCTGGATCAGCATGACAGCCAGGGAACTAGTATTTTAATACTCCACCATACGTCCTCACTGCAGCCTTCCTTTATACACATTAGATCATAGTATCAGATGGTGGTATTGGGGGTTGCAGGAAAAGAAAATCTGTTTTCCACACACACAAAATACTTAAATGTTTGTATCTTTATAATACATTCATGGTAAAAGACTGAACGGTATATAACCCATTCCTCCTGGCTTCTTGTGTAGAAGAGAAGTTAGACCGCTTGCCCCGCCTTGGAATACATGCGTCCATATTTATCAAAAAGTGGGACAGACGTGAAGGTGGCTTGGAAGTCCTAAAGGAAAACAGAACAAGGCATTAGTTGTTGCGTATTTATTTTTCTTCTTAGGTTAACATCATATTTCATGTGTTTTTGAAAATTTTAAAAAAAAGACAGTCCTGATATTCAGACCCTTGAAAAGATGAGACTAAGGCCCCGTACACACCATAGAATCCATCCGCTGAAAAATCTCAGCGGATCGGTTTCAGCGGATAGATTCTATGGTGTGTACATTCCTGCGGATATTTATCCGCGGGAATTTCACGATTCCAGCAGATAAAAATTTGTAGACATGTCTACAAATCTATCCGCTTGAATCGATCCCAACGGATTGATCCGATGGTCTGTACAGACTCACCGGATCAATCCGTCCGAAGGGATCCCCTGCATGCGTCGTAATGATTCGACGCATGCGTGGAATTCCTTATATGACAGCGTCGCGCGACACATCGTCGCGAGGGGATTTCGGCGCGGATTTCGATCCTATGGTGAGTACACTCCATCGGATCCAAATCCGCTGAAATCCTCGAGAGGATTTATCCGCGGAAACGGTCCGCTGGACCGTATCCGCGGATAAATCCTCTCGTGTGTACTAGGCCTAAGGATGAATGGGTGATATTTCTTATAAATAGATCTATAATTCTGTGTAGCCATGTGATCCAGTGTTCTGTCGAATATTGCAGATCGTTGGATAATGCCTCAGACGATCTGTGCATGGGCAATAGGTAACGTCACTCCATCTGACGCCACTACTTGGCAAGCGCAGATCGTTGGAGACATTATCCGACAATCTGCAGTAATCTACAGAACACCGGGTCCTCACTACATGTTACTGGACAATGTGTGAGGAACCTCAATGGGGGCAGCACAGCTGCCACTACCACTAGCTCCAAGATATGTCACTAAGAACCAGCTATGGAATGACATTCTATCGAATTTGCATATTCGACGCGGAAGTCTAGGGAAGCGCCCCTAGCGGTCAGCGTAAATATTGCACCCTAGGATACAACGGCGTAGGAGACTTGCGCCGCTCGTATCTAGGCAACATTGAGGCGTATCTGATTCTATGAATCAGACGCCGAGATGCGACGGCTCGCACTCAGAGTTACGACGGCGTATCTAGAGATATGCCGTCGTAACTGCTTTCTGAATCCGGGCCTTAGAGTCTAACTTAGGAGCACTAAGTGTCATTTCTGTCTGCTGCTTCATTCCTCTGCTATCAGCATGAATCACTTCTGACAAGTTTTCTTGACACCAAGAGAACAAAGGTGACAGGGGAGGGATCGCCAGCTGACTGACAGTCTCAGCTCTGTTCCTGTGTGAAGGGGGTATCCCTTTCCTCCAATCAGCTCTCAGAGTTCTCCTCAATGAGCACCACAGAGTGTAATTTCAGCTCTCCGCCCCCTTTTTTCTGAACCCTCAGACAAGATTAGACATTCTAGACTTTGAACAGATGTAGAGGAGAGAAGATTGCAGATAAGCAGGTACAACTTATATATAAAGATTTTTTTGTATATGTGTATCACCTGAGGCTGGTCACTTCACCGGGTATATGTAAGGGTTTACAACTACCGTATTTAAACGGGCCCCTGATGTCTCATTTTGAGACAAAGAAAGGGACGGAGGACAGAGATTCCCCAGTCCCTTTCTCTGTAGCCAAGCAGCTAAGGGAATCTGCCCTGCACAGGGTGATTAGGGTGTGCCCAGGCACACCTGATATACCCTGTGCACGAGCCTATGCTGGGGGTTAGTCAGTGTGCTTGCCCCCTCCCTTGGGACTACATCCCTGCGGGGAGATGCTCCTTAACGCTCTTGAACAGCATCTCCCCGCAGGGATGGAGTCCCGAAGGGAGGGGGTGAGCACACTGACTAACCCCCAGCCAGAACGGCTCGGATGATGGGGAAAAAGCTTACTGAGGAGGAACAGGAAGTGAGAAATTCAGACAAAGAAAAAAAACATTTAGGCCCCGTACACACGAGAGGATCTATCCGCTGGAATTTATCCGCTAATCAGTTTCAGCGGATAGATCCGCTGGTGTGTACGACCCAGTGGATATTTTTCGGGCCGATGGATTTCCAGCAGATAAAAATTTCTTAGCATGCTAAGAAATCTATCCGCTGGAATCCAGTCCAGCAGATTGATCCGGTGGTCTGTACAGACTCACCGGATCAATCCGTCCGATTCCCTCCCTCGCATGTGTCGTAATGATTCGACGCATGCGTGGAAGTCCTTATATTTCAGCGTCGCGCACGTCGCCGCGTCATCATCGCGGCGACGGCGCGACACGTCACCGCGGAGGGAATTCCGCGCGGATTTTGATCTGATGGTTAGTACAAAATCCTCTCGTGTGTACAAGGCCTTAGAAGGGAAATCGAAGGAAAAGGTAAGTGAACCAACAATGCACTAGCTTTGAACCTATTTAGAAAATAAAAAACAAACCTTTACAACCCCTACTCTTTTAAGGGGTTACGCACAAGGGTACACTGCGCAAGAATACAGCATATTTCTGCACCATGGAGTTAGAGATGCTGGTGTACAGCCCTGGCCAGCATCCTGTACAAATCAATGAAAGGCTGACAGACAATGTGGCTGCACACCAACACCTGTGACTTCCAGGCAAAAAAATCAACTAAATCCTGCGACGTTCACCCGAGTGCACCCACGTGCACGAGACCTTAGGAAAAATATTTTCTTTTTGCAAAAACAGTCTGGTCATGTCAGAGTTAAGCCACGCAACCAAACCAACTGGTAATGAATGATAATTATGATGATTACCATAACGGAGGTCCTAAACTGTCCAGTTTCTCTGGCAACAGGAGCAATTGACATCAATTTCCTGATTGTTTCCAGTAATTTCCACTAATTAATGCCCAGAAACATAAAGTGATATTTCTTATTCTCATAAATTGTGGCGGATTATGTAATATGACTCCTAGCTCACCTTGTAAATGGAACATGTTGTGGCTGGACTGCATGAAACAGACGTGTTGCTATGGTCATTGGCTTCTGCGCAGTCTGCGCACTTCACACACTTAGAAAGGTTACTTTATATACAGCTTACGATATGCTAAAAAGCTGGATTATTTATTTTACCATGCTGCTTAAACAGCTGCCTGCATGAAATATTGAGCAGTGTGATTCCCCTGGCTTCGACACATTTGTATAGTAAGCGCACCCTCATCTACAGAGAGGAATGTGCATTTACTAGTGTATAGTTTGCAGGGGCTGATTCAGCTCACATTTGTGATCTTTTTGCCTACAGAGAACTACGGCTAATTAGAGTGAGAATTCAACCACGCTCCATGTTCTGCCAATACTAACTGTGAGTACATCTTGAACACGATTTCTTAACAACTTAAGACCCGGACCATTATACAGTTAAAGGACCTGGCCAGTTTTTGCAATTTGGCACTGCGTCAATTTAACTGACAATTGCGCGGTCGTGTGACGTGGCTCCCAAACAAAATTGGCGTCCTTTTTTTCCCACAAAGAGAGCTTTCTTTTGGTGGTATTTGATCACCTCTGCGGTTTTTATTTTTTGCGCTATAAACAAAAATAAAGCTACAATTTTTTAAAAAAAAACAATATTTTTTACTTTTTGCTATAATACATATCCCCAAAAAATATATATAAAAAACATTTTTTTCCTCAGTTTAGGCCGATACGTATTCTTCTACATATTTTTGGTAAAAAAAAAAACGCAATACGCGTTTATTGATTGGTTTGCGCAAAAGTTATACCGTTTACAAAATAGGGGACGATTTTATGGCATTTTTAGTAATATTTTTTTTTACTAGTAACATCGGCGATCAGCGTTTTTTTTTGGTGACTGCGACATTATGGCGGACACATCGGACACTTTTGACACATTTTTGGGACCATTATCATTTTCACAGCGAAAAGTGCTATAAAAATGCACTGATTACTGCGGTTTTCTCAGCAGGAAACACTGTGCCGGGAAACCCGACGAGAAAATAGAGAGCAGGGTTCTCTATTTTCCCGTCAGGATTCTCGGCTGTTTTCCTGATAGGAAAACTGCTAGGGAGCATACACACAGCCGGGATTCCCAGCCAAATGCTCTCCTGCCAGTTTTCCTGCCTGGAAAACAGGTCGTGTGTGCGAGGCTTGACACTTTAAGATTGTCCTTTTCACACTGACCATTAATATAAGTGGTCTTTCTACCATTAAACACCAATATATGAGACCAACACACCATCTGCCAATATTAGAAGGTACAAGCTTCCGTGAATTTTCCCCGTCCCCAGTCAGTTTGATACTGGTTGGGGGACCATTTTTATTGCTGAAAAAAGGGCAAAAACTGCATCTTTACACAGTGCGAGACTGTCACATTATCTACAATATACAGTAAATACAGTGCCTTGAAAAAGTATTCATACCCCTTGAAATTTTCCACCTTTAGTCATATTACAACCAAAAACAAATGTATTTTATTGAGATTTTATGGGATAGACCAGTAAAAAGTGGTACATAATTGTGGAGTGGAAGGAAAATGATGAATGGTTTTCATTTTTTTTACATATACAGTAATTATGTCAAAAGTGTGGCGTGCATTTGTATTCATTCAGTCAATACTCTGTAGAATCACCTTTCACTGCAATTACAGCCGCAAGTCTTTTTGGGGATGTTTCTACCAGCTTTGCACATCTAGAGAGTGACATTTTTGCCCATTCTTTGCAAAATAGCTCAAGCTCTGTCAGATTGGATGGAGAACCTCTGTGAACTGAAATCCAGTATTGCCACAGATTCTCAATTGGATTAGGTCTAGACTTTGACTGGGCCATTCTAACACATGAAGATGTTTTGATCTAAACCATTCCATTGTAGCTCTGGCTGTATGTTTAGGGTCGTTGTCCTGCTGGAAGGTGAACCTCCACCCCAGTCTCAAGTCTTTTGCAGACTCTTATGCCACTTCCATACGACCATGTGAGGTTTTTGTCAGGAAAACCAAACGTGTGTATGCTCCATCACACTTTTTCTGACAGTTTTCCTGCCAAGAAAAGATTGAGAGCAGGATCTCAATTTTTGTGACAGGAAAAATTTCTAACGCGAATCGCTGTCGTCTGTATATTACGACGCGCAAAAAAAGTGCATGCTTAGAATCAAGCAGAAGAGCCAAACTGCCTATTGAACTTCATTGATCTCGGTTCGTCGTACGTCACCGCATTCTTGACGTTCGGAATTTCAGCCAAAATGTAAGTGACCGTGTGTATGCAAGACAATTTTGAGCCGTTTTCCTGCTGAAAAAAAAAAACACGGTTTTCTTTCCGATCGGAAAGACTGATCGTGTGTACAGGGCATAACATGTTTTCTTCTAAGATTGCCCTGTATTTGGCTCTATCCATCTTCAAATCTACTCTGACCAGCTTCAGTGTCCCCACTGAAGAAAAGCATTCCCACAACATGATGCTGCCACCACCATGTTTCACGGTGGGGATGGTGTGTTCAGGGTAATGTACAGTGTTAGTTTTCCATCACACAAATAGCGTTTTGCTTTTAGGCCAAAAAAAATCGTTTTGGTCTCATCTGACCAGAGCACCTTCTTCCACATGTTTGCCATGTATCCCACATGGCTTCTTGCAAACTGCAAACGGGACTTCTTATAAACTTTCTTTTAACAATGGCTTTCTTCTTGCCACTCTTCCATAAAGGCCAGATTTGTGGAGTGCACAACTAATAGTTGTCCTGTGGACAGATTCTCCCACCTGAACTGTGGATCGCTGCAGCTCCTCCAGAGTTACCTCTTTGTTGCTTCTCTGATTAATGCTCTCCTTACCCAGCCTGTCAGTTTAGGTGGACGGCCATGTCTTGGTAGGTCTGCAGTGGAAATACTCTTTCCATTTTCAGATGATGAATTGAACAGTGCTCCGTGAGATGTTCAAAGCATGGGATATTTTTTTACAACCTAACCCTGCTTTAAACTTCTCCACAACCTGTTCCTTGGCCTTTATGATGCTGTTTGTTCACTAAGGTTATCTAACAAACCTCTGAGGGCTTCATGGAACAGCTGTATTTATACTGAGATTAAATTACACACAGGTGGACTCTATTTACTAATTAGGTGACTTCTGAAGACTATTGGTTCCACTAGATTTTAGTTAGGGGTGTCAGAGTAAGGCCTCTTTCACACGGGATAGATCCGTGATGATCTGCCCCGTGAACCTCCGCTTGCTCAGCGGGGATCGCTCCGTTGATCCCCGATGAGCCGGCGGATGACAGGGCGGTCCCCGCACACTGTGTAGGGACCGCCCTGTCAGACCTCCGCTCTCCTCTATGGGGGGTTCGGATGAACATGGACCGTCTTTCCGTGTTCACCCAATCCGCAGATGGATGGAAAAATAGGGTTTTCCTCCATCTGCAGAATCGGAGGATTGCGGACCCGAATGAGATTGGGTCCGCATCCGCTGACACCCGCAATCTCATAAGGATCAATGTATGTCACTTTTTTATCCATAAACGGATGGATGAAAAAGCGGACATACGGTCCGCCCGTGTGAAAGGGCCCTTAACCTCCCTGGCGGTATGATTCTTTCAGAAAAAACATGCTGAAAGCGGTACCATTATTTGCAAGGAAATTTGGCGTTTTATATTGTAGGTCTGTAATTTTTAGAAATAACTCACTTAAATCTGACCAAACAAGATTCTAATAGGCATCCCGGGTATGACATTTTTTTAAAAACAAAATTATAAATTATAATATAATAAATAATTATAAATAATTATAACAAATAATAATATAATTATAATAAAAATTATTCAATAATGTAATCAAATTAAAATCACTGAAATTTGCTCAGTTGCAGAATTGTTGCTGTCATTATTTTTTTTTTTTTATGACGAATTTCCCCACAAATCGCTATCGCACAATTCTGCAAGTGATTATAATTTATTATCGCTGTTTTTTAGCTGATCCAAAACCATTTTTGACATAAAGGGACACTTTTGGTTGCTATGGACAATCTACAGTTTGCAGGGAGAAAAAAAGGTTTTTATTATATAAAATGACATGCATGACACTGGGCAGACCACTAGGGACAGGGGGGGTGTGTTTTTTTTACATACAGTACTGTAATCTATAAGATTACAGTATACTGTATGTAAGGTGTTTATTTACGTTTTTGAATTTGGCGCCATTCTCCGTCCCCGTGCGTCGTAACGTCGCAGGGAACGGAGATCGGCGTCACACGGAGGCACTATGTGAATCGAGCGAGGTCCCGCCCGCTCACACAGCGCGGTGGCATCGCTGGATCCAGGGACAAGGTAAGTAAAAAGTGCCTGTGGATTCAGCGAGGCGAGCCGAGACTGACTCGGGGTTACCGATCGTAGCAGGAAAATCTAACCCCGAGTCAGTCTCGGGAACACCGCCAGGGAGGTTAAGGTGGCTGAATATAAATGCACGACACACTTTTCACATATTTGTTTTGTAAAAAAAGAAATTGAAAACCATTTATCATTTTCCTTCCACTTCATAATTATGTGCCATTTTGTGTTGGTCTATCACATAAAATCCCAATAAAATACATTTATGTTTTTGGTTGTAACATGACAAAATCTGGACAATTTCAAGGGGTATGAATACTTTTTCAAGGCACTGTAAATATATCTATATATTTATTTATAAAATAATCATTAAAATTATTATAGTTCTTCTTTAAATCTAAATGAATAAATTGTGCAAGTAGACATAATACAATCAAACATAATACAGACACACACACACTCTACAGATATAAGTTAATATATTTATAATAACTGTCAAATTGTTCCTTTCTTGCCGGCAAAGCCAGACGAATTTCCTCTGTGACTTTTGATCAAGATTCCCAGAAACTGACATTTGCAGAATATAAAAAGCGATTTCAGGACCCCCTAAAGAATATGAACTGATGACTTCTAAAAAGCATTTAAACTTTAAAAATTTGTCAAGATTCCCCAGCCACACATGTAGGAGGAGAAGCAATCACCCAAAATGGGAAATGGAAGAAATCTGTGCTTGAAGAAAAATGTTAATTTATACAGCTTAATTAAATGTATGCGATTTAACAAAGCTAATGGCGCAATTGACCGATTCTAGGAAAATAAAGCAAATAGGACTGATCGGCAATAACAAGGATAAATTCGAAGCATGGTCTAGATAACAAAGTTAGGGGGAAAAAAAGGTAAAATCACGTCTCAGTGGCAGTACAAATTTTATGTACAGTGTTGGCAAACTGATGATCTTTTTCATTTCTTTTTTTAGCATATAGCGTACATCTGGAGGGACGTTTAAAGTTGTAAAACTATAAGTGAACTCCATCTACTGCAGTGCCCTTGGTTCACAAATGATAAATGCAAGCAGTGAGGCGTCAGCATTGACCTCATCTTCTCAGCGTTAAGAGGGAATCTCAATATTTTTAGTTATTCTGGGTCTTGGTTGTACAACTGCCCCCGTTGCCACGGCAACCGAGGCCCTTATGGCATGCTCTAACTCTAGTCCTCACATTACGGCCACCCTGGAGAATGATTCTGCCTACAATTTATAGCATAAAACAGCTGGTAATTATGTGTCAGAGCATATGTTGATGAGAAGGCCAAATACACACTCCAAGCGAAGATTTAGCATCAAAGTTGGTGGCAGCTTCTTAGAGTTATTTGGCAAAAGGAAGTAAGTGTTAAGAATTAAGAAATGTATTTTCCCCCGAGTTAAATGTAATATAAAAAAAAAAGTTAGAATCATATCTATGAAACTCATAAAAAATAATTAGCCAATCAAAGACTGTGTTTTTTTTTTTCAACATTAAGAAAAGTGATAAAAAATACATTGAAAGAAACTAAATAAACTGCAAAAAAATAAAATTATCGAAGGTGTAGCACACCCCCTAGGGAGCCACAAGTAAAAAAGGATCCCCCACCCTGCACACCGAATCTTCACAGTCACTCCAAGTTAGAGAACAGTCCAGTGCATTGTTTTTGTGTTTTATTGAGGGATTAGAACTTGGATTGGGAATTATGGGATGCCCACTTGACTTCAAAACAATACCAGGCACAACTTTTCCTATACACAGTCTATATACACTCCTCTGCTTCCTCCAGCACACCTGCTTGTAGAACTCCGCTGGAACACTAATGCCCTGTACACACAAGCGGAATTTCCACCAGCAAAAGTCTGATGTGGGGTTTTCCTCAAAAGTTCAGACGGTGTGTATGCTCCATCAGACTTTTGCTGGTGGAATTTCCGCCAGCAAAAGTTTGAGAGCAGGTTCTCAATTTCTCAGACAGAAAAAAATTCCTATCGGAAAATCCGTTTGTCTGAATGGAATTCCGACGGGAAAAAAACATGCATGCTCGGAAACAATTCGACGCATGCTCAGAAGCATTGAACTTCTTTTTCTAGCCTCGTCGTACTGTTGTACGTCACTGCGTTCTGAACACTCAAAAGTTCAGAGAATTTTTGTGTGACTGTGTGTATGCAAGCCAAGCTTGAGCGGAATTCAGTCGGAAAAACCATCCATCCATTTTTTCCGATGGAAATTCCGCTCGTGTGTACAGAGCATTATAAAAATATTCTGATACAGATTTTTTGAGCAACAGCCTATTATAGGCAGGAACCCAAGGCCCCTCTAAGCGTGTAGCAAAATTCAGTGTCCAGCTTACATCCCTGTGGCTACTGATTCCAGCACCACCTCTTCAGGCACAGCCAACCCATCTGGCTGCAGCTGTCCCTTTCTTTAGCCCTCCTGGCTAACTTTCTCCTCCATAGTCCTCCAAGACTGACATTCTCTCCACAGTCCTCTCAGACTGTACACTCACCACCCATAACCTGGCTGACTTCTCAGGAAATCTCCCAGACGTGCTGACCTTCTCCCGCTATCTTCTACTTGCTCCTGTGCCTCCAGGAAAGGATTCCTCCATGTGTTGTGTGGGTATCCTTTCAGCACCCGACCCCCAGCCCTGAGGTCACCCCCGTAGACTAGGGGGCACCCTCAAGGGCCACGACAGCTTCCTTAGCACTCCATCTTCCACCTGACTGACCCTGCTGGCATGACTCATGCCTATTTATGAGGTTTCTGCCCCCTGCCAGCCCATTTGCTGGGGATTGGCAGCGCCCTCATAAATCTGCCAAGAAGCTTCTCCTAGTCTCCGCCTATTACATCTGGAAGCTTCTCCAAGGTTCCAAAAACAGGGGGAGGCGCCAGAGATGCTGCCTGCTGAGTCATCTAGCCTCCCTGAGTCACTCAACACTGACCCAGATTCAACCCAGGCCTGGCTATCAGCCAGACAAGTTTACCCACACTAACAAACCTTTTTACATCTAGCACACTAGCTAGAGGATGCTACAAAGGTAACAGGTCATACATAGCCTGGACGAAGAATCCACTATTCCGAAAACCAGCATAGCCCAATTACATATACAAATACTTGGCATGTGGTCACATGATATCTCTGCCTAGAAAAGTGGATAAGAGGCACTGGAACCTATTGATTTCTTTACATGCTTGTAATAATACAAGGGAATAAATATTGGGCTGGCAGTACATTTGGAATTAAAGCGCCACACTGTGATATCAAGCATTTTCCCATTCATCAAGTCTTAAAAGACTGTAACAATGATACAGTGTATGTGGACTAAATGATTGGAATGTAGTTGGTATATGGTTCTTTTGCCAACATTGTTGTGGAATCTGCTTCCTGTCAAACACCTTAGAGAGGGGCAGCTGGGGAGTGGGTTGCAATCTGGAATTTTGAACTGCCTATAAGTGAGTGTACATGTCAGGATGTAGTTACAGGTGGAAGTGCTCTTGTACAGATGGCTTCAGGGCATCTTGAAAGGCAGTGGAGCTATCCTACAAACGGAAACTGAGGAGAGTGATATTTTTAGAGGAAACAAGAGTGTTTTATTTGTATCTCACATGCACTCCCTCCCAGACACTGCAGCTCACAGTGGAGAAGGGAAGTTCAGCAACAGAGGCAGCACTTTCAATCCAAAAAAATTGTGTGTCTAGGTGCTGATTGACAAGCTACAGGCTTGTGAATCATCAAGTGACAATGCTGGTTGCCATGCCCTTGCAAAGTCTTTTCACCCCAGTGTAGTGCAAGCAGGCACAGCCTACATGAGAGTGGCATCTCTGCTCTGAATTTAGGAGCAGTGCAGCAGTGTTGCCACATTATTACCGGAAACTGTATCAGATGGATTTCACTGGCGGGATCAATACCTGTCCGCCCACCCTCACTTATAATTACCTAAGCCCTCTCTCGATCCAGCTCTGTGCCCAACTGCAGCTCTTCTCCCTTCACTTCCTGGTCTCACAGGAGACCTACGCAGGAGCGGGAGCCATTGGTGAGGAGGGAGCAGAGGGCAAGGACAAGCAAATGTCAATGGACGCATACAGCCCAGCTTAGGAGAGCACCCGCACAGGGGCCCCCCTAGCACGCAGCTTTCCATGGGGACACCCAAAGGCAAGAAGGAGCGGACAGCACTAGCAGGGGACTCCAGAAGAGGAGGTAATGGACCATTCTCTACAATATAATTGCACAGAGCAGGTAAGTATAATTTATTTTTTTATTTTAGCTTAAAAAAAAATCTTTAATATTCCTTTAAGTGCCGCAGCACCATTTTTTAAATTAGAGGCCATAGTTCTGTTTAAGGTTCTTAAAAACTTTAGACAGAAATATTAAATCATTTGTGGCTAATATGACTAGCAGCCTCTTTTCTTTGTAACTTAGATTTTTTTGAGCTTACAGTATACGGTATATCAGTGTCACAACATATACAGGCTCATCTCAATCAAGTATTAAAAAGCAGACTTGCCACGAGTAAAAAGGCATTCAGAGAACTGTAAAGGCATTTCACTTTGATTTGTCCACCGGTTTTTAAAAGACGTGACCACTGACCTCCAGCTTGTACCTTATCGACTCTCCTCTCTGTGTTGTAATGCTGTAAATGGAAATCTCGTTGACTCACTTGACAAGACTGGCAAAAAACTGCTGAGCTGTTTAGCCAGAAAGGGAAAAAAGCATCCCATACTTTAACTCTTTCTTACGGAACGCATTAGATATATTAATGTCCCCGAGTGACGGATTTGCCTACTACAATCATTTTTCCGACCTAACACAGATTTTATTCCAATTGCCAAGAGACCACTAAGCTACCCTAAAAGAGATTGATTGATCCACCCCAAGGTTTGGTCGGGGGCAAATTTTCCTTACAACTGAAACCAATTAGTGGGCTTGGCACTTGTAGAGCAAAATGTAGGTCAGCTGAAAGTAATAAAAAAGTATTGACTTTCTTCCTGTCTGTAAGCGGCAAGAGAGGGGTGCATTGGCCTTGTCTTACATGAATAGAGCTCCATTAATTTCACTTATTTCAAGTAGGCATGTCAAACATTAATGCTTCTTTTGCACTTTTCACACAGGCTGGGTTGACACTGCTGCTGGCCCCAGTGAAAGGCGTTTACAATATAACATTCACTGAAAGCACTTGGCGCCAATAATTTTTAAGCCCAACAGTAGTGTCAGAAATCACCTTTCATGGTTCCTAATGCCAAAATATATATTTCTGCTCTCTGTCATTAGCAATGGCTGATAGTCATTAGTTCATGCAGTTCATTCTGGTGGCTAAACTGTAATGGCCAGATTCACGTACGGCGGCTTAAAGATGTGCGGGCGTAGCGTATGTAATTTACGTTACGCCGACGCAAGTTAGAGAGGCAAGTGCTGTATTCACAAAGCACTTGCGTCCTAAGTTACGGCGGCGTAGCGTAAATGTGCTGGTGTAAGCGTGCCTAATTAAAATTGGGAAGAGGTGGGCGTGTTTTATGTAAATAAAGCATGACCCCACGTAAATGACGTTTTGAACGAACGGCGCATGCACCGTCCGCGGTCGTATCCAAGTGCGCATGCTCCAAATCACGTCGCAAATAGTTAATGCTTTCGACGTGAACGTAACCTACGCCCAGCCCTATTCTGAATCGACTTACGCAAACGACGCAAACGATGTGAAATTCGACGGCGGTTCCGACGTCCATACTTAACATTGGCTGCGCCATCTTTTTGGTGGTTTATCTTTACGCCTGAAAACGCCTTACGTAAATGGCGTATCTTTACTGCGACGGGTGAGCATACGTTCTTGAATAGGCGCATCTCGCTGATTTACATATTCTGGGCGTAAATCAGCGTACACACCCCTAGCGGCCAGCGTAAATAGACAGCTAAGATACGACGGTGTAGGAAGACTTGCGCCGCTCGTATCTTAGCAACATTTAAGCATATCTCAGTTTGAGCATACGCTTAAATGTAGGGCGGCGCAGATTCAGAGTTACGACGGCGTATCTACTGATACGCTGGCGTAACTATACCTGAATCTGGCTATAACACTTTTTAAGATGTAAAATGACATATAAAATTGCCTCTTAGGGAGTTTTCCCATGAAATTAAGGGGTCGACACAACAAAAAATTTATATTTTAGTGTGGAGTGGATGTTGGTGGATTTGCTCAACCATTGCTTCTTGCATATCTTGGAAACCTCTGTAAAGAGAACTCTGAGTTCCCAGCTCTGCCCTATTGTAATTGCCATTAAAAGGGGCAGTTCATTCTCCATGATGGATCAATTATTTTCTAATTTATGGAGATTGCATATAACATTGGAACTTCTTTAGCTATTGTAGGAGAGATATGACATGAGAAAGGATGGCAGATGTGTGTTGTCCAGTATGGAGATCTTGTTGTTTGGACCCTGAACTCAGTGTATGGTTTATCCCTCTGATGCCCAACCTCAAACAATATATTAGTTCTGTTTATACTATTTTTTTATGATTAGGCAGCCATACCTGACTGCCATGCTGTTCAGTTTTATGGGTGCATCTAAAGAAAATTAGCCTTTTGGAGAAAAATGGAAAACCCACCATAATCCTGTCTGCTGCCATTTGCAAGGTCTTGTAACTTGAATCCAACCTGGACCAGATTAAATCTTAACACTATCCAACTATAAGAGACACACTTTAAAGCAGCTCTGTAATCATTAATACATCAATGTATTTTTCTTTAATGCAAGCAGTGTAAGCACTTAAATTTGACTTGACATCAGCACTTTAAAGTCCCTGTACAGCAGAGCTCAGAGTGGGAGAGAAAGAAGCAGCAAAGGGAACTAACCGGTTTGCTGACAAGGAACATACTGTTATGCCCCGTACACACAGCCGGAATTTCCGACAAGAAAAGTCTGATGTGAGCTTTTGGTCGTAAATTCCGACCGTGTGTCTGAACTGCTTCTCAAATTTTCAGACGCAAAAAATTCCAGTCGAAAATTCCGATCGTCTGTAGCAATTCCGACTCGCAAAATTCTGACGCATGCTCAGAAACAATTCGACTCATGCTTGGAAGCATTGAACTTCATTTTCTCGGCTTGTCGTAGTGTTGTACGTCACCGCGTTCTTGACAGTCGAAAGTTCAGAGAACTTTTGTGTGACCGTGTGTATGCAAGCCAAGCTTGAGCGAAATTCCGTCGGAAAAAACATCCAAGGTTTTTCCGATGGAAAATCCGATATGAGTGGTCTCTGCTGTCTTCTGGAACGTGTGTGTACGGAGGATGGACAGGACATGGCATAGATTGCCACAGAAACTGCTGCGATCTTTTGCCAGAAGTGGGAGCAAATACCTGGATTAGACAGGTATCTGCCCCCCCCTCCCCCCTGAAAGGTGCCAAATGTGACACTGAAAGGGGGTAGAACCCGAATCAGGTGAAGTTTCATTTATGGGTGGAACTCCACTTTAAAGCTGGGTTCATACTATTGCAAATTGGATGTGTGTTTCCCTGCATCCAATTCGCATAGCAGGAGATTGTGACCATCTCTCTATAGATCCAGTTAACACATGTCCACAGCGGCTCTGGTGCGAATTGCACAGCAGTCCTGTGCGTCTTTTGGTCTGTTCCAGGTCCGAATTCAGACAAAAATTCAGGCTGAAATTGGACCTGAAACTGTGAATGGGGACGCACCGCACTCCTGCTGTGAGCCGGAGCGTGCTGCAGTGTGAATCTAGCCTAAAGGGTGACTCAACTTTTGTTGGGAAAAAAACTAGCACATAAAAAAAAATAATATAGCGTATTCAATTGCTACTCAAGTCATATTGTAATTGCATGTTATTAGAAATGACCTTTCCTTTTAAATGTGCAGCGCTGAAATTTTCTGTAAAACGCAATGTAATATGGCTACCTGGAGGCGTTCTGTACACAGACAGTAAGACCGGCTCAGAGGAGCTGTCAAAGTAGCTGATCTGGTGTTGTATGTGGGGAAGCCTCCACCCCAATCAGCAGTGTGGGGAAAGTGCGTTTTTTCACTTTCCCGCAGTATACTCATACAATAAACTAACAATGGATACATGACACTGAATATTGCTTTTACAAACAGCAGAGCCTGGGCCGGCTGCTGAATTGATTCTTTAGGCATGTCATAATTTACTATCATTGAGTTGCTAACCTGATTTTTCTAAACGCAAAGCATGTAATTCTCCATGACCTTACAATTTACATTTACATTAATGACCTATGAATTTATTCAGAGTATAGATCATGTTAATTAGCTCACGGTAACAAAGGCAGTTTCACAAGTGCTGCAAAATACTTTAAGTGCATTGTATAAAATTTATTGTGAGCAAAGTGTATTTAAGAATAAGCACCGCCACCCAATCTGTCTTGTGTGTTTATACTTAATGTGTTTAATAGCAATTCCTTAGATACTTTATGACTAAAGGCATTGATTTTTTTTTTTTCAGTTCTTAGCTCTTAATTGCTTAGAAACTAAACAGAATAAATATTTGAGGCCACCTCAATTTTTAGTGATATTGGGGATTATGTACGAAAGGCAAATCCACTTTCACTACAAGTGCACTTGTAAATCTGGGGGTAGATCTGAAATGAGGGGAAGCTCTACTGATTTTATTATCCAATCATGTGCGAGTTAAAATGCTGTTTTTTATTTTTCTTGCATGTCCCCCTCGGATCTACAGCGACTGCACTCTCAAGTGCAATTTCAAGTGGATTTGCCTTTAGTAAATAACCCCAATTGCTTCAGTAAGTATTAAAATGTTACTCTAACTTTTCACCCTAGAAAAGAAGCAAAAGGATAGTTATCCATATTTTTTTTAGGTACTTTCCTATTTGCAAGGGATAATCTAAAATTGCAGGATCACAATAGTTTCCCTATATACCTAAAATATTTAATTCCCTACTTATTCTACTCCCTAATTAGAAATCCTTCTTCGCGTTACCATGCTTTTATGATTTGTCTTTCATTTATCCAAGAGAAGCGGAACACCATGGGGTTGGTTTACTAAGGCCCCTATTCACATAGGTGCCTCCGCAAAGCGGAATCTGCTTGCTCAGCGGGGGATCTCTCAGCTGATCCTTGCTGAGCAGGTGGATGACATGTTATGCAGAGTGGACACGGACACAGTCACACTCTCCTCTATGGGGCAAATGGATGGAAACGGGTCGCCTCTCCGTTTCCATCCGATGCCATGCAATCCACCGGACACATGGAAAATAGGACCACCATCCGTCTGTGTTTGGTGGACATGATTGGATCGGATGGCGCCATAAAGGACAATACAGGGTCCGATCAGGTCCACCTGAAAAACTGGGGCCTTATAAAACTGGAGAGTGCAAAAATCTGGTGCAACTGTGCATGGTAGCCAATCAGCTTCTAACTTCAGCTTATTCCATTAAACTCCCCTATGTACCAATATACCATTAGTGTACTTCTTATGCAGAAATAAAAAAAATCTTTCTATTTATCTTCACACCCCTTACCTCACTGTCCAGCTGGTTGTATGAAAAAACGTATCCTTAAGCCCTGGTTCACATTGGCGTGATTTCAAATCGCATGTCAAATTGACAGCAATGGTACCGTCCTAATTGGTGCGATGCCGCAATTGCGGCACCGCACCGATTTATAAAAGTAGTTTCTGTACTACTTTTGGTGATTTCAGGGTGCGATTTCCATTGACAACCGCACAGATGTCTCTAAAAATCCCTGCTGAAATCGGGAATGACATTCGGGAATGAAAGCGTGCGAGTTCAGCTGAACTCGCACGCTTTAATTCCTGCACTCAGTGTGAACTTAGGCTTAATTGAACAAGCTGAAGTTAGAAGCTGATTGGCTATCTATCAATCACGTCTTGCAACAAATTGCTAGTTAAAAAAAAATTTAATTCTATGATAAATGCTGATAATACTCGCTAGACATATTTTGTTTCGGAATTTCGTTTTCGTCTGAATTTTTTTTTATTTAGTTACTCCCGAAATTCGTTTTTATTTATTTTGTTTCGTTAAAAAATGCATTAGTCTGAAAATCCAAATTAATTAAGGTCGTGTCTGTCATTGAAGGCTTATGGTGTCTGTCGAATGTTCTAAGAAGATTCGACGGAGCAGCTAAACTGTACAACGCCACAATCGTACATTTCCGGTCGAATGTTCCGCCTACAAGCTATAGTAGAATTCTAATGTTGTATGACACTAGTAATAATTATATTTATAAAATTATTATTACTAGTCAACCAACATTCAAATTCTTCTATAGCCTATGGGCCGAGCATTTGACCGGAAATGTACGTAAATGTGTCGTACAGTTTAGCTGCTTGTCGAATCTTCGTAGAACTTTCGACAGACACCATAAGCCTTCAATGACAGATGTTCGACGTTTGTATGTTTTCGCTGCTTTGTCGAATCTTCATTGTTCATGTCGAATGGTCTACCCCAACACTGTCTCTATAATGTCAAATCTTTCCTTTCTATGTAGAATAATCTTGGACTAATAGAGTTAAGGTTACGCACATTCGACCACCGGTTCGATAGACACAGTTTGCTATTGTCAGCATCATGTCGAATCTCCTATCTATATCGAACTGTAGCAACGAAAACGAAAATAAAGTATTTTTTTTAGGTCAGATCTTTCGGATTTCAGATTCTGCGCATTAGTTTTCATTTGTTAAAAACGATAACGAAAATACCCGAAATTCGAATGAAAATGCATTCGGACAAAAACGAATGCATGTGTCTAATACTCGCCTACATCTAAAGTCACATAATGCGCTGTATCTTGAGTCTTTCATCTTCTGCCCTGTAGAGCAGGAGAGTCCTTCTTCAAGTGTTCACATCACTGATTTGGTGACATGGACACTTCCCATTGGCTGTCTAGCAGCAGGATTCTTTGAGGATCCAGAAAGGTGAAGCATTGTGATCACAAGGAGACGACCGATCAACAGCAGCAATGAATCCCCCAGTTATCATACATGGAAGCTTTGCCAGTGAGAGACTTGTTGCATTGCCAGCAAGTAGAAGGTAATACTGGATTGATAATCACAAAAAAAGTGCAGCGCTCTTCTTCAATATAGTGCATTCAAATTATAGTGCATAAATAAAAATCTGAAATTAGGTGACTTCTGAAGGCAATTGGTTCCATTTGATTTTAGTTAGGGGTGTCAGAGTAAAGGGGACTGAATACAAATGCATGCCACACTTTTCAAAAATGTAATTGTATTTTATTGGAATTTTATGTCATAGACCAACACAAAGTGGCACATGATTGTAAGTGGAAGGAAAATAATAAATGGTTTTCCAAATTTTTACAAATAATTTTCTGAAAAGTGGGGCATGCATTTGTATTCAGCCCACTTTACTCTGATACCCCTAACTAAAATCTAATGGAACCAATAGCCTTCAGAAGTCACCTAATTAGTAAATAGAGTCCACCTGTATGTAATTTAAACTGAGTATGTTCTGCAAAGCCCTCAGAGGTTTGTTGGAGAACCTTGGTGAACAAACCGCATAATGCAGGCCAAGGAACGCACCAGACAGGTCAGGAATAGAGTTGTGGAGAAGTTTAAAACAGGGTTAGGTTATGAAAAAATATCCCAAACTTTGAAGACCTCATGGAGCACTGTTCAATTCAGCATCTGAAAATGGAAAGAGTATGATACAACTGCAAACCTACCAAGACATGGCCGTTCACCTAAACTGACAGGCCGGGCAAGGAGAGCATTCATCAGAGAAGCAGCCAAAAGGCCCCATGATAACTCTGGAGGAGCTGCAGAGATCCACAGCTCAGGTGGGAGAATCTGTCCACAGGACAACTATTAGTTGTGCACTCCACAAATCTGGCCTTTATGGAAAAGTGGCAAGAAGAAAGCCATTGTTAAAAGAAATCTGTAAGAAGTCCCGTTTGCAGTTTGCGAGAAGCCATGTGGGGGACAGAGCAAACATGTGGAAGAAGGTGTTTGGTCAAATCAGAGCAAAATTTAACTTTTTGGACTAAAAGCAAAATGCTATGTGTGGTCGGAAAACTAACATTTTACATTACACTGAACACACCATCCCCACCATGAAACATGGTGGTGGCAGCATCATGTTGTGGAGAACAGGGAAGCTGATAGGAAGATAGATGGAGCCAAATACAGGAGACTTGAGACTGGGCGGAGGTTCACCTTTCAGCAGGACAACAACCCTAAACATAGAGCCATAGCTACAATGAAATGGTTTAGATCAAATCATATTTATGTGTTAGAATGGCCCAGTCAAAGTCCAGACCTAAATCCAATTAATAATCTGTGGCAAGACATGAAAACTGCTGTTCACAGACACTCTCCATCCAATCTGAGCTATTTTACAAAGAAGAATGGGCAAAAATGTCCCTCTCTAGATGTGCAAAGTTGGTAGAGAAAATCCCCATAAAGATTTGCGACTGTAATTGCAGTGAAAGGTGGTTCTACAGAGTATTGACTCAGGGGGGCTGAATACAAATGCACGCCACACTTTTCACATATTTATTTGTAAAACAATTGATAATTTTCCTTCCACTTCACAATTATGTGCCACTTCGTGTTGGTCTATCACATAAAATCCCAATAAAATATATTTACGCTTTTGGTTGTAACATGACAAAATGTGGAAAATTTCAAGGGGTATGAATACTCCAGGATCCAGCCTAAAAGCCCATACAAACAATCAGATTTTCCGACGGGAATTGTGTGATGGCAGGCTTTTGTCGGAAAATCCGACCATTTGTATGCTCCATCGGACAATTGTTGTCGGATTTTCCAACAACAAATGTTGGATAGCATGCTTTAAAATTGTCCGACAACAAATGTGTGCTGTCGGATTATCCGATCTTATGTACAGAAGTCCTTCGGACAAAACTCCAAAGTACCAACACGCATGCTCAGAAGAAATGCTCACCATAACAAAACATTAGCAGAAGTTGCCCAAAGGGTGACACTAAAGAGCTGAAAAACCACACAGTTTTGTGTTTGTTGGCTGACAATTATTTGCCGTTTATATGCAAGACAAGTTCATGGCCAAAACCCTTCGGACAAAAGTCCTACGCTTTGTCCGCAGAAAATCTGATCGTGTGAGGCTTAAGATACTTTCCCACTTGTTGACATGTGAAATCCTCAATATATATTCTGAAGTTAAGTTTTAAGAAGAATAAGACTTGTGTAGCAATTAAATGTCTTTTGTCAATTTTTTTGTTTTAACAAAACTCTAGAAATGTTTTAGCCTTACCGGAATAAAACAACGCTATGATAACACTTTATCTAGCCATACATGGCCATTCTGCTGTCTAATCTAAAGCCTGGGAAAAATATTTTAAGAAGAAAATAAGATTTTTTTTAGCTGATGTGTTTTTTGGCCTTTCAGAAAAAAAAATCTGAATTAATTTTAAAAGTTGACGTGGAAGACAATCATCCGTCTGTCTATGCCATCAAATTTATTTTTCCGTTGTCACATTTGGACCTAAACCATCTAGACCACAAACCATGTTTCATGGGATTTCAATACACATCCAGGCTGAAATGTTCATGATTCATAAACATACACATGAATTTACTTTACGGCTACCTTTTACTGGATTAAAAGCTATATATCACCTTTATTTCTCGCCTCCTTTTATTAGCTCTCTAGAAGCTGATCAGCTGATAGAGGCAATAACATTTTCCTTAAAGAATTCCAGGCAAACCTAAAAACTGTAATATGTATATATATGTGTATGTGTGTGTGTGTATATATATATATATATATATATATATATATTGTTATTATTTTTTTTTATGTATGTATGTATGTATGTATATATATATATATATATATATATATATATATATATATATATATAATTTTGTTATTATTATTATTTTTTTTTTTTCCTAACATACCATCTGAAATTTCAGATGAGGCAGATATGTGCTATTTTGAAAAGTCAATATAAAGGAAAGGTAGTGGTGAATACAGCACTTGTAGTCTCAACCACGAACTTTGGGGCAGATCCACAGACAGAGTACGCCGGCGTATCTACTGATACGCCGGCGTACTTTCAAATTACCCACGTTGTATCTTTGGTTTGAATCCTCAAACCAAGATACGACGGCATCTGGGTTAGATCCGACAGGTGTACGTCCTCGTACGCCTTTGGATCTAAGATGCAATACTTCGGCGTCCGCTGGGTGGCGTTCACGTCGTTTTCCGCGTCGGGTATGCAAATTAGCTATTTCCGACGATCCACGAACATACGCGCGGCCGTCGCATTCTCTTATGTCGTCTCTAGTTGGCTTTTTCTGGCGTATAGTTAAAGCTGCTATTTTGCGGCGTATAGTTAGACTTGCCATGTTAAGTATGGCCGTCGTTCCCGCGTCGAAATTTGAATTTTTTATTTTTTTTGCGTAAGTCGTCCGTGAATCGGAATGGATGTAATTCACGTCTAAGTTAAAAAAATGACATCGTTGCGACGTCATTTAGCGCAATGCACGGCGGGAAATTTAGAAACGGAGCATGTGCAGTTCATTCGGCGCGGGGACGCGCTTCATTTAAATGAAACACGCCCCCTAATCGCCAATTTGAATTCCGCCGCCAGAGATACACTATGCCGCCGTAACCTACGGCGCAAACTCTTCCAGGATTCGAACCGGCCAAAAGTAAGTTACAGCGGCGTAGCGTATCTCTGATACGCTGTGCCCATCTATTTCTATGTGAATCTGCCCCAATGGGTGTATTAATGTGTATCTAAACCAAAAAATTCCTCTTTTTTTTGGGATAGAGTTGAGAAGGATTAGAACCTCTGTGTTCCTGCTGTGGAAATTCCCTGGCCCGGATTCAGAGAGCAATTGTGCCTGCGTAACCATAGTTACGCAGCGCAATTGCTTACTTGCCCGGGCGTAACGAGTGTTCTGTATTCAGAAAGCTTGTTACGCCGACTACAGCCTAAGATATGCGTGGCATAAGGCTCTTATGCCCACATATCTTAGGCTGCATTCTTGCGATGGCCGCTAGGGGGCGTTCCCGTAGTGGTCAGCGTATAGTATGCAAATTGCATACTAACGCCGATTCACAACGTTACGCGAGCCCTGCGTACGCAGTTTACGTCGTTTGCGTACAGCGTTTTTTTGCGTAAGGCTGCCCCTTCTATAGCAGGGGCAGCCAATGCTAAAGTATACCCGTCGTTCCCGCGTCGCGAAATTTGAAATTTACGTTGTTTGCGTAAGTGAATCGTGAATGGCGCTGGACGCCATTCACGTTCACTTTGAAGCAAATGACGTCCTTGCGACGTCATTTACCGCAATGAATGTCGGGAAAGTTTCCCGACGGAGCATGCGCACTACTCTCGGCGCGGGAACGCGCCTAATTTAAATGATTCCCGCCCCCTACGGGATCATTTAAATTGCGCGCTTACGCCGGGCATTTTGCCGGAGCGCCCTCGCAATTTACGGAGCTACTGCTCCCTGAATCAAGGGTAGCGCAGAAAATTTGCGGGGGCGCAGGGCAAAAACGATGCCCTGCGCCTACGTAAAAAATGTGCATATCTTACTGAATCTACCCCCCCTTTGCTATCTGTCCTGCTTACCATTGTCGCCAAGACTAAAAGTGATGTAAATATTTCAGATTTTGAGTTGTTATCAGAATGGGAATATAAGACAAATCTTGTTCCAATGACAACAATCTAAAAGGGGATTTCTCTCACTTTGGAGCAGGAGTGTAGCTACCGGGGTCGCAAGCCATCCTGCAATCTGGAAAGGAGGGGCAGCATAGCAGGAATATGCAGAAGCCGCTCCCCTCAATTTCTCACTTGCAGACACTGAAAGCCTGCTTCTCCTCCTTTCCCTCCCATTCAACGGTTGCAGGAGAAAAATGGAGGGGATCGGCTTTTCTACATGCTGCCCCTCTTATTCAGATCCTGCTGCCCTTGAGTTTGCTCTCCTCCCCCTCATTCCCTCACAGTGCTGCCGGCTTCTCCCCTCTCCCGCTAAGAGATGTGTCAGGATGGAGCGCAGGGAAGGGACTGGTAAATATGTAATTTACAGGCCCCTTCTTTTTCTGAATGGACAGAGTCAGTAAATGGTAGACATGTGCAAATTGTTTCGGTCCGAATACAATCTCCGACAAAGTTTTGGTTTTAAGTGGAATCAAAAGGGGCAGTGCCACCGGGTGACATAGACTGGTGGCCCCACCCCTTGCCAATATAAGAACTGTCAAAGCACAGAGCGGGCAGTTGGAGGGAGACCTCCCAGGAGGCAAGAGCGTTACATTTTTGGGGTCCTGTGGGCAACGTAATTGACAATGGATTTACATTGAGGGACACAATTTTTCTTGTGGTCATTACCCTTTGACATTTTTTTGGTGAATGGGTTGGGGTACAATGTACCTGATACCCATTAACATGGCCGGGATCTGGGGGCCCGCTTGTTAAAGGGAGATTCCAGTATCCAATAAGCCCCCTGCTCACAGACCCTGGCAACCACTGCCCAAGGTTGTCGGGAAGAGGCTCTTGTCCCCCATGTTTTTTTTTACATGTTTCTATTGCCGGGCAATTGCCAGCATTGCTTTCTATACATTCATCTCTCAGTGGGGAAGCCAGCTGACAGATAATGACTGATGGCTGTAAAGGATGCAGGTGGCCTGCTTCCTGGCCCTCTGCTTAACAAACAGCTATTTCTTCACACAGAATTTGGATTGGTCAATCAGTTTTCGACTGATCCAAATTCGAATCGTCCTTAAAATGAATTTGTTAGAAAATTTATAAATAAAATTAATTTTACCCGAAACAAAACAAATTCTGAAACCAAATTTAACAAATCCTATAATGAAACAAATTAGTAACATAATCAATCTATCCGAAACCCCCAAAAAATTTCCATTCTGCACATGTCTAGTAATCAGTATAACAATCATGGACTCTGTCCATTCATAACTGAAGCATAGTTAACTGTGTCCTCAATCTCCTTTCTCTGTCTCAAAGGTGAAACATCAGGGGTATGTTTAGACCCCTGATATTTCACCAAAGCCCCCCAACAGGGCTCCTAATTTTTTTTTAAATAATAAAAATGAAAACAACAAAAATAAAAATCTACTGACACCAGTGGTAGGACTACCAGTGCCTCAAAGGTCAGGCCTCGTACACACGACAGAGATTCTCGGCAGAATTCGCCGAGAAACTCGGTCAAAACCCGGATTCTGCCGAGAATCTCTGTCGTCTGTACAGTTTTGGCTCGATGGAGCCGCCGAGGAGCTCGACGAGAAAATAGAGAACATGTTCTCTATTTTCTCGTTGGCCGCGTTGTTCTATAGGAGAAGCCGGCCCGCCGAGCTCTTCGGCGGCTTCATCCCAAAACGAGACGAGGAACTCGACGTGCCAAGCACGTCGAGTTTCTCTGTCGTGTGTACGAGGCCTGACACTTGTGACTGGGCCCTGGCATTCCACCACCAGGCTCGAATGTTATAACCCTGAGCTCAGAGGAAAGGGCACTGGCCGTGGGTCAGGGGTGCCCTTCATGTTTTCTTGCAACGGGGCCCTGAAGGTTCTAGCTACACCTCTGCTTTGGAGAGTTTTCCCTCCCTAACTTCTTGTGATTACAGGGAAAAACAAATGAGTAATACCCCTAATGTAATTCCGGTTGGCCAAAAATTACGGCGTTGAAACCTTTCCCCATTCTATCCAAAATTAAAAAGACTTTAGCTATGCTCTGATTTGTCATGGTCTGTACAACTTGGGATGTGGCAGGGGTGCGTTCTTTTCTTATAACCATTGTGCTAAATGGAGCTACTCTTTCTCATCTTGTAAATTTGTGAGGCATGACAAGGGAAGAAATTCAAATCTTTAAAAAGAGCCTGCAAAAACATAATAATCTAGGACTGAATTTTCAGATTCTTTCACAAGCCCAACTTGATTCTTTTAACTGTGAACTCCAGGCAAATCTAAAAGACTCAAATCAATGCATGTTTATTCATTAATATGCATTATACACCGATCAGCCATAATGTTATGACTACCCACAATAACCTTATGACCACCAAGCTAATATTGATTTGGTCCCCCTTTTGCCCTGAGCCATCAAGGAATGGACTCCGCTAGACAAAGCATCACACTGCCCAGCTGGTTTACCTTCTTCCCATAGCACATCCTGATGCCATCTGTTCCTCACGTAAGCTAAGCACATGCTGGTCATCCACATGTTTTAAAAGAAAATGTGATTCATCCGACTAGGCCATCTTTTTCAATTGCTACTGTGGTCCAGTACTGATGCTGGCATGCCCATTGTAGGTGCTTTTGGCTATTCAAGCGGGTCAGTATAAGCACCTTGACCAGTCTACAGATCCAAGTGCAACAAACTTTGTGTTCCGACACCTTTCTATCAGAACCAGTTTTACCTTTTTTTTAGCAATTTAAGCATACGGTATCTCTTATATTGGGTTCGGACTGCACAGGGAATTATTCGCCCTCCACATGCATCAATGAGCCTTGGCTGCCCAGATCGTGTCGCTGGTTCTCTGGTTTTCCTTTCTCGGATCACTTAAAGCAGAGTTCCACACTATAGTGGAACCTCCACTCATCTAATTCCCCCCCCCCTCCGGTTCCACAATTGGCACCTTTCAGGGGGGAGGGGGGACAGGATACCTGACAGGTATCCTTTCACACTTCCGGGAGTCCAGGCCACGGCCAGTGACGTCACTGCGGGGCTCCCTCCTTCTCCCCCAGCCGTGAAGCCAAACTGCCGGGTTCCCCTACCAGCAATGGCGGCAGCAGCACCCAACAGCTGATGGAAACATCAGCTGCGATGCCGACTTCGAGGGACACCAGGACAGGTAAGTGTCCGTTTATTTAGTTTTGGAGTTGCTCTGACCCAGTTGTCTGGACATTATAATTTGGCCCCTGTCAAAGTCGCTCAAAGTCTTACTTTTTTTCTGTTTTCAACACATCAACTTCAGGAACAACATGTTAATTTTCTGCCTAATACATTCTACCTACTTTAATATGCCATTGTACCCAGATAATCAATGTTATTAACTTTACCTTTCAGTGGCCATAATGTTATGGCTGATTGGTGTATGCTTTTTGTAAAATAGGCAATACTGCAGTGCTCATATGCTAAAAGGGGGACATTCTAAAAGCAATAGTAGAGTGACAGAGATATGAGCTTATTGGTCTGTTGCTTCTCCTTCTCTGTCCAATCACAAGACTTGTAGGGGGAAAAAAATCAGGTCTCCTGGACCAGGCTGTGCTCTGTGGCAACGCTGTGCCAATCCTAGAACTGAGTGGACAATAATACAAATCCTTTGGCAGGTTAAACAACTTGTATTTCATCTATTTGTCTGGAGTTCAGCCTTAAGGCACAAGGTAATTAACACATGCTAATTGGTCAACCAGGTTTCCTAGCCTGATTTCAAGCACTTCTTTAAAGTTTTTATCAACTATACTTGTAGTATTAAAATAAAAAAAAGACTGTGCTTCAAAGAGAAAAGCAATTACAGAAACAGCATTAAAATGCCAGGCTCTCGGCACAAGATTCTGGATCAGTTTAAAAAAGTGATTGATGAATGGATAATGCGAGCTGAAGGAAGACTTTCGCAGCAAGCTGTGACCAGTCCCCACACTTCATTAGCTGCCATAATTAGGCCGGTGTTTCAATTTGTCAGGACTAGTAGGGACAATTTTACTGTGGATGCAAACATCAAAAACAGGGTCCCTTAGTCTTCAGAAGGGGTTGATGGGAGTTTTTTTTTTCTCTCCTTGTCTACGTTACAAAAAGATTAATTGCAGCTGATGGAAGGCTGCGCTGTGATTGTCACTCTGTCCATGTATATTACACCTTGTATTAAAAGGGAGACAGGCTGACACTATGCCGCTCAATCAAGCAGCAAGACGGTAAGGTGAATGGCGTAAGTGTGTGATTAATATTCTGATGCTGGGGTTCTAGGTTTGATGGGGTGATTGATTGAATCCCCTCTTCTTCTTTCACATCACAGTGTGATTTTTCTTGCTTACTGGGATCATAATGACAAACATTGGCTGGGCAGGTCAGGTAAATGAAGCAGTGTGCCATATGGCTTGATAGGCAAGGTGTCAATGGAACATAGTAGTAGTGTTGTACCATTATAGTTTTTGGAAGAAGTAGATTGAGAGAGATGAAGATTGGGCATTTTTAGGTGCAGAAGTAAATTTCCCAAATATAATGTATACAAATTATTTTAATTTCTATTTTGAGGAGCAAGAAAAAAAAAAAAAAAAAATATATATATATATATATATATATATATATATGGCTAGTACAGTTTATCACAATTTCATTGAAACAGCAATATAAGATGGACTTCCCAACGTGTTTCACCCATATGTCGGGCTTCTTCAGGGTATGCTGTTTGGTTTAGGGTACAAGCCTTCTATATCTCCTAGCAATAGATCCAAAAACTGCCAGAACAACTAGATGTTTAGCTGCATCAAAGGAACCAAACGAGATGGGTGGCCATAGATGGCAATCAGGGACCAAAGGAACAGGTTCTGCAGCAGACTCAGTACCAAGGGCACACACTCTCAGCACCTGCAGGTGCTTTTTCTCTTTCTAAGGCTAATGCCGCGTACACACGATCATTTTTCGGCATTAAAAAAACTTTGTTTTAAAAAAATGTAATTTAAAATGTTCGTGTGTGGGCTTCACATAATTTTTCGGGTTCTGAAAAACGACAAAATATTTTTTCGAACATGCTGCATTTTTTAACAACGTTTTAAACTATGTAATTTTTCGGGTTGTAAAAAATGATTGTGTGTGGGCTAAAACGACGTTAAAAACCCACGCATGCTCAGAAGCAAGTTATGAGACGGGAGCGCTCGTTCTGGTAAAACTACCGTTCATAATGGAGTAAGCACATTCATCACGCTGTAACAGACAGAAAAGCGCAAATCATCTTTTACTAACACGGAATCAGCTAAAGCAGCCCCAAGGGTGGCGTCATCCGCATGGAACTTCCCCTTTATAGTGCCGTCGTACGTGTTGTACATCACCGCGCTTTGTTAGAGCATTTTTTTTAAACAATGGTGTGTGGGCAACGTCGTTTTAATCATGAAGTTGGAAAAACATTGTTTTTTCTACATGCCGAAGAAAAAATACATTTTTTTTTAAATTGCCGAAAAATGAGTCATATTTCAACATTCCCGATTTTGTATTTTTCTCTGGGATTTGATGAATCTTTTAGGCAATGGGTCCTCTCCAACACACTCCTATATACATTTTATTTTCCCCAGACAGCATAAAATCTTTAAATTTTTCTAAGACAAATGCAAGTTCCTTGACTTTGAATTCTTTCAAAACAGTCTCATCCTAGGCACTGCCAATGATGCATATACACAATTTGAGTTCAAATGCTGGGACCAGCACAGTCTAGAACTAATCTCTCCATATGTGGCAGAATGGAAAGCCAATTATGTTCCCCTTTGGGTGATGAAACATAGATATGGCATTTTCCACTACCATTTCTTGCTCTCAAATTGTCAAATTGTTACTCTCAACTTCAAATTCATTGGCATGTGGTACTTGGTTCTGGCTAGAATTGACAAATTCTGTCCAGGATATTCCTCAGCGTGCTTTTGAGGATGCCCAGAACCTGGAACTTTCATGCATATCTGGTGGCATTGGCTGGTTTTGCATTATCCTGGGTTACCCGCCACAACCCAGACCCTAGAGGAACTTTGCTCAACAAGAAACTGTACAACACCTGCTCCCATCAGTTTAACATTTACTTTTATAGCAACTAAGCAAATATAGCCACATTTTGGAAAATCCCAGACCTTGAATTTCCACAAAGTGAACTCTCTAATATACTAAAATATGGTGGCAAAACTGCTGGATAGAATGACTAATTTCAGTAAACTTTAGACCACTTTACACAAGCGCTTTCTCCCACCTACCTTTGACAGGCGCCTCCTAAAACTGTGAGATGAGAGTTGTATTACCCCCCCCCCCCCCCCAGTGGGCCATGAATAATGGTTGAAAAATATTGTGCTGATTCTTTTGTTTATTTCATTTTACATTTTTATGTTTTTCACTTGTAGAGCTTAAACCAGCATGGGGTTCTCATTTCAGACCCCACTGACACACCTATGTAACTAAAGTTAGTATGCTACCACTCTATAATGGACGTTGGACTGAAAGGATGTATTATGGCAATGCAGTTAAACAATACATTAATTAACAAACAGGCAATTGAACAGATTTAAAGATGCCATACTAGAGGATGCGAAGGCTGTTCCATAAGAAAGCAATCAGCTGAACTGTAAATGTATATGCATTACCTAACCCAAAGAACGTCTTTGTGTGCACACTGTAGTGATACCTACTGCCTATTGTGAAATGTTAAGCTGGCTAACATTGGGGCCATTCTCTGAGGTGGTGCACATTAAGCTGTCCCTTTAGGGCTATCCAAGGGTAGCTGTTGGGCTGCTAGGTAAACCACAGTCTTTATAGGCATTCACTGTATGCAGAAAAGGATTAAGGTAGGTAGTTCTGCTCTCCACTCCCAGCATACAACAGGTCCAGTTCCATACGCTTGGGGGTCAGTTGCCCCAGAAGTCTCAGTCCTCATGATCAGGTCCCCCCAATCAAGTCGCCATGATCAGGTCCTCACGCAGAAAAGGGTCTCCCCAGCCCTAGTCCCAGGACACAGGGAATCTCTGTGGCTCAGTCTTCCAACTTGTCTCACTAGTGGGCACTGGCAAGTCCAACAGCAGGTCTGCTCACTCTGCTTTCCCCTGGCCAAAGACCCCAATCTCTCTAGAATTGCCCAGGAAAAGTCATGTATCTCCTCCTCTATTGTGAAAGTCGTAAAGTCCACAGTTCCATCACCCTCAATTGACTTGTATAGTGCAGCGCCTATTAAGGACTACATTTCCCAGAATCCTTAGAGTTGCTTCATAGTCTCCCTGGTGCTCTGAATGGTTCTCTCCTGCTGCCTGCCAGGAGGGAGGGAGCAGGAGCGAGGAGGAAACCACACAGCCCATTCCGGCACAGTGCAGCGGCAGCAGGGAAGCCAAGGGAGAAAAGAACACAGACCACTCCTCCAGCTGCTCTGTAACAGCTCACAGTGACAGGGGGAGGGGAAAACAACTCACAGCCAGCAGCGGCGATGAGAGGAGACCAGGCACAGGAACACATACAGCAGCTGGTTCACTGTTCATAGTGGCGGGGGCGAGCACACAGTCGGTAGCAGCTCCCGGCTACACACTGTACTGTATTACTATGAAATTGAGCATTACCACACCTGACCTGGTAATGTGTATACTCTACATTGTAGAGCCCTGTAAACATCTATTGAAAAGAAAAGAAAAAATGAACACTCAGGTGTAAACTGCCATAGATACAGTACCGTCAATGAGCTTAATCCTCCTAAGAAAAGAAGTGTGTTACTAGCAGGAACATTAAAGTATATGAAAATAGAAGAAAAGAAAAAGCCTGAAAATAAAAAACGAATGCAGCTACCATTTCTATGGTCTGGTACAATGGAAAGAACCTAAATACAATGAATGAAAAGGACAGTAAGGCTGGAGAGGAAAAAGCTAGATGATGCTGCATGTCCTCCAACCAAGAAATGAAGCAGGAACTGATTGACTTGCTTTAAAGCGGAGGTTCACCCTGAAAAACAACTATATGCCATTACATCCAGCATACTGCTGACATCTGCTGTATGCTGTTTTTTTTTTTTGCTGTACTTACCGTCTTATAGTGGTTTTCATCCGGGTCCGAGTTCTGACTCCCGCGGGGAATAGGCATTCCTAAGACGAGGCATAGATGATTGACGTGCGGGTAAAGTGCGTCACGCCTTCCGAAAATATCCGAGCTGGAACTCGGCTCTTTACGGCGCTATACTGCGCCTGTCGTGTAGAGCTGACTGCGCAGGCGCCGTAAAGTGCCAAGTCCCAGCTCGGATATTTTCGGAAGGCGTGACGCACTTAACCCGCACGTCAATCATCTATGCCTTGTCTTAAGAACGCCTACTCTCCGGGGGAGCGAGAACCCGGAAGCCGGGTGAAAACAACGATAAGACGGTTAGTACAGCGAAAAAAAAAAAATCCAAGACATACTGTCGATGTCAGCAGTATGCTGGATGTAACGGTATATAGATGTTTTAGGGTGAACCCCCACTTTAACTTCTAATGCACACTGTGATAAACCCACAGTGTGCAGTAAAATCTGAGTTAGCCATTTCAGTAAAGAAGATATTGCAGCTTTAATGCTATATATATATATATATATATATATATATATATATATATATATATATATATAGAGTACAATTAATAGACAGTACTTGTGTTAATACATGCTTTTATCCTCAGGTATGTTAGAAACTATTTTTTATGAATTTTTTATCATATGAGAAATTCCTATGTCCTAATTTTCTGAATTTCCCACAAAGATCCATCCCCCTAGACAATGTGCATTTTTTACAGACAGAATAGGTCAATGTGGGGCACATGATCAGAGCTACAAACAAAAGTAATAGAATAAGGTGAGCAATTATATAGGTGGAAATGATATTTTGATTATGCTGTACGTGTTCTCGGAAATGTACCCAAAGGCAGAATCACGCTTTAACAATTTAAAATGAATGACAAAAGTCCAGCAAGGTTTAATTTATTTTTAATGTGAAAACGGAGGAATCACCTGGGGAGGAGGCCTATTTTATTCCAATCATTGCGTAAAAGTAAAATGACCCATAAGAAAGTCTGATTTTCAGCTAAACAGTTGAGTTGTAATGATCCCCACACACTGCTCTTGCACATCAATTATGATAATCATAATCACGGTCATTAAGCTGAACGTTCATTATTATGGGGATGCTGGTGACAGCAGATTCAATCACCGGACGCAATGGGCAGGCAGTCACGGGCCCACCCAAGTTTTCCCGCATACAGCGTTGTGCTACATTAAATCTATGATGTGTTCCACATCCCACTCTATTCCAGATGGTAAAGGTCAACTTTATGTTCTGTGCAATATGCTTAGGCTCTCGAAATGAAATCTTTGGAGCTCTGGATATTTGTATGCGTTGTGTATCATAAAATAAGCCTTGTATACAGCCTACAAACTCATGCATATAATTAAATAGAACTGGGTCCTTCAAACTCATTTCATGAAAGCTGAAAGGCTAAACTACAACTTTCAAAACTTCAGTCAACTATATTAACATTAAACGCATATGATAGAAATTCTTTGTTGGCTGATAACGATTACATTGGAAGCTATCGTATGTCTATGGGCAGTCCGCGATCTCCGCAATCAATAGTAGACATGTGCACACTGAAATATTTTGTTTCGGATTTTCGCTTTTGTCTGAAAAATTCATTAATTTAGTTACTCCTGAAATTCATTTTTAATTATTTTGTTTCGTTAAAAAAAGCATTCATCCGAAAATCCAAATGAATTATGGTCGAATCTGTCATTGAAGGCTTATGGTCTCCGTCAAATTTTCTAAGAATATTCGACGAAGCAGCTAAACTGTACGACGCCGCAATCATACATTTGTGCTCGAATGCTCCGCCCACAAGCTATAGAAGAATTCTAATGTTGTATGACTAGTAATAATTATATTTATTAATTATTATTACTAGAGTTGTCCCGATACCGATACTAGTATCGGTATCGGGACTGATTCCGAGTATTTGCGGGAGTACTCGTACTCCCGCAAATACCCCCGATACCGAAATAGAATACTTCCCCCTCCCACCGCCAACGCATGCCGCCGCTACGCCGCATCCCCGCTTGGTTAATACGGGGGAGGAACATTACAGCTTTCATTTGAATAGCTGTAGTCTTTCCCACCGCGCCGCGTATAGACACTCCCCCTTGCTCGGGTGAACTGTCCAATCCCGAGCAAGGGGGAGTGTCTATACGCAGCGCTGCGCGAACGACTACAGCTATTCAAATGAAAGCTGTAATGTTCTCCACCCGTATTAACCAAGCGGCGGCACGGCGCGGCAGCATGTACGGTAAGGGGGACATGGCTGCATATATGGGGGGGACATGGCTGGATATGGGGGGACATGGCTGCATATGGGGGGGACATGGCTGGATATGGGGGGGACATGGCTGCATATGGGGGGGACATGGCTGCATATGGGGGGGACATGGCTGCATATGGGGGGGATATGGCTGCATATGGGGGGGACATGGCTGGATATGGGGGGGACATGGCTGCATATGGGGGGGACATGGCTGCATATGGGGGGGACATGGCTGGATATGGGGGGGACATGGCTGCATATATGGGGGGGGCATGGCTGGATATGGGGGGGACATGGCTGGATATGGGGGGACATGGCTGGATATGGGGGGGACATGGCTGGATATGGGGGGACATGGCTGGATATGGGGGGGACATGGCTGCATATATGGGGGGGACATGGCTGCATCTGTGGGGGAACATGGCTGCATCTGTGGGGGGACATGGCTGCATATATGGGGGGGGACATGGCTGCATTTGTGGGGGGACATGGCTGCATTTGGGGACACATTTAAAAAAAAGTATCGGTATTCAGGATCGGCGAGTACTTGAAAAAAAGTATCGGTACTTGTACTCAGTCCTAAAAAAGTGGTATCGGGACAACCCTAATTATTACTAGTCAACCAACATTAGAATTCTTCTATAGTCTATGGGCGGAGCATTTGACCATAAATGTCTGTTTGTGGCGATCGTATGTTTTTAGCTGCTTCGTCGAATCTTCATGTCTCTATGATGTTGAATCTTTTCTCTCTATGTAGAATAATCTTGGACTAATATTGTTAGGTTAGGCACATTCGACCGCAGGTTCAATAGACACAGATTGCTATTGTCACTGTCATGTCGAATCTTCTGTCTACAGTATATCGAACTGTTGTCGTAACAAAATAAAAATGAAGCATTTTTAATGTCGCATTCTTCACGTTCGTTACCGTTTGTTAAAATGAATGCAGGGATTTTAGTTCTAGCATGGACTTCCACTTTAAACCCCCTTCCTGCCCAGGCCAATTTTCAGCTTTTAGCGCGGTTGCATTTAAATGGCAATTTAGCAGCCACGCAACACTGTACCCAAATTCAATTTTTGTAATTTTTTTCACACAATTGGGTCTTTCTTTTGGGGATATTTAATCACTACTGGGATTTTTATTTTTTTGCTAAACAAACAAAAAAAGACCAAAAAATAAATAAAACATGTCATAGTTTGTTATAACATTTTGCAAACAGGTAATTTTTCTCCTTTATTGATGTAGATGCACTGATGGGCACTGATAGGCTGCACTGATAAGACAGCACTAATGGGCATTGATGAGGCGGCACTGGTGGGCACTGATAGGTGGCATTAATAGGTTGCACTGATGGATGGCACTGATAGGCACTGATTGGTGGCCCTGGTAGGTAACACTGATAGGCAGCACTGATAATGAGGCACTGATTGGCAGCACTGATAGGTAGCATTGGTGGGTACTAGTTGGTGGCACTGGTGGGCACTGGCAGGTGGCACTGGTGGGCACAGATGCGGCAGTGGCTCTCTGTGTAAGGACCCGATGTCCCTATAGAAAGTAGCCGGAGATCGGGTCTTTTTTTTCTCCTCCCGCTGTCAGTAAAAACACACATCACTATATAATATATGAGTTTCACTTTTTGAATTGAATTTTGAATTGAATTACTGAATCAAATTAACTTTATGATGATATTCACATTTTCTGAGTGGCACCTGTATACTGAATAATGATATAGTGATGTCCATAGCAGTTGTCAGAGAACAGGGCCCAACATTTTTGGAGCAGGTCTTCGTCAGGGGAATACAGACATATACTAGTGTCTGTATGCCCTTGATGAAGACCAGCTCCAAACGCATTGGACTCCCCTCAGTTTTGAAGCCTCTCAGTATTTACTTATCCTATTTCTTCTACTTTTCATGGACAGCTACAACATTTCCTTTGCATGCACAGACCAAAAAAAAAAAGAAGCCAAGCCTTGTTTTAATTTCAAGGTTGTCATAGTGAAGACTTCCTCCGTGGTGCATATACAGCACTGGGTTCCCAAATCCCATGACACTCTAGTCATTGAACATCTCTGCACAGCCAGGATGTGAGTGTGAATGAGCATGCAAGTCATACCAGAAATAAAAACATCTATATCTCATGAATTGAACAGCTTTAGAGGATTTGTATACTATTAACATCTATAATGTATAATTAAATCGCAGATGAGGACAAGTTATAATGTTTACTTTTCACCCATTTAAATGCAATCTTTCATGTGCTACAACACACCGGGAATAAAAACACACAGAAAGGTTTTTTTTTTTTACCTTTTTTGTTACCCATGTGTTTGGATCCTCATCACGAAAACGTTGACTGCCATATGGGAGCCTCTTGTATTCAGTGGATGTGTGAATTAATGGTTCATAGGGTATATATTTTTGAAAACTGGTAAATGGAGCAAATCTGAAATGCAATAGAAAATCAATGAATGGATGGATGAATGAATAAGATCTCTACACAGACACAAGAATTTACTATGTACACTATATGGCCAAAAGTTTGTAATCACCTGAAAATCATACCTACCTATATAGCAAAAAGTATGCAGACATCCCTCCAAACTATTGCGTTTAGATGTTTCCAGTGAAGTGTCCTATTAACACACATTTTCCGTTTTTTAACGGCAAAAGCTACCTAACTGTTATCCCGCGTACACACTACCGTTATTCATGTCATTCCAAAAAACAATGTTTTCTCAACGTGATTTGTCATGATTCCTCTCGAGCCTGCCTTGCATACACACGTTCATGGAAAAAAATGCTCGAGCAAAGCGTGGTGACGTACAACACGTACGACGGCACTATAAAGGGGAAGTTCCATTCGAATGGCACCACCCTTTGGGCAGCTTTTGCTAATTTTCCCTCTCATAACTTGCATCTGAGCATGCATGTTTTTTTCCCCCTGGTTAAAGCGTACACACAACCGTTTTTCAAGACGTGAAAAAGAACGACGTGAAAGACGAGAAAAAATAGAGCAGGTTCTAAAAAAAATTCGGCCATTTTTCTCGTCGAGAAAAATGTTCTGGAGCATACACACGACCGTTTTTCACAACCAATTAAAAAAATTGCATTTTTCTCGTCATGAAAAACTGTCCTGTGCACGCGGCATATAAAAAAGAAATAAATCCGAAATAACTAAAAAACAGTATATGACTTTATTGACTGATTATTCCCTAGAAAACCATAAAGCAGTCCATAGATTAGTCTTTTTTTTTCACCCACTGGTTGAATGAAAAAAGTAATTTAATTCCTCCCTGCTGCCCTATTGTATTCTGACAGTAGAAAGACTTCCCTGGTGTCAGAATACACTGATCAGCGCTGCTGGCTAAAGCCGGTGGCACTGATTGAGTGGGGAAAATCCACCAGTCTGTACAACCAGCCTACCCATACATGGATCTAAATTCTGCCAGTCCCTGCTGAAGCAGCCACATTTTGATCCATGTATGGCCTGCTTAATGTAAACTCCCAGAAAAATCTAAAAACATTGAAAAAACAAACAAAACTGCATTAGTCATGTACCGCTTTGACCACTCTTATTAAATAAGTAAACTAGCGTTCCAAAGATGGACACCGGAGAGGTGGAGTAAAACATGTAATACTGTATATGTAAGTATATCTTAAATAGTATATTAGGACAGTACATCCAAACTATGGAGATGGCTACAGGCTAGGACCCATGCACAAAGTCCTCACCAAACAGATACAAGGCCAATAAGTGCTTAGAGGGATAAAACAGCCTATCAGGATGCTTTCAAGATGGAAAAGCAGGGGCACAAGGTAAATATTTGCGGCCTTAAATGTTTTAAAGGACCCAAGATTGGAAATAGCACTGGTAGAAGCAACAGGCTGATACTTTAGATCAGGGATATGCAATTAGCGGACCTCCAGCTGTTGCAGAACTACAAGTCCCATGAGGCATAGCGAGACTGACAGCCACAAGCATGACACCCAGAGGCAGAGGCATGATGGAACTTGTAGTTTTGCAACAGCTGGAGGTCCGCTAATTGCATATCCCTGCTTTAGATCAAGAGTGATGCACACTGCATCCATAAGAGCAGAAACTCTCTTTTAACTTGGGAGTGATAGCAGAAAACTGAAACTTCTAAGGGGTAAGCCCATCAGTCAAGGACTGGAATGGCTTAGAAGAAGACAGAGTTACTGTTGCTGATGGCTTGGAAGCCGCTAAGGCCAATGTGCAAATCAGATATAGAACCTGCAGGAAAGAGCTTGGGAGCACACTATTTGGGTTGAGCCCCACCAATGAAGCCACAGAGGACTCCGAGGATGAAACAGACTCAGAGGATCACATGATTCTAGGCTACAGACATTGGTAAAGCCATTAGCAGAATGTGTCCTAGGGGCACCCGGTGCAGCGCGACTGTCCCGCCATTGTGTCTGGAATCAGACATGTTGCCACTGCCTGGTGGTAAGGCAGTGTATAGGCTCAGAGTAAGAGGCAAGGGCTCAGGTACCCAGACAGCTGGTAGCAAGTGAGGTGCAGCTAGCCAGATGTGGCCAAACTCATTGTAATCAGACAGCAGGAATGGATCGAAGTTGCACAGGGTTCTTTGCAAGTGGGGGAAGAAGCAGGGTGATTCTTCCTCACCACTGAATGGCATGAAAGAAAGCTCAGAGGGCATGTGTGGGACACTCCTCTCAGCGGATAACGTCCCTCCTCAGTTCCACAGCATTAGAAAGTAAAGGCATCCACCGATCCTAGTCGGATTAGTGTTAGCTCACAGACCTATTCATTGGGTGAGTCTTCAGAGACAGGGCAAATACTGAGGCAATGTAACTGGCTCTGGACCTGGAAAGCTCACTGTAGCTAACATTTGCTAGAAAGAAGTTTAGGAAACTTCCAGGGTATCCCTGAAACATTTATTCCAGCATGGTACAGGTACAATACTTTGAAATCCATGTTGAGCGTTCCGGAGAGTAGCAATAGAAGAGACAAAGTTCCAGGAGCAATTTGGAAAAGAGTCTTCATTAATGGGAAAAAAGAAGAAAAAAGGATGCTAGCAAAAAAATATATATATATTTTTTACACTGCAGAGCAAAAAAGACATCCATCCTCTGATGACACTAGCAAAAACGAAAGCATGTTGGTAATAGAAGGGCTTCTCCTAGAGTGGCCTACAGTTTTTGTATGTTAGTGACGATTCTCCTGTAGGCGGCAGTATAACTTACTTCCTGTACTCCTAATTTTTTGTTAACAAAATCACACATCATATATATGTGTGTTTGTGAAACAACTGAAAATATATTTCATATTCTAGGTTCTTCAAAGTAGCCACCTTTTGCAGCAGACACATCTCTAGAACTGTTAAGAGGAGACTGTGTGAATCAGGCCTTCATGGTAGCTTATCTGCAAGGAAACCACTGCTAAAGAAAGGCAACAAGCAGAAGAGACTTGTTTGGGCTAAAGAACACAAGGAATGGACATTAGACCAGTGGAAATTTGTGCTTTGGTCTGATGAGTCCAAACTTGAGATCTTTGGTTCCAACCCCCGTGTCTTTGTGCGACGCAGAAAAAGTGAACGGATGGACTCTACATGCCTGGTTCCCACCGTGAAGCATGGAGGAGGAGGTGTGATGGTGTGGGGGTGCTTTGCTGGTGACACTGTTGGGGATTTATTCAAAATTGAAGGCATACTGAACCAGCATGGCTATCACAGCATCTTGCAGCGGCATGCTATTCCATCAGGTTTGCGTTTAGTTGGACCATAATTTATTTTTCAACAGGACAATGACCCCAAACACACCTCCAGACTGTGTAAGGGCTATTTGACCAAGAAGGAGAGTGATGGGGTGCTGCGCCAGATGACTACCTCTTGAAGCTCATCAAGAGAATGCCAAGAGTGTGGCAAGCAGTAATTAAAGCAAAAGGTGGCTACTTTGAAGAACCTAGAATATGAAATATATTTTCAGTTGTTTCACACTTTTTTGTTATGTATAATTCCACATGTGTTAATTCATAGTTTTGATGCCTTCAGTGTGAATCTACAATTTTCATAGTCATGAAAATAAAGAAAACTCTTTGAATGAGAAGGTGTGTCCAAACTTTTGGTCTGTACTGTATATATATATATATATATATATATATATATATATATATATATATATATATTGTATATTAATATATAGAGATATATATATATATATATATATATATATATATATATATATATATATATATATATATATATTTATTAAAGAGACATTTTTAAATGTTTTAAAACATATTTAATTTAGAAGCTAAAAATTCCACAATTAAACCTAGTTAATTTAGCCTTAAATTATACAACAGCGCGGAAGCATGTAAACTCTCGCGGGATCAGCAGCTCTCATACAAGACAGATTACGGTACTTGCAATGCTAATTTGCACATGGGATGGACATCAGTGAAAAAAATTAATGTGGCCCCAATGTCCCTGAGTATACAGAAGAGCTGCTGTGAGCCGGCTGCTGCACTTACAATTTTTATCACTTCTCAATTGCATTTTAATAGTACATTTTTCTTGTGTGTCGACATGAAAGAAAATTTGCCATCTCTCGGGATGCTATGGCTGAAGAGCTGTGGCAGGCAACAGAGGAATCAAGCTTAAACATTGACGTTATGGGGAGCTAAATGACATTGTATGGCAAGGGGAGGACTGTGCCTGTACTTATCATATCCTTTTGTTAGTATTCTAAATGATATACTTAACAGAAACATATTTACCTGTTGTTATTAAAACTAAGGTGTGGCAGGTTCACATGATATATGTAAACAGTTGCCAGTGAGAACATTGCAGGCACATGTGTGTGTGTGTGTGTATATATATATAAGTTTTAGACAGTTGTGAAAAAAATCTGTGTAGAAAAGTCCCTGGCCTCTGAGGCCCAGTGGTGATCTCCAGAGTTAGGGACAGCTGACATCCTTCATTAAAGAGTGGGTTACAAGGCATGGTGGGTGTGATGCAAGATAAAATGGTGGGCCCAGACACTTTTTGATTGCAAAGAGATTTACTGTCTCTTGAACAGAACTGTGGGAAAGAGGGTTAGGGCCAGGACACCCTTAGGTAGATGTAATGTTAATTGTCAGACTCTGAGACTTCTATAGGTAGACAATTATACAGGTGAAGGCCTCCAGCCGGACACCACTTCTGTATAGGTAGGACTGCTGTCTCCTATGGCAACAATCTTGTAGATGTTTCTATCTGCAACAAGAACAGTTCTCTTTACTCCACACTCACTCACTGTGGGTCTTCACTCAACAAGCTCTCAGTCTCTCTCACTAGGCTGACACGTTAGGTCTTTGGCTTGGTACTCCACAAGCATCACCTCTGCTGTCCTGCTGGGTCCCTGACTTGGCACTTGCTGAAGTTTTCCCACTTCTTCACCGTGGCTGGAAAAAAGTCTGCTCTGGTACTGGCCTTAGCTTACTCACAATGGTCTCCGGTAGTAAGGTGTTTGGTCCCTTTTTTGGCGAAAGCTTTCCCTCTACATCCAACCACGACTGGTTCACCAGCCGGCGGAACTGTTACATCTGGTTGGACTACATGCCCGCAGTCACAACCCTGCACTGCTTCTGAATAGGCTCTCAGTTAGCCTAGCAGCCAGATGTCCCAGGGATAGGCCTCGTACAGACGGACGAACTGTCCGCTGAAAACGGTCCGCCGGACCGTTTTCAGCGGACATGTCCGCCTGGAGATTTCTGTCTGATGGTTGTACACACCATCAGACAGAAATCTGCGCGTACACAATACGCGGTGACGTGGCCGCGCCGTCGCCGCGACGATGACGCGGCGACGTGCGCGGCCCTGGAAGTTCAATGCTTCCACGCATGCGTCGAATCACTTCGACGCATGCAAGGGATGGCGGCCGATCGGACATGTACGGTGAGTCTGTACAGACAACCGAACATGTCCGACAGACAGGCTTCCAGCGGACATGTTTCTTAGCATGCTAAGAAACATTTGTCCGCCGGAAAACGGTCGGCTGGACAAATGTCCGCTGGAAACCTGTCCGGTCGGCCGTACACACGACCGAACATGTCTGCTGAAACTGGTCCGCGGACCAGTTTCAGCAGACATGTTCGGTCGTGTGTACAGGCCTTAGGTTTCTGGTCTAGCAATCCAGGCCAATACGACACACATCCACCCAGACAGCCGTCCCGGTGGCACAGAACCCGATCACCTGACTCCACCCAAATAAATAGGTTCTCCCAGCAGGCCAAGGGACCCAAGAAAATCCCTGCACATTGACTGAGACACCCCATTCATTCCTAATCTGTCCTTGCAATGCCCTTGTCTTATCTAATGTCTCCAGACACCTGGCCATTTAGCGTCAGAAGAGAGAAGTGCAGTAATTCCAGAGCTGGGCGAAATCAATTGACCTCCTAACAATTGTCCAAGGCAACTATCGCTTGGCAAATAAATTGAATAGCAACCCTGTCTAAACATCAGGGTGCTACAGCTGTAAATAAGAATGCTTTCAGAAATAGAAGTGTTAGTTTATTTTTATCAATTAACAAAATGGAAAGTAAATGAACAGAAGAGAAATCCAAATCAAATAAATATTGCCTTCAAACAGCATCAATTCTTTTAGGTACACTTGCACACAGTTTTTGAAGGAACTCAGCGGGTAGGTTGTTCCAAACATCTTGGAAAACTAACAATAGACCTTCTGTGGATGTAGGCTGCCTTAAATCCTTCTGTTTCTTCATGTAATCCCAGACAGATTGCATGATGTTGAGATCAGGGCTCAAATCATCACTTCCAGGAATCCTTGTTCTTCTTTAGGCTCCATGCACACTGGCTTAAAAATCGCGTTTTGTGTTTGTCCTATACAAGCAGCTCAATGTTGTCCTATGTGTCCATGCACATTAGGGCAATTACAGACATATTTTAAGCTCAATGTTTAGAGGCAGGAAAAAAAAAACGTTCTAATTTGCATTTTTGATTGAAGCCAGAAGGCAGAAAAAAACGCAAAACATCTCCTAAACTTGTCTAAACCATGTACAAAAATGCTTTATATGAGCATTTTTTCTGCCATGGAAACTGTTGTTTTTTTAAGCCCAGTGTGCATAGAAGATGATAGTTTTAATGACATTGGCTGAATGTTTGGGGTCGTTGTTCTGCCACAGAGGAAGATTTGGGGCAATCACATACCTCCCTGATGGTATGATGATAGATAAGTATCTGCCTGTATTTTTCAGCAATCAGAACATCATTCATCCTGACTGAGTTGAGCGGACACCTGGATGTTCGGGTTCAACGTTTTCGGCCGAACTTCTGAAAAAAGTCTGGGTTCGGGACCCGAACTTGACCCGAACTTGACCCCGAACCCCATTGAAGTCAATGGGGACCCGAACTTTTGAATACTAAAATGTCTCTAAAAAACTAATGGAAAGGGCTAGAGGGCTGCAAATGGCAGAAAAATGTTGGTAAGAGCATGGCAAACTCTGCAAACAAATGTGGATAGGGAAATAACTTAAAATAACATAAAAATAAAAAAACACTGCAAAATATATATTTTTGCCCTAAATGGGTGTTTTTTGAATAGCAAAATAGAAAAACAGTATCTAAAGTGTTTATCTCACACGTACAGATATGGAGGAAACACTGCAAACACTGGAGGAAACACTGCAAACACTGGAGGAAACACTGCAAACACTGGAGGAAACACTGCAAAATATATGTTGTTGCCCTAAATGGGTGTTTTTTGAATAGCAAAATAGAAGAACAGTAGCTAAAGTGTGTATCTCACACGTACAGATATGCAGGAAACACTGCAAACACTGGAGGAAACACTGTAAAATATATTTGTTTGCCCTAAATGGGTGTTTTTTAAATAGCACATTAGAAGAACAGTAGCTAAAGTGTTTATCTCACACGTACAGATATGGAGGAAACACTGCAAACACTGGAGGAAACACTGCAAACATTTTTTTCCCCTAAATGGATGTTTTTTTGAATAGCACAATAGAAGAAAAGTATCTAAAGGGTGTATCTCACACGTACAGATATGGTGGAAACACTGCAATTTTTTATTATTTTTTTGCCCTAAATGGATGTTTTTTGAATAGCACAGTAAAAGAAAAGTATCTAAAGGGTGTATCTCACAGTAACATATGCAGTGCTGGTGTAATTTGATTTCTGAAGCAGGACTGACTCCTATATATTTTTCTCCCTACAAGCAAAACCAGGACCCTTACCCTAAAGTATCTAATGCAGAGTATCTCACAGGAACATATGCAGTGCTGGTGTAATTTGATTTCTGAAGCAGGACAGTCTGACTCCTATATATTTCTCTCCCTCAGAGCAGCAGCCTTTCCCTACCCTATCTAAAGCAGAGTAATGTGCTGTGCTACGTGCCTCTAGCTTATATAGAGGCTGGGTCACATGCTGGGTCACATGCTGCACTGGCCAATCACAGCCATGCCCTTAGTAGGCATCTCTGTGTTGGCTTCTTGTTCACACAAGTAAAACAAATGGTGATTGGCTGCCTTGCAGCGCGCCATTACATTGCCGAACCCGAACTTACAGTAAATTGTCCGCGTACCAAAAACCCAAAAGTCTGGTACGAACCCGAACTTTACAGTTCGGGTTCGCTCAACCCTAATCCTGACCAAATCTCAAACTCCATTTGCAAAAATGCAGCCCGAAACTTGCAAGGGTCTTCCACCATGCTTCACTGTTGCCTGAAGACACTCAATATTGTACTGCTCTACTGCTCTTTGGCGAACAAACTGCCTCCTGCTACAGTCAAATATTTTAAATTTTGCCTCATCAGTCCAGAGCATCTGCTGCTATTTTTCTGCACCCCAGTTCCTGTGTTTTCATGAATAGGACATGGAAACAATGATAAACGACTCAACTATATATATATATATAATTCAAAAGAGTTGATTAGTCTGAAGCTGTGGCATTTTTGCTTCATGGTGAATGAAGAAAACCTTTCAAGAACTTTCAATTTCCTTCACCTTATTCATTTTGGATGAATAAGTGCAGGGCCAAACTGGGAATTAAAACCAACCCTGAAAATAATTGCATACCAGCCCCAGTGGTGTAGCCCCCAAGGCAAGGCAAGTTATTCATGCCCCTAACCCGCGGATATTTAGAGCTCCACGAGTCCCTTCCACTTGTACAGTATTAAACCCCTTATGGTACATTTTCGGATGTACCACTTTTTCTCATTGTTCTCCTTTCTTTCCCTTTATCTCTCCCTATTCTAATCTCGTTTTGTTTTCCATCTTTCTTGTTCTTTCTCTCCCTTTTTCTTTTTTCCTTCATCTCTTTTTCTCTCTCTTTAATGTATTCTCTCTTTAATTCCTTCTCTTACGCCTTGTTAAGAGGGGAGGGGGGATTAGTGGCAGTGCTAGCAGGAAGTTGGGATGAGTGGCTGTGCTGTGGGGGATGGGATCAGTGACAGTGCTGGGCGGGAATCAGTGGCAGGGCTGGGGGGTCAGTGGCAGTGCTGGTGGGGGAGGGGGGTTGGGATCCATGGCAGTACTGGGGGGGTCAGTGGCAGTGCTGGGGGGGTTTGGATCAGCCAAATTAGGTGCTCTTGATCAAGGCCATCTGCTGATCTGAGAACTGTAGTGGGCTGTGTTACTCACTATGTCTCCAGCTTCAATGTGTCTCCGACTCAGTGGTGTCTTGCAGCAGTGACACCTATGCCAAAATCAGGAGATAGGGTTTGCTCCAGCATCTCCCATTTCATGTTCCTCACCAGTCAGCTGACCTCTAGTCTCCACCCCCCCAGCCATGTCGTGAACTGAATGTGTGGCCGCGAAGAGGCTGAGTTCCAGGAACAGCCCAGCTGGGCAGCCACACGCTCCAGGGACAGCCCAGCTGGGCGGCCACGAAGAGGCTGGTAGAGCGGCGCGGGCTCCTGGGACAGCACCGCCTCCTGTTCACAGCAAAGCCGCCACTTCTTTTTTACAAGCTGTTCTTGTAAAAAAAAAAAAAAAAGAGTCCCAAAGCTCCCAGCTGACAGCGGCCCCAGGACAGACAGCCAACTGGGAAATTACCCGCTATCCCGGTAGGCCAGTCCAGCCCTGAATAAGTGAAATTGAATGTGAACATGCTCTTCTCTTATGGTAAATTAGGGTCAGATTCTAAAACATTAAGACTTATTGACATAATTATAAGTCTATCAAACTTTGGTTGTGGGCATTTAAATGTGGGCATTTAAAGACTTTAAAGGTGGTTCTCCATTAGCATTAGATAGATAGTTTAATTCTGAAAGCTTGTGGCAAATTCTGTAGCACAGAACCAGGGCTCAAGTCCTGCGGGAACGCGTGGGAACAGAGTTCCTGCACTTTTTTCACAGCAGGAACTCAGTTCCCTTTGCAGGACTAGAGCATCCGAGGGCAGCCGAGCTGCCCGAGCCAATCCTTCACTAAGCGGTGATGCCCAGCGCGAACCTTAGTAATCCTTTATGTTACTGGCTGCTTCCTGTATATGGATTCATCGGGTAGTGTGCGGGTATTCCGTCACTTCCTCGATGCCGCAATGTCTCCTGGGAACTTTTAACATTGTTCCCAGGAGACATCGCGGAGGTCTGCCGCGAGTTATCGCGGGATTTAGAAAGAACTTGCTTCTTTCTAAATCCCACGATAACTCGCGGCAGACCTCTGCAATGTCTCCTGGGAACAATGACAAAAGCTCCCAGGAGACATTGCGGCATTGAGGAAGTGACGGAATACCCGCACACTACCCGATAAATCCATATACAGGAAGCGGCCAGTAACATAAAGGATTACTAAGGTACAGTGGATCTAAAAAAAAAACATGCGGTTTAGTAATTATGCATATGAGCGTATCATTTTTTATTTGTTTTGGTGGGGGAGTGGATCTTGGATGGGAGTTCCCACACTTTTTTCCCCAGGACTTGACCCCTGCACAGAACCAAGCAAAGCTGCATAGTGGTTGTGCTTTATTGTTAATCTGGGCATAGATGGATCAAAATGTGGTCGGTACAGCAAGGAACGGACAAATTTCAATCTATGTGTGGCCTTCCCTGTTCAACAGAAGTCAACCATTAGATTGACTTCTGTCGAACAAACATGCTGGAAAACTTAGGTAGATCAGAGGCTGCAGCCAGCTGATCAGTGTATTATGACAGCAGCAGGAGTATTTGTCAGAATACAATGTCTCGGCTGGGGGATGAAGGAATCTGTTAGTTTGTCTATGTCCAGTTTTTTACGCTAGCTTCATTGTGTGTTGTGATAAAGTGCAATAAAAAACGAATTTAGAAGGGCACCCCAATGTCACTGCGCTGCAATGCATTGTGGTGCGCTGTGTTTAATCATTTCTGTAGGGACATTCTTTTTTCAAAGGAATTAGCTGCCATAACACATTGCACATTAAAGTGCATAACAGAATGTACAAGTGTGAAGGGACACTTACTGCCCCTAACTGCAGGTCTGCCAGTGCACTCACACTGTCTGAAATCAATACACACTTTTTGTAGCCAAATTGTTTTATCTCAGCAATGGTTCAGTAGGGATCAGACTTCCAAAGAAATATGAGAGTGACAATTTCAAATCTATAATTAATTTATATATAGAACAACAAACGTAAATATATAAAAGATACATTAAAAAACACTTTAAGATAACAATGGTGGAATTTCTGTCAAGTCGTTGGGTACAATATATTAGCCGACCCCACAATTTCAAGTAGAATAGCTAAATTTCTATTTGATTTCAGCGATTCCTCACTTTTAACATATACTATTTACAGACAGTTCAGAATGCTCCTTTAAAGTAGATCTAAACTGTATGACTTAAATGTCATATGAGCTTTAACATGTTAAAATAATTCCACAACTTGGGTTCAATTATTTAACCGCTTGCCGACCGACTGCCTCACGCACTTATACCTCGGCAGAATGACAAGGGCAGGCAATACAATGTATATATACACGTTAATTTGAATCTGTCGCCTAGCAGGCGCACACGCGCCTGCCGCGGTCTCAGTGACCTTGCCAGAGGGACCTGCGGACTCGATGTCCGCTGCTGTACCACGATCGGGTCACGAAACGGCAGACCGGGGGGATGCCTGTGTAAACAAGGCATTTTCCTGTTCTGCCTAGTGACACGACACTGATCGTCTGCTCCCTGTCATCGGGAGCAGTGATCAGTGTCGTGTCACAGTAACCCCCGCCCCCTACAGTTAGAATAACTCCTTAGGACACAATTAACCCCTTTCCTGCCCCCTACTGGTTAACCCCTTTACTGCCAGTCACATTTTTACAGTAATCAGTGCATTTGTATAGCACGGATTACTGTATAAATGTGAATTGTCCCAAAATAGCATCAAAAGTGTCCGATGTGTCCGCCATAATGTCGCAGTCACGATAAAAATCGCAGATCGCCGCATAACTAAATTAATAATAAAAATTCCATAAACTATCCCCTATTTTATAGATGCTATAACTTTTGCGCAAACCAATCAATATACACTTATTGCGTTTTTTTTTTAACAAAAAATATGTAGAAGAATACGTATCGGCCTAAACTGAGGAAAAAAAATAATTTTTATATATATTTTGGGGGATATTTATTATAGCAAAAAGTTAAAAATATTGCTTTTTTTTTTCAAAATTGTCGCTCTATTTTTGTTTATAGCGCAAAAAATAAAAACCGCAGAGGTGATCAAATACCCCCAAAAGAAAGCTCTATTTGTGGGAAAAAAAGGACGCCAATTTTGTTTGGGAGCCACGCTGCACGACCGCGCAATTGTCAGTTAAAGTGACGCAGTGCCGAATCGCAAAAATGGGTGGCAGCCAAATCCTCCGGGGCTGAAGTGGTTAAATTTGCAGCATTCTTTAAAAAAAATACCTGTGATCCTGCCATGAAGGTCCTTGTTCAGGCACTTTCTATGATTGCGTGATACCTATCTCACAATTGTGCTTCTGTGTTGTCACCCTGTTACATATGTCCCTAGTGGAGACTACAAGTGACTGTGCTGACACATTGTACAGAGGAATGATGTGCAGCCAACGCTACACTGAATAGGTGCAGACAAGAAATGGCAGAAAGAGGGTGAAGGAGATCAGCAGCACTGAGATAAAAATAATGCCGCGTACACATGATCATTTTTCGGCATGAAAAAACGTTGTTTTTCAAAAACATAATTTAAAATCATCGTGTGTGGGCTTCACATCATTTTTCAGGTCCTGAAAAACGACAAAAAATAAAATTCGGAAAATGCTGCATTTTTAACGTCGTTTTAAACAATGTCGTTTTTCGGGTTGTAAAAAATTATCGTGTGTGGGCAAAAACGATGAAAAAAAAACACGCATGCTCAGAAGCAAGTTATGAGACGGCAGCGCTCGTTCTGGTAAAACTACCGTTCATAATGGAGTAAGCACATTCATCACGCTGTAACAGAGAGAAAAGCGTGAATCGTCTTTAACTAACAAGGAATCAGCTAAAGCAGCCCAAAGGCGAATGGAACTTCCCCTTTATAGTGCCGTCGTACGCGTTGTACGTCACCGCGCTTTGCTAGATCATTTTTTAAAAACGATGGTGTGTAGGCAATGTCGTTTTAATGATGGAGTTGGGAAAACTTAATTTTTTAGACGTGCTGAAAAATGATCGCGTGTACGCGGCATAAGGATGGAAAAGTAGTAAAAAATATAATATGATAAGTAAATCCTGAACATTATTTATGATACACAGGGGGTGTTTTAGCACCACTAAATATCAACCAGTTTGGATTTACATCTAGTTTAACCCTCAGCCAACTGCTGCGTTTGTATTACATGTAATATATCACCAAATGAATTTATCATTCTAAAAAAGAGATTAGAATTGATCAGTCTCTGGAAGGAAAAATGATGACCTCTTTTTAGCTAAATGAGAGGTTAAGAACACTTAGAAGTTGTTAATTATACAAAGTCTTAATATCTCCATCCCAAGTGTTATAACGAACCATAACATCATTAGAAAAATTAAGCTGGAAAAATGAAGACAATGCTTTGTAAATATCCATTGGAAATTGGCTAAAAAGGCAGCGTAATGCAGGATCAAAAGAGGGGAATGATCCTTAACAGTACCCTAGGGCACCCACTTCCACAGTATAATATTCACAGCAACTTACTGCTTGTATGGAGAATTTTCTATTAAATGGGGTAAGATCATTTGCCATTTTAGCTTAAAAAGCGCTGTTCTGATTATAACATTTTCTACAGCCTAATTAAAATGACTGGAACAGCCAGAAGAAGCATTTAAACAGCTATGGTGGACTTACAGTATAATCCAGCTTTAAAACTCAACACGATTTTTAGTTTAAAATCAGCTAAATAATATATTCCAAGTGCATCAAAATAAAAGGTGTGCAAAGTCTGGGGGCTCAAGCCAGTGTTGCCAACCTACCAGATTGAAATTTACTGACACAACACCCAAAATTTACTGGTACAGCCAAGTTTTTACTGGCATTTCCAAAAGTTACAAAATTACAGTTTTAAGTGCAAGTTTCAGTATTTAGGCTACAAATAAGTACAATATGCAATTAGCAATGTGATTTAAGGTAGGTATTGAAGCAAAAAGGATATTTCTTATTTTATTTTCAATTAAGTAAGTAAGTGACTCAGGGACAGGACTCAGAAGGGCAGGAAATTAGAATGGACAGGCACACACTCATGATCAGCAGCACAGATCACCAACACGCCCCCTCCTGAGTTACAGTGACAGTCTCTACCCATGCCAGGTGGTCTCTTCAGTCCCCTCCAGTCCTAACAGCCCTGACAGTCCCTCTCCTGGCTTGCCTTACTGGCATTTACTGGCAGGAGAAAAGTGCCTGTTTTTTACTGGCTGCCAGTAAAAATACTGACGGTTGGCAACACTGGCTCAAGCACACAGGTGTATCCACCAATACAGTGTGAAGAAATGGGAGTATAATAGCGTCTGAAGCCTGGGAACACCTGGTGCTGTGTACAGCCTCCCATAGACATACTGTAAATGGCTGAAGGCGTTGGTACACAGCGCTGTACTACTACGTGCGTAAATGCAGGTCCAAAATGCAGGTAGTTTGTGTGCATGCACTGTTTGTTATGTTGTATGGATGAATGTGCAAGTGTGCATGAGCCCTTACAGCTTACAGTATATTCTATATAAAGCAGTCAAAGCCTGAGTTGGAAAGACTGACCCCTGCCAGTCTGCTACAGAAAAGGAGTGTAAGCAGTGGTCTCTCTTTCTCTCTGTCGAGGTCTGACATACCCTCTGCCAATCTAGAGCTAGAGCTCCAATCAGTAGGGAGCATGAACTCTGAAGACCACAACTTTCACAACACTGGCAGGGGACTGGCTTTTCTATTCTATCCTATTTTCTATCTAGGTTGTGACTGTTTTCTAAAAAGAATGAACTTACATTAGTGCCAGAGTTTACCGCCCGTCTGAAAAGTGATCCACGGTGTACTGCATTTCAGGGGCGATGGCTTGCAGTTACTGCTGTCTCCTGAATGAATGTTTTTTCCTAATCCCAAGGGAGATACAAGGCCACAACATTTTGTCAAGTGGTTAGCACACGATTATGCCAAGGTCCCATTGACTTTAATAGGTGTGTTTAGCAAGCAGCATGTACACAATAAGTACAAGTACCAATATTTTTTTGTAAGTACTCACCGATACCTACCGCAACTGGTTTGACATGCCAAGTTAAATTAACCGCACTGCAAACCAAAGCATTGTGACTGTGGCAATGTATGGACCTGACTGGCCACCGTGTTATTTTAAAGATAGGTGGTTGGGGGCCAGTAACAACGCAGAACAAGCACCTGTTTTTACCACCCCTGTGCCTTGTGACTTTGCACATCTTTTGTTTTGATTCTCCTGAAATGTGTTTAGCTGATTTAAACCAAAAGGTAAATTGGGCTTTAGCTTTCCCTTAAAAATGAATGTCCAGGTGGAGTTAAGAGGAGCAGGAGGACAGTTGAGAATTTTTGGGGGAAAGGAAAGTATTGCTTATCTGTTTATACTTTTTATAATCAATTTTCCTTTTTGTTTTGTTATTAGATAGAGTAGAGAAAAGCTAAAAAACTCTGTCAGTTACTGCTCGTGGTTTTAGAATGGAGTGTTAATCAAACTTATATATGTAGATGTGAGGATCCCCTGTCCACAAATATTTGGCCATATATATTTGGGCATGAATATTTGTTAGTCGGCCGTATAACCAGATACCATTTGGGGTTACTAAAACCTACAGGATTTATTACATTTGTTTTTTTGTTTTGTTTTTTAAATACAGTTACTGTTTTTCTGAAAAAAAAAATGTTTCACTCACATGTCATCCTGAAAGCCCTTTGCCCACTCCTGCCGTTTAATTTCCTCTCTTGCCCGTTCCACGGAAGTGAATGATGTGGCCACTCTCAGGGTAGGCTCCAGTGGCCTGTAACGCTGCTGTAGTACTTGGCCAACATCACGGAATGGCCCCTGATGGGTTAAATATTGTATTAATATGTTATTGTAATCAATTTGGACATAGCAGTATAACAACATTTCTACCTCCAAATAATAGAAACTAAACAGAAACAGGGCAAATATAAGTATTTCATAAGTATTCCACATAAGTATAGCAATTTAAGATGGAATTGTCATATTCATGCAAAGGTTGGTCAAGACCAGTGGCGGCCACTCCATTAGGGGTGCCCTCCCCAATAATCCATGCACCTGGCCCCTAATCTACATGCAGGGCTCCGGACCCATGTATTTCAATTTTTTTTCTTTTGAAGCAAGATTAAAGCCGGAAGCTCTAATTGGCTTAAAACAAGGGAGGGCTTGGGGCGCAGAGCACTGCGCTCTGAGCCCACCCAGTTGTGTGACAATAGCGAATTAATATTCGCTAATGTCTTCCTGCTTCTCCTCCGGCCAATCAGAAAGCGGGTTCTGAGACCTAATTTGCCAGGGAGTCTTAGGACTCCCGTCCAATTGGATCGCAGGACCCACTTCCTGTTCAGCCTGGAGGAGAAGCAACACCTGTGTAAGCTGGAGCGAGGAGCAGGTAAGACATGACCGATTGCCGCCTTCTCATCCAATCGCTGCCTTTCCGTTCATCCCATGGCAGGAGGGAGTGTTGGCAGGTTTATTTATTGCCCCCCGCCAAAATGTTGAGCACCAGTCACCACTGGTCAAGACTGTTCCTTGTTACTTATGAAATACTTTTTGGGGTTTGGAAAAGTATTATTCCTACTGCAGGCTGCACCGCTACCATTTAGTTTACAATGAGTACCGATACTTTTTTGTTAGTATTCACGGATACCAATTACCGATACCTACCGCAACTATTTGTTTACACTTCAGCTGTCAGCAATGGTACAAGGTATGGAAAAGTTATTTATCAATGAAATAATTTTTCTTTTAATTTTGCGCTTCTTCAATGTGAAATGTGTAAATATACGTTAAAGGTGTAAAAATATTAATGAACAAAGCAAACAAAAAAAGTTTCAATTATTAATAATTTTTTAAATAGAATGAATAAAAAAAAAAATAAGCTGGGAAATAATTAAATTGAGAAGGAGAATAAGGAGTTAATAATTAGAGTAAATTAAGGGGTAAATAAGAGGTTAAACAAAGTAATAATTTGGATATAAATATGTATTTTTTTTTTTACTTGACAGGTTGCTTTAAACTGACTTAATCTGCAGAGGGAAGTTCATCCCTTTGATCTGTAGATGAAGAAACAGAAAGATAAATACTGTACAAAAAGAAACAATGTTTCTTTTTATCTCTGTTTCAGCAGCTAAACAATGTTGTTGATAAACATTGCCCGGCTTGGTTTTTGTTGACAGCTTCAATTGCCAGGATTTCATTTACACTTCAGCTGTCAACAGGGGAACCCCACTGACAGCTGAGTCATCATCGTTTGTTAAGAACACATCGGCCCCACTCCTTTACAAACAATAATTGCCAGCTTTTTTTTAAAAATTACATTTCAGCTGTCAGTGGGGGAATCCTGCTGACAGATGAAAGAACCGAGTCTGGACAGATGGATGGTTTCTGCTTAGTATCGGCACCGATACCGGTATTGGTGCAATCCTAAAGGAAGCCATTCAGCAGACTATAATTCTATGACTAATGTGACTATAAAAATGTTTGATTATTTTTAAGGACATATATAAGCTGAAAAAAGAAAAATGCATGTTTAACCTTAAAGTGGTTGTAAACCTCATACAAGAACTATGAACAAAGCATATCACTCTATATTGTGTACTTATCTTAATTAAGGGCACCAAGTGTTACCTTTGTCTGCTACTTTGTTCCTCTGCTATCAGCAAGAATCACTTCTGACAAATTTTCCTGACACCAAGAGGAAAATGGTGATGGGAAGAGATCTCCAGCTGATTGACAGCCTAAGCTCTGTTCCTGTGTGCTATGTTGTGGTGGTGGGGAATGGGGGGGATGAGTAGTGTCTCTTCCTTCCAATCAGTTGTTAGAGCTCTCCTCACTGAGCTCTGCAGAGTGTACCTTCAGATCTCCACCCCCCTTTTTTCTGAACTCTCAGGCAAACTTTATAATTCAGCATTTCGAACAAATGTAGAGAAAATAAGGCCGCAGATAGACAGGTATGACTTATTTGTTTCATCTATGTTTATCAGCTGAGGCCAGTCACTTCCCTGGGTATACAACCACTTTCACAGCTAATACCAATCTTTTTTAAACTTCTTTTACTTAATGGATTTTTTTTACAGGTTGCATATCCCTTTAACAGCCAGGGCTTAATAACTGATCCTGTCAAAGTGCCTCTCTCTGTGCAAGACACAATGCCAGGTGTCCATGATATCCTAGTAATCACATGAACTGAAACCATGCTGATTGGTTTTGATTGATATATTTGACAGAGCTTCTGTTAGACACAGTACTTGTTATGGGACTAGTGTCCAGTTCTGCAATAGGACATTTATTAATGGATCCTCAGAATTGGTCAGCGTGCTCAGGAACATTGGGGATTGGGGCCAATAAAGGCTCTAAACAGCAATCACAGAAGGTTTTCAGAACCATTATGACCACATAACTCAGTATCACTTTTATATGGGATGTTGTGACTCAAAACACCAATTCAAATGATTGGCTAAGGGTAAGGGTAATAAGGAAGGATAGGAGGGTGTTCAAGAAAGCTAAGGGATGACAAGAAAATGAACATGGTGAAGTCAATGTGTAATTCTAGTCTAGGTGAATTGGAACAACTACCTTTAGTAAAGATGGTTGTTCACAGTGAAATTAAAATAAGGAAAGAATGACACAGAAAATTACAGATCTCAGATTGTGGTCTAAAGGATTTCTCAACCTGGAGCTCTGTGAGAGGTCCCTAATGGTTCTGCCAGTGGCAACTGTTACAATGGATTCATATTCAACCAATTGTGATTTTAGTGTTTCTCTTGCTGGCTTCCATTGTGGCTGATTCATGTCCCCCTTGTGGATAGGTGCAGCGTGGTGAGGTAGGCAGTGAGCACACATAATCCAAGTTCAGCAAAAAAAATGTATTGTAGAAGGTTCAGTAAAACAAGAACATCCCCAGCAGGGATGCAACCAAACCGGAGCCACTTACAGAGAGGTTACAGTTGTTTGGAGACTCATAGATGCCGACAGTGTCTGCCAAAAGGAGTGGAATGGAGCTTGGCCGGTCCATACCCAAATGCGGAGGCTTCTCGAAAGGATGGCGCGTCGCTGCACTTCCCCTACTCCTCCATAACCTTTGGATCCGTGGCTCTAAATACTGTCCCTGTCAGATGGGTGACCTGTCCGTACTCTAGCCACTCACAAAATGCACACCAAACATGGGAGCCAGGGTCTTAAATAGACTCTGCCTGACCCAAGAGGGCTGCCAAAGTCACATGGGAAGTCAGATTCCAATTCCGATTGGATAATTGCTTTCCTGTGACTGAGGAAACCTTAGAAGAACTATGCTCCTCTTGACTTCCTCCCCCATCTGCATTGCTCATGAAAACGAGCACCACCTGTAGTGGAAACAATAGACTGCACGTGCCTACACCGTGATGGTGCCTTTAATCCCTACAGTATGTATTACTGCAACAGACTGATATCTGCCCAACAGTACGACCTTCTGTCCATCAGGTACATACCATGGAAACATGCTACATACCAGTATAAAGTTGTTTTGCCACTAAACACCACTGAAAGCCAAGAAAGATGTATTCTTGCCACATAAATACTATAAATATTTGTGCAGCAAATATCAAGCAAAGATTTTACATGAAAATTATATTTTATTTAATATTATTTCTAAAACATACTAATCAATCTATCATACTGTGAACTGTAGCTCTAAAAATTATCTTATGCCTCGTACACACGTCCATTTTTCACGACAAGAAAACTGCCATTTTTTATATTGGTCAAGAAAACCGGTCGTGTGTACGCACCCTAGCAGTATTCTTGATGAAAAAACTGCCTGCAGAAAAACTGAAACCAGCTCTCTTTTTTCTCGTTGTGTTTCACGTCTTTTTCAAGTCGTTTTCTCGTTGTGAAAAACGGATGTGTGTATGCCTTTCTGAGGGGGAAAAAAACGTGCATGCTCAGAATCAAATATGTAGCCCAAAAGCAGCCCAAAGGGTGGCACCATTTGAAAGGAACTTCCCCTTAATAGTCCTGTCGTACGTGTTGTACGTCACCGTGCTTTGGTTGGACATTCTTTTGCATGAACGTGTGTATGCAAGTCAGGCTGGAGAGGAATTACGTAGTGAAAAACGACAGGTTTTTGAATGACAGGAAAAACGATGGTGTGTACGTGGCATGAGGGGTTTCCTTGAGCCTGAACATTTTTTTTCTTTTTTTTTTGTATTCAACAGTTTTCATTGTGTACAAAAAGATCAATGTATGGAGGTGACATCAAAACTAGTCAGCTAAGGATGGGTATAAGGAACTGATGAAGGGTTGTAATGTAGCCAAAAAGACTATGCACACTTTGTGTTGTGATGGTTGACATTGAATAATGAAAAGAAAATATATTTCATAGATATATTAGATGTCACTAAGAATCAGGCAGCAAAAAAAAAAGATAACCCCAAGCATCCCATGTTTTATGGAACCTACAAATTGTATCTGTAAGTTTTGCTGTCCATTTTTTCAATAGCAAAGGTCCAATGTATCCTGTTTCTTTCAGCTGTTAGAAAAAGGCAATCTGATAACCAGGCTTCCGCTGTGGTTTGCTTAGTTGCTGTGAGAACACGTGTCATCGGCCTAACTTGGCACTTCGAGAGCCCATCTGGCTGTAGCTCAAGTAAAACTTCTGAGCCTGAACATTTTTCAAGAGTTCATTCAAGTTGATAAAGGATGAGAAAGGTTGCTCTAAATAGTTGTGTCCATCTCCAATATACAGTTTGGCAAGAATCTCTTACGCCTCATACACACGATCGGACTTCCATCTGACTTTTCCGTGGATTTTGGTCCGAAGAGGCGTTGGCCATGAACTTGTTCTGCATACACACGGCAGAACTTTTTCAGCAAACATTCACCAAATCACGTGATTTTTCAGCTCTTTACCGCCACCCTTTGGGTAACTTCTGCTATTGTTGTCTTATCTTTAGCATTGGTTCTGAGCCTGCGTGTTTTATCCTCCATCGAACATTTGGTCCCGGAAAGTTTGAGAGCATGCACAGCGAACATTTGTCCATTGAAAAACCCGAAAACAATTGTCCAATGGAGCATACAGACGGTCGGATTGTCCGATAAAACACGTCTGTTGGACCGTTGTTGTCAAAAAGTCCGATCGTGTGTATGGGCCTTTGGTTACAAGAAAGGCTAAACAGAATTAAAAATATTTGGGCTGATAAAGCAGGCCTTATATATATTTCAACTGAGCATTTGGTGGCCTGTCTGGAATTCCTCTTTAATCCCTGAGAATAGAAAAAACTATTTCCATTGAGAACCCGTTTTACATATTCTTGTGGCTTATCAGTAACCAGTCACAGCTGGACATCTAGCGAAGAAGAAGGGAAAAGGAATAATTCACACCTCATTTCTGCTCACTTATGTTTTACATTAATAGAAACCAATAATAGGAACCAGTTACCATAAAAGTTATAGACCGTAAATAACACAAATGGCAAATAAGTATCATTGAGCACTTTTCACAGCTGGACAGGAAGGATGTTCCGTGTGATGGCTGTTAATGGATTTCCTTTATTTGAACTTGCATGTAGGAAAATGAGTTCCGATGATAATAAGATGGTGCTGTCAATGGAGAAGGTGTGTTTAAATGCCATCAAATGAGCCGCGTGCTGCAACTTCATTCATATGTGACAGCACAGAAAGCAATGACAGCACAGAGCAATGAAATGCTGGTCATCAGCAGATTTTAAAATGGTCAGTCCCAAAACTAACATCCCAGTTGTTGGTAGACAATAGAGAAGTACAGTTAGGTAGATTCACGTACATTGGCCTAACTTTAGGGCGGCCTAGCCTAGCCTTTTTAGGCTACAGTGCCGTAAATTAGTTAGGCTAGTAGTGATTCACAATCTACTTACCTGCTAATCTACGGTGGTGTAGCCTAAAACGAGCAGGCGTAAGGGCGCCTAATTCAAATGACTTGGAGGGGGGCGTGTTGTATGGAAATGAGGCTTGACCTCACGTTTTTTGAAGTTTTTTGACACTGCGCATGCGCCGGGCGACTACATTTCGAAGTGCGCATTGCGGCTAAGTAGGCCGTACGGGCCTATTGATTTAGACGCGGACGTAAACAACGTAACTCCCGATTCGCGGACGACTTACGCAAACAACGTAAAAAATTCGAACCTCGCGGCGGGAACGGCGGCCATGCTTTAACATTGTTATTCCACCTCATAGGTGGAATAACTTTAGGCCGCCTAAGGCCTCACGGAAATGACGTTAATCGACTGCGGCGGGCTCGCGTTCGTTCGGGAATCGTCGTAAAAGCTCATTTACATAATCTAAGCCGGCCGCAATGGAAGCGCCACCTAGCGGTCAGCCAAAACATTGCAATCTAAGATTGACTGCGTGTCATGATCCTACGGGGTAAAAATGACCGCACCAGCCAAGCAGATACTGGCTGGAAAAAGCGCCCAGAGGCGATTCAGTTCGCATGCGTTGCGCTATACAAGTCATTCATTCATTCAAGATAGGACGGCGCAAGCCGTCCTATCTTAGATATGTTTAAGTGTATCTCTGTTAGAGAATACACTTAAACAAACGCCGGCGTAGATTCAGAGTTAGGTCGGCTTATCTACTGATAAGCCGGCCTAACTCTCTGTGAATCTACCTAACTGTACCTAAAGTTAGGTTCACACTATTGCGGGTGCCAGAAGACGTGTAAATTGCACGTGTTCCCGAACCCACAGGCACCTGCAGTGAAAATGTGCTGCTCTGTTGCAGACTTTAATTCCTACTGTCCCCCCCCCACACATCAGAAAATGCAGTGCGTTTTCAGGTGCGTGAAACCGCATGGTGCAAAAGCACCACGTGGTTCCATGCAGCTGCATTTTAAAAATAGGTAAGGAATTTTTTCCCTGCAGGAAACACAGGTACAGTAGCCCATTTAAATGAACACTACAATGTGAACCTAGCCTAAATGCACATACAACATTTTAATACATTGCAGCAGTTTTTGCAGGTACAGAAACATACTTGTTGATTCTGCCAGGAATTAAATTTCCTCCTAATTGAAATCTCAAACTATGTTATCAGTTCTTAAAGTGGAACAAAACTCACCAATTTACCGGTTTTCCAAAACAGTTACATTTAAAATGGTTGTAAAGTCTCAAGGTTTTTTACCTTCATGCATTATATGCATAAAGGTAAGAAAAACTCCTCAGTGCAGCAGCCCCCCTAATACTTACGTGAGCCCCAGCTCCATCCAGCCTTGTGCAAGAGAGCCTCTGATCTGAGCCAATGAGGAGAGAGAGGGGGCGGGGCTGAGCCGCGGCTCTGTGTGTGAATGGACACGCAGGGCCGCATCTCAACAAAGAGCCTCCATTGCAAGCTGCTTGCTCTATGGCCGCTTGGTAGGATGGAGGGGCCAAGAGCGCCTGCCAGGGACCTGAGAAGAGGAGGATCGAGGCTGCTTACTGCACAGAGCAGGTGAGTATGGCATGCTTGTTACTTTTTTTTAAATAACCAAGAAAAAGAAAGCTTTTATTATCACTTTAAGATATGCCCTAATTTGTGGCTGCCCGTAATGCAGGGCACAGAGACTCCACCTCCGTAATCCAATCTCAATGCAGGATGCCGGACGCATGTATTTCAATAAAATTAAGTATCTATATATTCCGTGAACTGGTGTTCAAGAGATAAAACAGCGCTGTGAGTTGGTGTATATCCAGCTCAAATAGAAACAGTCCTAGAGATCAATGGTGATGTGATAGGTGATCAGAATCAGGGTATAAGTGCACCATACACCTAAAAAAAAGTCAGGGCGTGGCTACAACTTCATTTTATTCTTTGAAATGGTTTTCTCAGTTTAATTTAAATAGCTGCTCCGAGAGCAATACCATTTCTACATACTGGTATCCTCTCCATATCTCTTGAATAGTATACACCACTTCACTTTCAATTTGGTTAAGGTGTTACATTGTTCCCTGGCGCCGGAAGTGCAATACTAGGCCACGTTTCTTTGCACCTTTCTCTGCATGTATTTCAATGTTTTTTTTTTTTTTTAAGCACATTGTTAGAGCCTGAGGCCCTAATTGGCTTTAAAAAAGGCTGAGCCCACCCAGTTGTGCGACAATAGCAAAGATTAGCTATTGTCTTCCTGATTCTACTCCTGGCCAATCAGGAAGCGGGTCTTAAGACCCAATTGGCCGGTTGCTTCTCCTCTCGGCCAATCAGGTCTCGGGAACTGCTTCCCGATCATCAGGGAGGAGAAGCAGGAAGACAATAGCGAATAATAATTTGCTATTGTCACACAAGTGGTTGGGCTCTGGGGGGAATTGGAATCCATGTGTCCGGCACCCCGCATGTGGGTTAGGGGCCAAACACATTTATGGGGGGCGCGCCTCTATGCCCCGTATGGACTGGCCGCCACTGGTAATGCATCCTGCTTTAAACAACCAACTTGAATTGAGTTTCTATGGCCAACTTTAGTGTCAAGGACTTTGGTCTCCTATAGACTAGAAATACTGGTTCACACTGTATTTCAAAAAGAACATTGTCCTGCATAGATACTGGCTCTCTGGAGGGCAGAGTGTTGCTTAGTTAATGCTGGTCATCACATTTACTCCACCAAAATATGATTAGCAAATTTCAGCTAAATTCTCAAGATTTTGTTCTTCACTGAAAGTAGTTTCAATACCTGCTCACACTTGGCTAATTCTTACAGAGAACATAAATGTAATATTGGTTCTATAGTCATTTAAGAATCAAGTGAGCAGAAGCTGTGAATTGCATTTTTATTGACTTCTTTGATTTATGATATAAAGTTTTAAAGTTACTTTGTAATGTCATCAGTGAAATCACAATATTGTTTCATCTCACGCTTATGTATGAACGCACAGTATGGAACAGCCCCTCCCCTATTCCTGATATAATAACAAACACAGAGGTGCAGATGTACTATACAATGCAGAGGAATCCCGCAGATTTTCACTAATGATACACAGATTCCAACCGATGGCCAGCTAACATTACCAGACACTCGCTATCAATTATTCAGTAGTGTGTACACAAGGGGAGCCATTCAGAAATTACTGATGGATTGGAGAGGTTTTTCAATAGAGGAGAATTCTTACTAATTACAGGGCGCTATATGGGGCCTCTCTGTGACATATGTTTACAGATCTGAGTGGATAAGCACCATGGGATAACCCGGAGAAAATGGAGCAAGCAATGCATGGAGAGATAGAGAGAGAGAGAGAGACAGACAGACAGATAGAAAGAAAGGAAGGTAATAAAAGGAATTAAAATAAATAGATAGTTACATGGACCAAGGTCTTATCAATGCAAATGTGTATTTGTGTTTAGGACAGCAAAGCAAGATGGGGTAACACAAAATTCACAATTATATATCAGACAGGAGGCTCATATCTTATGCATTATCTTTCCTTTAATAATGCTCACAGCAGAAAGTGTATCTAAAACATTCAGTGTAAAAAAAAAAAAAAAAAAAAACTTAAAACAACCACCACCCCCAGCAGTCCATATAGTCACTAACCACGCCCCAACGGGGGACTCCATAAAAGGGGGCTGCTTGTGGTGGATCCTCCTCTTTCTTTCTGCTCACAGGATCAGATAAGTACTCCATTAGATTTTATCATCAGAAAAATATATATATATATATATTGATGTTGGCTAGGGATATACAGAGTTCTCTCCACTCCTGTTTTCTTTCCCTGGCTTATTCTCACTATTGTTCCCTTAGTTATATATTTTTATTTATGTATTAACTTAATAGCATATTGTGGATTGCCATCCCTTGTTCCACATTTTCCGGTTTCTGACAAGACTTTCCTTGTCTACCCGTGCCTATCGCGCAGTTTTCCCTGGCGCTCGAGACCCTCTCCCCCTTGTCACTTCACCTCAGCCCCTCCGCTGTCTTCCCAGCGCGCACCGGTGCTTGTCACCATCATTCTGAGGGAAAGCACGTCTCCCTCACTCACTGCCGCATAGAGCGCGCGTTCGGAGGGGGCGGAGCTTCTTCGCCATTCGATCGTCCAATCAGCGCCCAGCGGCCGTAGTCTCGCGAGACTTTGTTCCCGGGCCGCTGGGGGAGTCCAGGTTCCCTTCCCCTCTGTCGCCATTCGGCGCCGACGGAGGGGAGGATAGTTGGAACCTGGGACTGCTAAGTTTAGATAGTTTTATATTCAAACGATTTATATAACTAACGCTTATATAGCTAACGATTTATATAACAAACGCTAATATAGCTTATATAAGAACGATTAATACCCAGCTAGCTGGCACTTCTTATAATTTCCGGCCTGTGACATACACCACAGGTCCAGATATTAGATACAGCTTACAGCTACTTTGCATAACCCTGCTTTAGTGCCTGCCTGTACTATTTTAGATCTGCCTGAGGATTTAATATACCTGCAGTATAGATCATAGTAGACATGTCTGAGACCAATCCCCTCAATGGAGATTCCTCTCCCGCTGCTGCCTCACACACGTTGAGTGCCACACAGTTACAGGACATTATACAAATGTCCATTCAAGCGGCCCTGGCCTCCACGGCCTCACCCGCTTGGGCTTTACAACCCACTGTGGTACACCCACCACCGCCGCAGAGCGGCGAACCACCTTTAAAAAAGGGTAAAGTACTGCATAAAAGAAAACACACCCTGGTGGTAATTGACTCCCCGGCAGGGGAAGAAAATAACGTGCAACAGGCAGCCCCTAACACGGGCTACCATCCCCAGCAATTACCTGAATCTGCTCGACCCCTGGACCCCAGGGAGACTCACCAAAAGGGGTATAGAATTCCTAGAAGAGCCAAGCCGGATTCGTACGAAGATTCCTCTGCTGAGGAATCGGCTGACTTTTCTGAGGGATCAGAATTATCAGATTCTGAATCTGTCAATCAGGATGCTGGGGCCATGACGACCGACACAGTCGCCAATCCTGCCACGCAGGACGATGTCCTATTGGACGCTCTAGGGGAACCATTTTTCCACCCGGACGCGATTACTCACCCGCGTTCCGGAGAGTGGACACCCCTGCCACATGTGGCACAATACGTAGAGCTTTGGGCCAGGAAGTCCCTGGACAGAACGGCCCGTAACAAGCTGAGAGCCGAATGCCCTAGACCCTCATTGCCCAAGAAAGTGGTGGCTACCCCGGAGGTAGACCCGGTCCTCACTAAGTACCTAATTAAAACAGGTAAATTTCAGAAAAAGGGCATTGAGAGGTCCTTCCGGTCAATACAAGACCGAGTTTTAGATCTTATCGGTCCACTGACCAAAATCCTAAATTTGTCCGAACAAGCAGCAACTTCGGGACAAGCAGTTGACTTACCACAACTGAGAGGTTGGGCACAAAGAGCCCTATGCCTAGCGGGCACTGCCAACACGGCATGTTCCGTAGAACGGCGCAGATCCATTCTCATGCGCCTGGATCCCCAACTCTCACACCTGGCTGAGACGGAACCCGGCCCATCGGCCGAGGGCATGCTATTTGGGGATTCGGTCATTAAGGACATAAACAAATTCGTTGGTCTGTTCTCCAGCCTTGACAAAGCTCAGAATTCTCTGAGACGTACCGGAACCAATAAGGTTTTCAACAGGGCCGGCAGAAGTAGAGGCCGTTCTGCCGGCCGCGCAAATTTTTACAGGCCACAAGGTAGGAACTCTACCCAATATCAGTACCAGGCTCCAAACTACTCCGCCCCGGTGGCTCAGCCAGCACCGTTCTTTCCCCCCAGAGGCAGACCCTGGCGCGGACGCGGGGGACGCGGCTACCCTCGATCCAGACCCTATACCGGTGAGTATGCTTTACACCACACTCGATCTCATCCCAGTGGGGGGTCGTCTGAGACATTTTACCCACGCCTGGTCTGCGATTACGGCAGACGCGTGGATCTTAAATTCCGTAGAGGGGGTTCGCGATAGACATACTTTTTCCTCCTCTACTCAATATAATTCCCCCTCCCATCCGTTTTGCAAAACGAAGCTGCCTTCTCATAGACAGGGAGGTGAGAGACCTGTTTACCAAACAGGCCATCGTGGAAGTAGACCCTTCTTCCCCAGGTTTCATAAGCAACCTTTTCCTGGTTCGCAAAAAAGGGGGGGGCTACCGCCCGGTTATCAACCTCAGGGGCCTGAACCAACACGTCCAGTATCGCCACTTCAAAATGGAAGGAATTCATTTCCTACGAGACCTTCTCCAACCCAGAGACTGGCTCGTGAAAGTAGATCTCAAGGACGCTTACCTGACGGTACCCATACACCCGGACTCTCAGCATCTGCTGCGTTTCCCGTGGAAAGGCAAGATGTGGCAGTTTACTTGCCTCCCCTTCGGCCTATCATCCGCCCCATGGTGTTTCACCAAGATCATGAAACCCGTAGTGGCAGCTCTAAGGAGCAGAGGGGTGCGTCTGATTATTTATCTGGACGACATTCTCATCATGGCATACTCAAAGCCCCAAGCCCTGTTACACATGTCATGGGCCATGTCCCTTATAAAAAATCTGGGATTCGTAATCAACCGCGAAAAGTCGGTCTTAACCCCATCCCATCAGATGGAATTCTTAGGTTTCACAGTGGACACCGTCCAATCTACCCTCAGCCTCCCCAAACCCAAACTTACACTTATTCGCAAAGAGATTCGCTCTGCACTTCGCAAGAGATATCTCTCACTACGCACTCTGGCCCGACTGGTAGGCTTGCTGGCTGCCTCTATCCAAGCCATATTCCCGGCCCCTTTGCATTACAGGGCCCTTCAGAGGCTCAAGATTATGCATCTGAGGCAAGGCCTCGGATATTCAGACGAGATTCCCCTATGTCAGGAGACCACAGAGGAACTGAAATGGTGGCTACACCATGCCGTCGAGTGGAACGGCAGAACTATATTCAATCCCAGCCCAGACGTTGTCATAGAGTCGGACGCCAGTCGACTGGGCTGGGGCGCACGGTGCGGCGTAGCCTCCACAGGGGGGACTTGGTCCCAAACAGAATCCTCCCTGCACATCAATGCACTGGAACTATTGGCAGCCCTGTTCGCTGTCAAGAGCTTCATGCCTCATTCTCCAGCATGCTGTATTCTCTTTCGCATGGACAATGTGGCGGCGGTGCAGTATGTCAACCGCCTGGGGGGCACTAGATCCAAAACTTTGGCTTATATCGCCAAGGACTTCTGGCACTTTTGTCTGTCCCACAACATCACGCCTATAGCGGAGTACATCCCGGGAGTCCTCAACTCCGTGGCCGACTGGAACTCTCGATATCTTCGAGATTCCAGCGATTAGAGACTAGATCGACCAATCTTTCTCCTTTTGCAGAGGCTTTGGGGTCCGCTATCCTTCGATCTATTTGCCTCTCGGCTCAATCGCCAGTTACCCCGCTTCTTCAGCTGGAGGCCAGATCCAGAGGCTTATGCAGTAGACGCTCTTCGCCAACCTTGGCCGGAGGGGACGCACTACGCTTTTCCCCCCTTCCAGATACTATCCAGACTTCTCCTTCGGATAACCAATCTGGGAGCAACGGTGGTACTGATCACACCATGGTGGCCGACCCAACCTTGGTTCCCTCTGTTATTAGCAATGTCGGTGGACTCTCCCAGACACCTCCCACAATACTCTCACCTCCTCACCAACCCGAACGGGGAACCCCACCCCCTAGTTCTAGAGGGCAATCTCCCACTTCTCGCGTGGTTAGTATCGGGATCCCTACCCCTGATAGAATTCTTTCAGAGTCAGCTCGAAACCTCCTCGCCTTGGCCTGGGCCCCCGGGACTAGATCGGCATATCGATCAGCCTGGGGACGTTGGGTTCGTTGGTGTGATCAACGGCAAGTTGATCCCGTGCAAGCCCCTGTACCCCTAGTGGTCAATTATCTAGCCGATTCCTTCGATTCCGGTAGCTCGTATAGCTCCATTAATATCTACCGTTCAGCCATTTCAGCATATCACCAACCTGTTGATTCTTTACCCATTGGCAGACACCCTTTAGTATGCCGTCTTTTGAGAGGTGCAAAATTCCAACGTCCCCCCAGGCCTAGATACCAAGCGACCTGGGATGTTTCCAAGGTGCTGGATATGTTCGCCAGTTGGGGGGACAACACTAACCTTTCACTTAAACTGTTATCCATAAAACTGACGGTCCTTCTCTGTCTCCTCTCTGTCAAGAGAGTGTCTGATGTCAGAGCCCTGGACATTTCCAGACGACAGTTTTCCCCACAGGGAGTTGAATTCTCCATTGTACGCAGGACAAAAACCGGCATCTCCTCGGTCTTTTACCCTTCATGGACATGGCGGGGATAGACGTCACACTTTTCGGGGCCCACTCCACCAGGGGTGCCATGGCCACAAAGGTGCTCGTCACAGGAGGCTCTCTTTACGATTTATTGAGAGCAGCGGACTGGTCCTCGGAGACCACGTTCCGCCAGTTTTACTTCAGACCTACAGATCACATTTCCAGATCAGTTCTCCCTTAATGAATATCTATGTTTTCTATGTGTTAAAATTGTGATTGCTACACTAGCTTTGAACTTGCATAAGATATGAGCCTCCTGTCTGATATATAATTTGAGATTTTCCTAGCTTGTGACGGAAAATATTGATTATATGAAGACAGGAGGCGAGTATCTTCCCTCCCTACCCTCCCTATTACGGTTGTTTTTCTCTCCTTCACAGGCTACTGACCGACAATCTGCGTTCGGCAGACGGATTATCCAGTTTGAAGGAGGACGGAATCCCGTCCGTTGGATGAAACACATCCAGGTTTAGTTTCCCCGTTGGGATCGTTCGTTCCCGGACCTCTGTTGGGTCATGGTGAAAAGTCGTCTCTTCTCCACAGAAGACGGCCGTCGTCGACCGGCCGGTCTAGACCTCAAGGTTACATTTTTTCGTTCTCCTCCGATGCCGTTCTATCCTGTAAGCGTCGCATCAAGAAAGAGGAGGATCCACCACAAGCAGCCCCCTTTTATGGAGTCCCCCGTTGGGGCGTGGTTAGTGACTATATGGACTGCTGGGGGTGGTGGTTGTTTTAAGTTTTTTTTTTTACACTGAATGTTTTAGATACACTTTCTGCTGTGAGCATTATTAAAGGAAAGATAATGCATAAGATACTCGCCTCCTGTCTTCATATAATCAATATTTTCCGTCACAAGCTAGGAAAATCTCAAATTTTTGTTTAACTTTTTTTGGCCGGCCTCTTTAGGACTCATATAACTGAATCCAGAAGCAGTACTGATGGATAGGGGTGCATGGTCTGCACAGAGAAATCACAAGACCCTCTAAAAGTGGCAATATACTGTACCAGTAGAAGTTTAATTAAAAAGAAAATATTTTAGGAATGTTTGTTCAATTTTATAATGGTTAATGGAGTCTAAATGATAGTCGTTTTTGACCATAGTGATGATAATAAAAAAAAAGAAAGGAAAAATCTTCTAGAACAAATTCATTTCAAAATCTAATGTTTCATAGTAGGCGATTAAAAAAAAGATCAACCTATGTATGTGATTATATGTCAGTATTAAATTGCATATCCCTGTATGTTGTGGACGTTCAGGTGCTTATCTAATAGTTTTTTGAAACTATCGATGCTCCCCGCTGAAACCACGGCCTGTGAAAGTGAATGCCACATCCTTGCCGCTCTTACAGTAAAGAACCCTCTACATAGTCTGAGGCCTCATACACACGACCGAGTTTCTCGGCAAAAACCAGCAAGAAACTTGCTGTTTTGTTTTTTTTTGCCGAGGAAACCGGTCGTGTGTATACTTTGACGAGGAAACTGTCGAGGATCTCGTCGAGCCAAAAAGAGAGCATGTTTTCTTTTTCCTCGACGGGAATAGGGAAATTTGGCTTGCCGAGATCCTCAACAGCCTAACAAGGAACTCGACGAGCAAAACGATGTGTTTCGCCCATCGAGTTTCTTGGTCGTGTGTACGAGGCTTGAGGTTAAACCCATTTTCTTCTTATCTTAATGAGTGGCCACATGTCTTATTAAACTCCCTTCCACGGAAAAGTTTTATCCCTATTGCGGGATCACCAGTACGGTATTTGTAAATTAAAACATTTATCCTCTCAAGAGTCTCTTCTCCAGAGAGAATAAGTTCAGTACTTGTAACCTTTCTTCATAACTAATATCCCCCAGTCCATTTATTAGTTTTGTTGCCCTTCGCTGTACTCACTCCATTTCCAGCACATCCATCCTGAGGACTGGTGCCCAGGGGACTGATCCTGATGAAGTCACGTAGAAACTGGGCAGCATACTTTAGATACGGCCGGTCCAGAGTCTTGTAGAGCGGGAGAATTATCATTTTATCTCTGGAGTTAATCCCCTTTTTAATGCAGGCCAATATTCTGTTTGCTTTTGTTATCAGCAACTTGGCATTGCATGCCATTGCTGAGCCTATCATCTACTAGGACACGCAGGTCCTTTTCCATCCTTGATTCCCCAAAAAGTCCCCCCCCCCCAAGTGAGTAGATTACATTCATATTTTTGCCACCCAAATGCATTAATTAAAATTTTCCACATTAAACCTCATTTTCCATGTAGTTGCCCACCCCATTAATTTGTTCAGATCTTCTTGCAAGGTTTCCACATTTCCCTGCTTAGCTTAGTATTTCAGTATGTCTGCAAATACAGAGATTGAGCTGTTTACACCATCCTCCAGGTCGTTTATGAACAAATTAAATAGTAATGGTACCAGCACAGAACCCTGGGGGACCCCACTTTCCACCCCTGACTATTTCGAGTACTCCCCATTTATCACCACCCTCTGAACTCGCTATTGTAGCCAATTTTCAATCCATGAACTCATCCTATGGTAATGCCAACGGACCGTAAACGTTTATGGGGAACTATGTCAAATGCTTCCGCAAAATCCAGATACACCTTGTCTATGGGTCTTCCTTTATCTAGATAGCAACTCACCTCCTCATAGAATGGTAGCCACCCTGGCGGTATGATTATGTCAGATTTTCGCGACTCAAAGTGGTACAATTGTTTTGCATAAAAATTTGGCGTTTTAAATTGTAGGCCTGTAATTCTTATTCATAATGCACTTAAATCTGTCTAAACAAGAGTCTAGTAAATATGCAGGGTATGATAAAGTTTGAAACACAAAATCATAAATTATAATATAATAAATAACTATAAATAATTATAAAAAATAATAATAATATAATAATAAAATGTATTTATCCACGATTCACTATCGCTCAATTCTGTAAGTGTTCTAATTTATTATCGCTGTTTTCTAGCTGTTCTAAAACCACTTTTGATGTAAAGGGACACTTTTTGGTTGGCATGGGCAATCTCAAGTTTCCAGGCAGAAAGCACAGTATATATAATATCAAACTGCATGCAGGGCACTGGACAAAGCACTAGGGACAAAAGGGAGGTGAATAGTAATGTAATCTACAGTGTACTGTATGTATAATGAATTTAGTACTTTTTGAATTTGCCACCAGTGCGTTGCAGGAAACAGAGCCTAGCACACAGAGGCATCGGGCGGAGGACACAGCCCGCGGACACAGCGGGGGGACATCACAGGATCCTAGGGACAAGGTAAGTAACCTGTACCAGTATCCTGCAATGCAAGCCCTAGTATGGTAATGAAATTTAACCCCGAGCCACACTCGGGAATACCGCCAGGGACGTTAATAGATTGGTTTGGCAAGAACAATTCTTCAGGAATCCATGCTGATTACAGCTAATGAAAGCGTTTTATTTACTAAAATCTTCTATATAGTCCCTTATCATCCCCTCTGAGAGCTTGCATACTACTGATGTTAGGCTAACTGGTCTGTAATTCCCGGGAACATATTTTGGCCCTTTTTTAAATATTGGAGCTACATTGGCTTTCTCTAATCAGTTGGTACCATTCCAGTTAATAGACTGTCAGTAAAAATTAGGAAAAATGGTCTGGAAAACCATGTTCCCAAATTAACCAAATGTTAAAAGCAAACACAATTTTTAATTACTTCACACATAAAAATGGATGACTGCACAGATGTATCAAACTTCTAAATGAGTTTATTGGTAATCCATCAATACAAATACATCACAGCTTCAACAGCAGGGAACGGTGTTAACATGTTTCATCCTACATGCGCTTATGATTGGTTCAGAATAAATGCATGTGGCACAAAACCTGTCAACTCTGTTCCCTGCCTGCTGAAGCTGTGATTTATTTGTATAATGGATTGCCAATAAACTTAGAATTTCCATACATCTGAGTGTGGTCATCCACTTTTCTGTGTGAATTATCCTGCAGCTTTGAACCAGACCAGCACCTTTTTGTAAGGAATAGGGGCCTAGTACAGAGGTGGGCCGATCTGGAGCAGTGTTTTTACTTTACTGGATTGTTTCAAATTTTAAAGTACTTGCATTTAATTGCTTTATGGAATATACTGATAAGATTTTTCGCCGGAATGTTCATACTATAATCTAGCAGTGTATGGCCAGCCTAAATCCAAGTAATAAGGAAACATAATCTTTGCCTGAGATTTTGATACTTCAGGAATTCCTTCATGCAAACTTGTGAAATTCCTGAGAGGTCCACTTAAAAAAAATTAATCTATGTGATTTGTGATTCCCTTTAGGAACATAGTTGGCCTTTTGTGAAAAGTATCACAAAGAGAGAAAAGATTTAACCGACTGGTACCCATGCTATACTGAAACATGAAGTTTGGTATAACATAGCCTTTAGAGGGTTGAAGCGTCCTTGATCTAAACACAGCATGAATACAGCAACAAGAGTGGGCAAATTATCCTTAATCATACAAATTATCCTTAATCATACAAATTATCCTTAATCATTAGTAAATTCATACCTGTGGCTTCTTCTTGTTTATAGGAGGAAGGGGTGATGTTGTTGAAAAGGAAAATGGATGCCTACAGTCCGACCAATCAACAAAGCTGTCATTGTCATTACTCTTCTTTGGAAGGTCTCGATGGCTCAGTGGTCTGGCTCTCTGTAGCCGGAACTCCATCTCATCAGGATACTGTCTATACGGTGAGTTAAATACACCCGCCACCTTAAAATAATATAGAATAATAATAAAGAAAATGAATCTCGGGTGAAAAAAGGAGGTTATGAAAATGTGAGAGGAAAGTGTGACTGTATTTTCTGCCCCAGTGAACCGTATGAACATTATATGGGTGCTGGATCTATGAATTTTTTTCCTCAGACAGGGATGATGTATGAGATTAATGACTATGTATTTTTGGAACATGATAGAGCTTGGCGTAAGGGGACAACATACAATTTAAAAAATTATTTAGACATTGCATAAATTATATGCAACAATGGCATTAAAGAATGAGCCTAAAGGAAAAGAAACAAGACGGGTTAGCCCCATGCACATGACTTGTAGATGGACCTATGAAAAGTCTACAACAGGGGGAATATTTTAAAGGGAATTTTTGATGAGAGAAACACATAAGCTGCCATTGCTAACCTTATTTCGAAATTCAATTTGTCTGGCCGTCATGCACATTCAGTGGCTTCAAAGCTTTCTGAGTCACTGATCCAGGACAAGCATACAAAACACGTGTTCTGACTTTACTAACTTTATGACTGATCTTGGCCCAGCTGATACGAGGGGCTGCAGCTAAAGACCGTTACTTTTTGTGTGAGAGCAGCCATCGTTGTACAGTAGTCTGACATTCTGACATGCCTCCTGACTTGTTATCAGCTGTGCAATCAACAATGGTCATGCTCCCTGCTGACTCTTATGACAAGGTGGGGAGCATGCTGGATGGCAGTACAAAGAACAGCAGTGGTCCTTAGTTGCAGCCTCTGAACAGGCTTTGAATTTTTCTGCTGGTGCAACTTTGGAAACTAAACCAACAATAGTATATTTAGCACTTACTCTTTTAATTTCACTTAATTGGTCTAATTTTTTTCAGAGTACAATAAAACGTTTATAAAAAAAAAAAGAAAATGAATAAAACAGAAAGAAGAAAAGTGATGCCACCATAATGACCTCTCAAATTTTGTTCTGAGGGAAATGAAAAAAATAAAATAAAACAAGGAATCTGGTCACTGTGGTTAACAACTTCACTTTCGCTACTTTCTTTCTACATTTTTCAAAAAAATGTAGATTGTTACATTTGAATTTTCCTGCATCACCACCTGGTTATATAATTGCTACAGACATCTAAAAGGTATATTCCATTATTGGGGTCTCTTTTTTTTGTGCCTTGTAGTTAAATTAGACACTACCTTTGATGCAAGGATGGATATTGATTTTATTATTTATTGGACTACTGTCCTCAGTCTATTCTTTGCCTGATATTTAAGGATACCTATCCAAGTGTCAACTTATATTACTGCTGAGTAAGTAATAAATACCTGATCAGACATTTCCTCGTGATATGTGCAACACCCCCCCCCCTTTTTTTTTTGTTGAGGGAATACATTTTTAATATAAAATTTTCTTGGTTTCTTTTCTCTGGAGGAATTCAATAGTGTTCATATGCCGTCCTGGAAGGGGCAGTTATAAGATTTGCTGCGCACTTGAAGGTTTTCTGCCAATCTCAGTAGGTGGTTTCCTATATATATACACGCATTTTTCCATCATACATGACCTTTTACCTCTAAACAAATATGTATACCCACTGTCCTTACATGCATTTGATTATTATTTTTCCCTTTATACAGATTCCCTCTTCTTTGATATGTGACAATAAGTCCCGAGGAAGCGACAAGCGAAACGTAGACTTATATTGTCCTATATGTATCATTAGGGAATTGTTTCAAATTGTGCGACTCCCATAGAGAGTCAAATATGTATGTTTATAATATGGAATTTTGTTATTTTTTATAATATGGAATTATATTTTTTCAAATTATGTTGAATTCCTTTTGGTACCTTTAAAGTCCGCCCACAACAGTCCTAAATCCATATTTTATAGTTTATCGGGATGTGGTACCCCCTTGGCCCTCTCTCTTTTCTATTTCAATTATTCATGTTATGTTACATATTTAATTTGAAAATGCTGGCAATGCACCAGTCTGCAAGTAAAATTCAGACATGCACCTTTTTTGCAACTCAGATTGCCACAACTCACCATAGTGTGTTTCAATGCATTGCAGGTCGCTGTCACGCAGGTGCATTTGGCTGACATTAAGACTGAGCAGTACCACATTGCATTGCAAATTACCAGAACAGTATGAATGGGCGCTTCATGTAAAAAATATTGATGCCAACTTCTTCAATGCATTGTACTACTTTTCTAACATAATTCAGTGTGACGCTGGCTCTTGTATCAAAAGAGCAAATGATAATGATTAAAGTTTGGGTTAAAGCAGTTAGGTTTACATGTAAATGCAGGTCAAGATTTATTCACAAGGTTTTTTCTAATCCTATTAGTTTTGTTAAGAGATTCATTTGGGAATTAGGGGGTCACTTAAGGTAAAGGATAACACATTTACTTAGTATTAGGTCTTTGGGTCTGATAGATTGGTGTGACAAATTAGTTTTTTTGGCTTAACAAACAAGCGGGTTTCAAAATGGACACCCCCAAAAACTACCAAGACTATGTTAGCACACCAAAAAATAATGAACTAGTTGTCAAATGAAAAACTGTTCCAGCCAAGACACTCCTCAGCCTTTGCAGTGGGGCTATTCTGACTCAATCGGGGTAAAATCATCAAAGAAACACCGGCTGTTGTTGCTTAGGCTGGATTTATACCTATGCGGTTTTACTGCTTTTTGCATTTTGCAGATTTGCACTACAGTCCATTTAACATGGTTTCCTATGAAACACGTTCTGTGGTGAAAATCTGCAAAATGCAAAAAGCACAAAAAATGCATAGGTGTGAATCCAGCCTTAGCATACTTTTTTTTCACAAATGTTCAGAGGCATGTAATTTAATGGCGCTTGCAGTCCAACATTTAAATCCACAATGAGCCTGCATTTAACATGCCATTGATAAAATGCCCCATGATGTCTGCAGGAGCTGTTGCTCCAGAGCTTAGTAAATGAGTGGGAACTCTACTGACTTCCATCATCCAATCATGTGCAAGCAATGATAATGATTTATTTTCTTAGCTTTTGATTGGGTATTCTATGCAAAATCAATCTTCTGGTTTTAATACATTTTTTATTGTAGAAATAGTATTAAAACATACAACAATGTCAAAGGCACCTAGACTGCCCACGCAGGGACTAGAACTGGCACACAGGAGACAAAAAAGACACAACATAAACAAAAGAAGAAAACCTCCTGTCTAAAACGGTCACAAAAATCTTGAGTGCAACATACATATTTTGGGGTAACCCCATTAAGTGCAGAAAATAACCAGGGCAAACATGCATTAACTCTGCAATTAAAATCGTCCTGGGCATCTGTCGGCAGTCGAAAAGGGCTAAGAGCCCCAGTAAGAGAAAAGGAAAACAGAGAGAGAAATAAGAAAGAGAGGTGGAGAAAAAGAAGTGTAGTAGGGGGAAGAGAGAGAAGGAGAAGGAGACCCAGGATCACCCAGGAAACCAGTCAGAGCTCACTCATACTAGCCAGAGGGAGTTCAGGGAAGGCATATGCTCGCCATGGCTCCCAAACTTTAAGGAACTTGGCATGTGTGTCTTTGAGAACACTAGACATTTGTTTATTGACGATCATGGTCCTTAAGCGGTTTTTCTTGCAAAATTAATCTTTACCTCATTTACTAAGCTCTGGAGCAACTGCTCTTGCAGAGGGCAACTGCACTTTGCAAAGTGCACAGTTTGATTGCCTTTAGTAAATCAACCCCTCTGTGTTAAAAGAAACCTGTCATGATAGAAAGGCAGGGGCCACCATTGGTGAACCGCTTTTGAAAGTCTGGCTATTATGATTTCTAAATGAATGAACTGGGACAAGTAAACAAATCAGAAGCTCTGTCTTTCAGCATCCCTGTGCTGAGCCTGTAACTTAACCACTTAAAGACCCCTTCACGCCGATATACGTCGGCAGAAGGGCACGGCTGGACACAGGCACGTACCTGTACGTCGTCTTTAAGAGCCCAGCCGTGGATCGCGAGCGTGCCTGGTCCTGTACCCCGTGACCGCGGGACCCACGGACCCGATCTCTGCCGGTGTCCTGCGATTGGGTCACAGAGAGGAAGAACGGGGAGAGTTAAGTGTAAACAAACCTTCCCTGTTCTTTCTAGTGTGGCTGTCACTGATCGTCTGTTCCCTGTGTTAGGGAACGACGATCAGTGACATCACACGCACAGCCACGCCCCCCCACAGTAGTAATCGCTCCCTTAGGGCACACTTTACCCCTTCAGCGCCCCTCCTGGTTAACCCCTTCACTGCCAGTGTAATTTTCACAGTAATCAGTGCATTTTTATAGCACTTTTCGTGGTGAAAATGACAATGGTCCCAAAAAATGTGTCAAAAGTGTCTGATGTGTCGCAGTCACGAAGAAAATCACTGATTGCCGCCATTAGTAGTAAAAAAATAAATATTAATAAAAATCCCATAAAACTATCCCCTATTTTGTAAACGCTATCAATTTTGCGCAAAAAACAATCAATAAACGCTTATTGCGATTTTTTTATCAAAAATATGTAGAAGAATACGTATCGCCCTAAACTTAGGGGGAACATTTTTTTATATCTTTTTGTTGGGGATATTTATTATAGCAAAAAGTAAAAAATATTTTTCAAAATTGTCGCTCTATTTTTGTTTATAGCGCAAAAAATTTAAACCGCAGAGGTGATCAAATACCACAAAAAGAAAGCTCTATTTGTGAGATAAAAAGGACGCTAATTTTGTTTGGGAGCAACGTCGCACGACCGGGGAATTGTCAGTTAAAGCGACACAGTGCCGAATCGCAAAAAGGGGCCAGGTGCTTTACCTGCAGAATGGTCCGGGGCTTAGTACAGAAAAAGTACAGAATTTGGGGTCCGCTAGGCAACTTTTTCCCATGACAGGTGAACTTTAATGCTTTCTGCATTGCCATGTGAAATATGTTGATGTGATCAGAATAAATTAAACAAATCAAGTGCTTTAGGCTGCTTAAGGCTCACTTTACTGCCTGGTGGAATATGTTGACATAAGTATAAGAATAGTTAAAAAAAAATAAAGTCCATTTAAGATGCTCTAAGCAGCCATAATGTGAGCTGCCAATGCAGTTACTGCACCATTAGGGTCAATGCCCTCTCATTTCTAAACTGGCTGATTTGCAGCATGTCCTGTTAAACCACCACGGAATGCCTCACAGGTCGATCACATTAGGGGCAAAGCAGGGCAGATGCCTGCCTTGCATGCAGTTGCACATTAACATTTGCGAACAAATAAAAAGAGAAAGTGTTCACAAAACTTCTCCGAATCCGTCATCTCTATTATTTTCTTTTGACACTAATCCTGTGGGAGCCCGACACATTACTCAGGCCCAACACATCCTTTATTTTTTTCAACTTATGAGGCCCCTGCTAGTGACATGTGCTGTCTGGGACTTCATTTTCTCCTGCAATTTTCTGAAGTGACAAACACTATGGGGAAATCTGGGCTAACTGTTAAAAAAACCTACAGCGCAGTTATTCGCGGCACTGTCATGCTAACCTGAAGCTCAATAAGTAGCAGGAAGTCTCGGGAGGGGATCCCTGCTAATAGCTTTCCACTGACCTTCCTCCATCAGGCCCCACCGTTGACTGCTGGCCCTGTGGTGAATATGGTAAATGAGGTGTGAAACTGCTGTTTTTTTTTAAAGGCCATATTTCTGACATGTCAGAAAATGAGCTACGCATTAGAGATACTTTTTTTTTTTTTCTTTTGTCCCTTTTTTTTTTAACAGAATCCCTTTTCCTTAAGTAAAAGCGTACATACAGTACCTTCCATTATGAAAAGCCATGCATGACCTGGGATATTAATTGCACCAGGTCATGCATGCTGGCAAACAATTCATTTGTTAGCTGGTTGCTCTGCATGTCTACATTTATATTTTCAATCATTTTACATTTTCATCAACTTGAGGGTTTCTTTATTTTTTTTTTATCATATTAAGCAAATGACCATTGTAAAGAAAAACAAAAAAACAACAATAAAATAAGCAGGGTAAATGAAAGATTTCTATAGATACAGGTGAACATCTGTAGTATTTCAATAATTTTTAAAATTTTACCATCAATACACAATTTTTAAGTGGACCTGAACTCTAATGCAGCGTACACACGATCGGAATTTCCGACAAGAAATGTTCGATGTGAGCTTTTGGTCAGAAATTCCGACCGTGTGTAGACCCCATCAGACATTTTCTGTCGGAATTTCCAACAGCAAAAATTTGAGAGCTGGTTCTCAAATTTACCGACAGCAAAAGTTCTTGTTGGGAATTCCGATCTTCTGTATGCAATTTCGACTCACAAAAATCCTATGCATGCTCAGAATCATTGAACCTAATTTTTCTCGGCTCGTCATAGTGTTATACGTCACCACGTTCTTGACGTTTGGAAGTTCAGACAACATTTGTGTGACCGTGTGTATGCAACACAAGTTTGAATTCCGTCGGAAAAAATCCTGGGTTTTGTTGTTGGAAATTCCGATCGTGTGTACTCGGCATCAGGCCTCATGTACACTGCTGCTGGTAAACGGACGTTTAGGAGCAGTTGGGCATTTTTTTCAACTGCCCTTGAACCCTCCTCTATGTTATCTTATCAGTACATGTACACAGGGTTGTTTACAGTCATTTCTAGGCAGTTAAGTTTAGAGTTTTTTTTTGGAATGCAAAAAAATGGGTTCAGAAGCTGAGTTTAGAAGCATTTAAAGAGCCAAATGCTTCTAAACGCAGCTAAACGCGGTAACCCGCATTTAGCCACGTTTCGTTTACAGGTGTTTTTGGCTATTTGAAAAAAAAGCTTCTAAACACAAACGCGGCAAAACGGATGTTTTAAACTATCTGGGTAACTATCTGTCAAGTTAAATCCTTTAGGAAATGTTGTAAAAACATCCCGTGTACATGAAGCCTAACGGAAGTTTTAAACGTGGGTTACTATCTGTCAAGTTAAATCGTTCCGGAGAGGTTGTAAAACTGTACATGAAGCCTTAGGCCTTATGCACACTGGATGTTTTTGCATTTTTTTTCCTGCCTCTAAACTCCCCTGCATGTTAGCCTATGGGGTTGATTTACTAAAGGCAAATAGACTGTGCACGTTGCAAAGTGCAGTTGCTCCAGAGCTTAGTAAATGAGGCAAAGCTTCACTTTACAAAGAATACTCAATAGCATGCAAGGAAAATAAAAAAAAATAATAATAATTTTTGCTTGCACATGATTAGTTGATGGAAGTCAGCAGAGCTTCTGCTCATTAACTAAGCTCTGGTGCAACTGCTCTTGCAGAGTGCAACTGCACTTTGCGAAGTCCACTGTCTATTTGCCTTTAGTAAATATGTACCCCTGCACACATAGGGGTTCACTTACTAAAGGCAAATAGACTGTGCACTCCGCAAGAGTAATTGCACCAGGGCTTAGTAAATAAGAGGAAGCTCTGTTGACTTCCATCATCAAATCATGTGCATGCATACTACTATGCCTCCCAAGTATGTGGATACCACATGCGTCAGGCCCCGTACACACGACCAGTTTCCTCGGCAGAATTCAGCTTCCGACCGAGTTTCTGGCTGAATTCTGCCGAGGAAACTGGTCGTGTGTACACTTTCGGCCGAGGAAGCCGACGAGGAGCTCGACGAGGAAATAGAGAACATGTTCTCTATTTCCTCGTTGTTCTATGGGAGCTCTCGTCCCGCCGAGCTCCTCGGCGGCTTCAGTGCTGAACTGGCCGAGGAACTCGATGTGTTTGGCACGTCGAGTTCCTCGGCCGTGTGTACGAGGCCTGAGACTTTTTCACAGCCAAGATGCATAGCAGGGCCCTTTGGCCTTTTAAGGATCATATTGTAAATTATGCATCTAATTTCCTGACTACCTATTAGATTTCTTGAGTCTCTAAAGTGCCAGGACAATAGAAGCACCCACAAAATGACCAAATTTGGAAACAAAACATACCAAGGTATTTTCTGAAAGAGTCTTTTTTAAAAAGTAATTTTGTCGCCACAAGTTTTTTGAAAATGCAGGAAAGAAAATGAAAATTTTTTTTTTTTTTTTACACAAAGTTGTCAATTAATAATATATTTCTTACACACATCACAGGCATACTTATAATTACCCCCTAAACCACATTCTACTGCTTCTCCCGAGTATGGGAATACCACACGTGTGGGACTTTTTCATGGCCTATCCACAGAGAGGGGCCCAAAATCTAAGGAGCCTCATCAGGCATTCCAGGGGGATAAGTTACACATCTAATTTTCTTGGCTACCTATCACATTTTTGAGGTCTTGGAGCTCCAGGATATCAGAAATATCCAAAAAATTACCAAGCTTGGAAAGCAAACACTCCAAAGTATTGTCTAAAGGCACGGTGAGTCTTTTGAAGACTTCATTATTTGCCTAAAGTTTTTGGAAAATGCGGACTGAACATTTATCAAATAAAACTATATTTCTAAGGCCCCGTACACACAACCAGTTTCCTCGGCAGAATTCAGCTTCCGACCGAGTTTCTGGCTGAATTCTGCCGAGGAAACTGGTCGTGTGTACACTTTCGGCCGAGGAAGCCGACGAGGACCTCGGCGAGGGAATAGAGAACATGTTCTCTATTTCCTCGTTGTTCTATGGGAGCTCTCGTCCCGCCGAGCTCCTCGGCGGCTTCAGGGCTGAACTGGCCGAGGAACTCGATGTGTTTGGCACGTCGAGTTCCTCGGCCGTGTGTACGAGGCCTAACACACAGCATAGACATACTTAGAATTACACTCCGAAACACATTCTGTTACTTCTTTTGAGTGTGGCGATACCACATGTGTGAGCCTTTTCCACAGTCTAAATACATTGAGAGGCCCAAAATTCAAGGTGCACCTTCATGCATCTAATTTCCTGACTATCTATCATATTTTTGCAGACCCAGGAGCACCATTACAGTAGACACAACCACAAAATGACTAAATTTTGGAGAGTAAATACCCCAAAGTATTTTTTAATAGGCATGGTGAATCTTTTGAAGCCTTTATTTTTTGCCACAAGTATTTGGAAAATGGAGAAAGAAAGTAAAAATTAACAAAGTTGTCAATTTAATAAAATAATTTTCACACACAGTATGGCTATACTTCGGAGTACAACCCAAAACACATTCTGCTACTCCTCCCAAGTATGACAATACCACATGTGAGACTTTTTAACAGTTTGGACTGATTATGTACCGAACATTATATCTTGTGTATAACAAAAATCAACCAATTGTATAAACAACCAATGTACCATAACCAGTGATGTATTCTGGCCCAGGCCGACAAGGCCCCCCCACCACAAAAATGGTACCCGCGCCCTCCTCCAGACTCCCGCACGCAAGGCCACTATCAGAGTACTGATTAGGAGTGCTACGGTTTGCGCCGGGTGCGGAAGGGGCCAGGAAGCAAATTAAATAAGACCCGTCCCTCGTCACCCCCAACATACCGTGATTCTGCTGTGGCCAATCATGGGGAGGGAAACAGCGGGCAGGAAGCTGAGCGGCGGCGCGGCTAATCCAATTAGAGCCGCTCTCTCTCTTTTCTTCCTTTGGCTTACAGAAAGGGGAGGAGGCGGCGGGGGAGATACAGACAGCCCGCAGCTGTCCTCTCCTCTCCCTGTCACAGCGCCGCTGCCGAGTTCTCAGGCAAAAAGTGCAGCGGCGCTGTGACAGGGAGATTTTAGTTAAGGGTATCAGAGTAAAGGTGGCTGAATACAAATGCATGCCACACTTTTCACATATTTATTTGTAAAAAAAATTGAAAACCGTTTATCATTTAACTTCCACTTCACAATTATGTGCCGCTTTGTGTTGGTCTATCCCATAAAATATAATAATGTACATTTACGTTTTTGGTTTTAAAATGACAAAATGTGGAAAATTTAAGGGGTGTGAATACTTTTTCAAGTCACTGTATAGGTACCGGTAAAGTGTGGTTACAGAGCATTACAATTAAAATCAATGGAGGCTGCTTCATTTATAACAAAACACAACACTACTGCTTCTGTGTGAATACCACTGTGTGGTGCCATTATAATATACATGGCAGGCACTGAAGGGCAGATATGAGTCTTTAAAAATGCTGAATAAAGGCCGCAAAAAACACATGGTATTGAAGCACGTGTGAACAAGCCTTTAGCTGGTTATATATTCGTTTTCTTTCTTCAAGCTACGAACATTTTGTCCTTGAGCTACAAAAAAAGCACAAACATCCTCATCTTTCTTGTGTAGACTACTAGTCTTATGCCCTGTACACACAATCGGAATTTCCGATGGGATAAAATCTGATGGAATTCCCTTCAAGCTGTCTTGCATACACACTGTCTGACCAAACTACGACCGTCCAAAACGTGGTGACGTTAAACACTACGACGAGCCAAGAAAAATTAAGTTAGATGCTTCCGAGCATGCATCGCCTTTATTCTGAGCATACATGTTTTTTTCTCCGTTGGAGTTCCACACAGACGATCTGAATTTCTATTTCTAAACTCAGACGTAAAAAAATCAGATGGGGCCCACACACATCCGATGACAAAAACCAGTCAGACTTTTTCGATCGTGTGTACAAGGCATTATCCATTATGTATGAAAATAAACAAAGACAGACAAGTTTGATGTCCAGCCTGGGTGAGGACAATGGCTCTCTCTATAGATGCAATTTAAAAATGAGCAAAGCCGCCCATGGATAGGGAGTATGTTATTTGTAGGATTACCATCAAAAAACAGGAAGCATTAATAAATAAAAAAAAAATGAATGAAGCCACCGCATCTATAGACTAGCAAACTACATATGTTTCATGGCTGGGCTCAGCCCTTCCTTCTCAGAGCAGGCCGCTCAGCTGTCAGTTAATTGCCAGCTCTAAACTTTCCACAGTGACTCACCTGATGATGATATCCTGCTTGTCAGTCCTGCTGGCTATTTCAGCTGTTCAGTCCAGATCCTCTCTGCCTTCGCCTGGTCAACATATCAAAAACTCTCTCCTGTGTACCTTTGAAAGACTTGCTTGGCTGACGCCTTCTGGTTCCTGATCTTGCTTGCTGTTCCACTATGCTGATTCTCCGGTTTCCTAATTTCCTGGCATTACCTGATCCCTGGCTCCCTGACGTCCTGGCTTGTCTGACTATCTGTTCTAGTTACCGAACTCTGGCTATGTTTTGACTACATTTGCTCTGTTTACCTTTTACTAGTATTATTAAACTAGTGTGATTTTTACTGCATTTCTGGCTCGGTCTGATTCATGGTTTCTGACAATATGTTTATTTTTTGTCTTTAGGTTTAGATATGCTTTAATGTGGAATCAAACTTTAAAAAAAAAAAAAAGTAGATATTTTTCTTTCCCCTAGCAATTTTTTATTTTCTGGGTATAATGTAAGGTGGATGAACCATGCAATATACATTCTCAGCTCATCTTACAGATGTTGGGAATGGGCCAGGTGACGGGGACAATGACTGCCTAATAGTTGAAGAGATTTGTCCCAGAATCCCAAATATTTGGCAGTGAGCAAGGATACAGCAGTGACAGGTACCTATATCTATGGTTACTGGAGAAGAGCACAGAAGGAGGCAGATGTGTGTCATAACCTGAAACTATGCTGTGTATACTTACAGATTATGTCAAAAGCTCAACCCCACCAACAATGTTTACTTTCACTTTAAGAAACACTTCTGCTCATTTACTAACCTCTGGAGAAACTGTTCTTGCAGAGTGCAACTGCACTTTGCAAAGTGAACAGTCTATTTGCCTTTAGTAAATCAACCCCTTTTCTTTTTCATCCCACTAGTGCCTCTAATGGCAAGCAAATAAGTTTTCACTCTGTATGTCTGTGAGTGGATTTAGTGCCTGGAGTTCTCCTTAAAGTAAAACTCGGTAGATTGATCACTATAAGAGAAGAGGCATGAAGGAGAACTGTGAATGAAATATTTGTTAGATCAGGGACTGCTGAATCAACACTGACCATTGCACTTTATCATAATTATCAGGGTATAGTACTGCCAAGGGATTTATAAAAATCCCACTCAGCAAATAACTGCCCTGCTGTTAGGAGACAGTCAGAGTGTTAATACAGTGTCAGAGTTCGGCGTTTAGTGCGCTATTCAGTATTCCATTACTCTTGCAGGGAATGGAGGGGAAACATGATCGTTTCTCAGCTTATAATTGCCCAGTAACACTTTTAACGTGAAGATAAACTGCCAAGATGTTTTCTTTAGGCAGAAGATGAGCGTCTTCACAGCAACTTAGATCTGCCAGGATGATCTGGATAAGGTCTGAACATAACTTTCAAGGAAAATGGATGGTACAGCAAAGCGAAGGAAAAGCTAGAGGTGCAGCAAGTAGCAACCAATCATATTCAAACTTCAAGTATTCAAGTGCTCATTGCAAAACAAAAGCAATGATCTTATTGGCTGTTGTAGGAACGCTTCTATATATGCTATAACTTTAAAGTAAATTAGGTCTTAAAGGTACACCACACTCAAAAAAAGGCTGAGGCAACTACTTTCTCTGTTTTAAGGGAGGATAAGCCAAACAGAATTTAGATGGCCAAATGCTGAGGTGTGTATTCATGGGACTGGCTGTTATTGTATATCACAGAAGCAGTTTCTCTATTCAAGAGCATTTTAGGGCTCTTATAACGTCACAGTCCCATCATGCTCCGGGTGGTGATGACATAAGGGGCGGGGTCACCAGGTGTCCACCGCTAGTAAAAGAGCTGAAAGAAGATAGCGGAGGAGCCCGGCAGAAGGAAGAAGGCACCAGAGAGTGGGAGAAGAATCAGAGAGCGGAGACGACACCGGAGAGCAGAAGAAGAGAGCGGAGAAGTTGAAAGAAGACCCCCGAAAATGGAAGAAGACCACCAAAGTTGGAAGAAGACCCCCAAAGTTGGAAGAAGACCCCCTGAAGACAGAATAAGACCCCCGAAGCTGCCTAATAAATGACTTTAAAAACCTGTGTAGTGTGTTTTTTTTCTTGACACTTTTTTCCTCCAGGTGAATGGGTAGGGGTACGATGTGGGTGGGGGGCTGGGCTCTAAGGGCCCCCTTATTAAAGGGGGCTCCCGGATTCTGATAAGCTCCCCGCCAGCAAACCCCCGACAACCAACGGCCAGGGTTGTTGGGAAGAGGCCCTTGTCCTCATCTACATGGGGACAAGGTGCTTTGGGGTGGGGGGAATGCGGTCTGGAACGGTTCGGGGGGGACTCGCTCGTCCCCAGCCCCTTTCCTGACCGACCGGGCTGCGTTCTCAGATAAGGGTCTGGTATGGATTTTGGGGGAACCCCCATGCTGTTTTTTCGGCGTAGGGGGATTCCTCTTAAAATCCATACCATACCTAAGGGCCTGGTATGCTCCTGGAGGGGAACCCATGCTGTTTTTTTATAAAAAAATTGGCGTGGAATTCCCCCTCATAATTCATACCAGACACAGTGCCTGGTATTGGCGGGAATCCAAGTCGGATCCTCGTTCATTGAAAGTCAGACGTATGTCAGCTTCAACCCATTTTTCCCTTCCCGGCAAGCCAGCTCGGCGCTGGCTCCCGCAACGGAGCTCGTAGGTGGTCAATCTTGCCGAGAAAAGCAGCGAGATTGACACAATATCACAGTCACCTACTGTATATGGTTAGGACAGCATGGAAAGCTGGATTTTTTTTCCATCAAGTGAGATTGACATGAGAAGAACACGTCAAAGAGGTTAATAAAGTTAATAAGCTTCTTTTGATGTCAGCCCTTACATGGGGATTTTAGGTTCAATGTCATCAGAACAAGTGTTCCAGTTGGTTCCTTTTTCCTGTTCTTGTGAAAACTCAACTTTATCACAGTTGTCACTAAGACAAATAAAGACAATGGGTGTGACCACTCATATCTATCTCATGGGGTTCCAAACTTTTTAAACAAAAGGTCAGATTTCCGACTTTTGGGGGGCTGGGCTGTGGCCAGTGGGAGTAGAAAATGTTCCAGCTTCAGTGGAAGTAAACAATGCCTCAGGCTTGGTGGCCAGTTGGGAATAAATACTGATAGAGACTGTAGTCAGTAGGAGGAGAAATACTGACCCATCATTGGTATGAATGGGAGGAATAAAAGGGAACTAGCACACTCAGATGATGAAATGAGCCTCTTCCATGTTTAGATATAGGTGACTGTTGCAACTCTCTTCTTATAGGCCTACCTCTCCATAGGCTATCCCCTCTTCAGTATATCATGAATGCAGCATGCTGCCAGACTCATCTACTTTACCAACCGCTCAGTGTCTGCCACCCCTCTCTGCCAGTCCCTTCACCGGCTTCCGATTGCTCAGCAAATTAATTTCAAAATACCAACAACAATATGCAAAGCCATCCAAAAGTCTGCCCTGAGCTACATTACCAATCTTGTCTCCTAAAATCACCAAAACTAATGTCTCCTAATATCACCCAATAATCCTCTCCGCTCCTCCCAAGACCTGCTGCTCCTAAGCTCTTTTGTTTCCTCCTCCCATGCTCATTTCTAGGACTTTTCCAGAGCCTCTCCCTTGCTCGAGCTCTCTACCTCAGTCTGTCCAGCTCTCTCCTACTCTGGCTGTCTTTAGGTGATCCCTGAAAATGCATCTCTTTATGGAAGCCTATCATACCTCCAACTAATTAGGCTTTTATCACTTCGATCAGCTCACCCCCTCAGACCTTTTGTACCACTTGCCCCACACTTAGATTGTAGGCTCCTATGAGCAGGGCCCATTTAACCCTATTGAATTTTATTGTATTCTAACTGTACAGTCTCCCTAATATTGTAAAGCCCTGCACAAACTGGCACAATATAAATCCTATAATGCCCTGTACACACGATCGGTTTGTCTTGAATACACACGGTCACACTAAATTCCGACCGTCAAAAACGCGGTGACGTACAACCTGTAAGACGAGCCAAGAACAATTAAGTTCAATGCTTCCGAGCATGCGTCGACTTAATTCTGAGCATTCGTGTTTTTTTCTCCGTCTGAGTTCCATACAGACAAACGGAATTTCCGATCGAAAAAAAGAGAACAAAGTTCTCTTTCTAAGTCTGTCGGAATTTCCGACTGAAAAAGTCCGATGGGGCATACACACGGTCGGAATATCCAATGAAAAAATTCCGTTTTACTTTTTCATCAGAAATTCCGAAGGCATAAGGAGGGAGGTCCCCAAAATTATGACATATGATAAAGTCAAAATAAAATGTCACAAATGGCAGACTGCCTGTGCAATAGGTGGCAATTGGAAAGGAACAGATCCTATATTGATGGAAGTAAGGGGGAGAAGAGGGAATGCTCCAAACTCTCTTTTTTAAGTAATAATTCATATTCCAATCACACACGTTCCTGGAGAAAGCTCTAGGGTACCAGGTGCTGTAGTAACCACCAGCTGGAGATTGGATCATGAAAGCCACAATAAAGATATTTGCCAGCACACGGATCTTCAAGTTGAGTCCAAACACGTTTTTAATGAAGCATGATCATATGACAAGCAAGAAAGTGCAACATTTTGGAGTCAGGCAGAATCACATGCCTGACGAAGAGGCCCTGTGTGACTCCGAAACCTTACACTCTCTTGTTTGTGATGTGATCATGCTCCAGTAAAAAAAAAGTTTGGACTCAACTTGAAAATGTGTGTTGTGCTGGCAAAGTCCCTATCTTGTCCCAACTGAAGAACAATAGTCCCAATGTGATCACCAGTAATGTGGAACCAGTAAAACCAGGATGAATGGATAAAATCTTCTTTATTGTAAAATAGATCTAAAATCACTTACAACAGAAGCTATCCCAGGTCCACAAGGTGCTGTCCCGAAGGATGTTCCATGTGCCATATATGTAGGACTGACAAACAGTCAGGCCCCGTACACACGACCGAGTTTCTCGGCAGAATTCAGCCAGAAACTCGATGGGAGACGTATTCTGCCGAGAAAACCGGTTGTGTGTACACTTTTCGCCGAGGAAACCGACGAGGATCTCGTCGGGCCAAAAAGAGAACGTTGTGACTGGCCGGAGCGGCGATGACGTCACTCCTGCTCATGCGCCCGGGATTATGGCATTAACCCCCACTGCCCCATTAACCTCCCTGGCGGTATGATTATGGATTATGGAATTTTGTACCAAAAGCGGTACAATTTTTTGCATGGAAATTTGGCGTTTTATACTGTAGGCCTGCAATTCTTAGGAATAACTCACTTAAATCTGTCCAAACAAGAGTCTAGTAGACATCTCGGGTATGATAAAGTTTGAAAAACAAAATCATAAATTATAATATAATAAATAACTATAAATAATTATAACAAATAATAATGCAATTATAATAAAAAAATATTCAATAATGTAATCAGAATTGTCGCTGTCATTATTTTTATTGTTTGATGACGAACTTCAACACAAATCGCTATCGCTCAATTCTGCAATTGATTCTAATTTATTATCGCTGTTTTCTAGCTGCTCTAAAAGGACTTTTGATGTAAAGGTTGCTGGTTGCTATGGACAATCTACAGTTTGCAAGCAGAAAGAACAGTTTTTATTATATAAAAGTACATGTAGGACACTGGGCAGACCACTAGGGAGTGTATTTATTTCATACAGTACTGTAATCTATAAGATTACAGTATACTGTATGTGTATTGTGTTTTTCACTTTTTGAATTTGGCGCTGAACTCCGTCCCTGTGCGTCGTAACGTCGCACTGTGAATCGAGCGAGTAGACACAGCGGAGGAGCCCGCACACACAGCGGGGACACATCGCAGGATCCAGGGACAAGGTAAGTAACTTTCCCCTGTATCCTGCAACGCAGTCCCGAGTCTGGCTCGTGGATACCGCTTTTGGTATAAAAAATTCACCCCGAGCCAGACTCGGGATTACCGCTAAGGTGGTTAACAAATACGGCACGCTCAGTGCGCCTGCGCCATTGTCTACGGCACTCACGCGCCGTAGACATCGATGCAGTTCTTACAGCAAAAATCTCCTTAACCATGTAGGTTAAGGAGATATTTCTTGCACCTATAGGTAAGCCTTAATCTAGGCTTACCTGTAGGTGCAAGTTGTAAGGAGGGATTTACAACCACTTTAAGGTGTCTTGTGTACCCCAGCCTGTGACCAGTCATAACATGTTGGTTTCTTGGTGCCATCCACCTGTTGTGCTCTTTATGAATGGGAGGAATAGTGCCCCATATCAGTGGGAGTAATACTTCCCCAAAAGAGAGATAAAGGCAAGCAAAGGGCAGCATCTGGGCCAGTTTGGAGGCCGTTTCTCTATCCAAACCTAAAAGTTCTGGTTTTAGATACACTGGGGGTTATTTACGAAAGGAAAATCCACTTTGCACTACAAGTGCAAAATACCAGTGCAAAGTGCACTTGAAATTGCACTTGGAAGTGCAGTCACTGTAAATCTGAGGGGTAAATTTGAAATGAGGGGAGACGCTGCTGATTTTATCATCCAATCATGCGCAAGCTAAAATGCTGTTTTTTATTTTCCTTGCATGTCCTCCTCAGATCTACAGCGACTGCACTTCCAAGTGCACTTTCAGTGCAATTTCAAGTGCACTTTGCACTTGTAGTGCAAAGTGGATTTGTCTTTTGTAAATAACCCCACTGTAACAGTTGCAGCCAGCATATGGAGCTGTGAAGTTCTATCTTAGACCTCAATGATTCAGAAGAAAGACGCACACCAGAAAGCACAAATGTAATTCTAGGCTTTCTAATCCCAAAATGATTTATAAACACAGTTTTATAAACACACCCCTAGTAAACGTTTCATAGTAAAATAAAAATGCCATACACATAACAAAAAAAAAAAACACATAACACTAGTTTACAAAATTGTACAAATGTAAACGTAAAATTAAATTGACCCAACCACAAGAACATTTTTAAATCATGCCTCTCTAGTTCCTGGCTTATTTAGACGTGGACATTTAAGCTACTGTGGCAGGGACTGATGTGAATAATTTGGTGTTCTCTGTAAATCACTTAGTAACATGTCGCTGCTATACAAATGTCAACTATAAAACTAATATTTAGTGACGTGTTGGCTGAAACATAAGTTACAAACATGTGAGTATCATTACCCCTCTTCAGACATATGGGGAGCTGCAGCTCTCTCTCTCTCTCTCTCTCTCTCTCTCTCTCTTTCTCTCTCTCTCTCACTCTCTCTCTCTCTCTCTTTCTCTCTCTATCTCTTTCTCTCTCCATCCTGACTGAGCTTCCTCCTGCTGGCTCTACACCAAAAGCCAATCTTTTATTATTGCCACTGTGATTTATGTCTTCCAGCTCTCAGCCAACTGCAACAGTGAACTGCTGACAAGCAGAGAAGTGTGAATGCTGGCGAGCACAGCTTAAAGGTGCAGTCATTGCTTCTCCTGCGAATAATACTGGTCTGCTAATCTGATTATTAGATTTATTTACTGTTTACTGCATTGTGAGCCCCCTGGTGGCTGAATGTATTACGACAGCATTACACACAAAATGATCACTGCAGTGTCAGGCCTCGTACACACGACCAAGTTTCTCTGCAAATACCAGCAAGAACCTTGCTGGGAGATATTTTTTTGCCGAGGAAACCGGTCGTGTGTACATTTTCGTTGAGGAAACTGTCGAGAAACTCGACGAGCCAAAAAGAGAGCATGTTCTCTATTTCCTTGACGGGAATGGAGAAAATTGGCTTGTCGAGTTTTTCGACAGCCTAACAAGGAACTCGACGAGGAAAATTATGTGTTTCGCCCATCGAGTTCCTCGGTCGTGTGTAAAAGGCTTCAGGATGATGTATGTACTAAGACAGTCGCAGACTAACACCTAGGTAGTAGTGTAAAAGGAGGGAGGGCCAAAGCATAAAAGTGACAGTTTTGCACCTCTCAAAAATGTGGGTTTGTCTGGCCAGCCCTAAACAACATGAGAATATTAGGAAGAGAAGAAAGAAGTGTGCTTCCCGAGAGGAATTACAAGACTCTCAGCATCTCAGGTAAAAAGCACTTTTCTGCAAACTCCTAAATAATGAATTGCACGGCCCAGTGAGATCTATACAAACAAAATGAGATTGAATATTGCCTCTGCTATAGCTTATGGTTTAAATATTAGCAATACAACGCTCATCTATCCAGACATGGATGAAGGACAATCGTTTGGCCCTGAACGTATCCAAAACTGAGGTACTTCTTACAGGTCCAACACAAAGCTTAAACCTGCTTGCAGAGTGGCCCGTATCAATGGGCTCGTGCCCCACTCCATCTAGCCAAGTAAGAAACCTGGGCGTCATATTTGACAATAAACTTTCATGGATTCCACAGGTGAGGAATTGCACCAAGAATGCCCTTTACTATCTTCGGATGCTGCGACGGGTAAAACATCTGCTCTCCCAAACACATAGAAATACGCTAGTACAGGCCTTAGTCATCTCACGCCTTGACTTTTGCAATGTGGTATACCTTGGACTCCCTATTAAATGGCTCTCCAAGCTGCAGCTGGTGCAGAACCAGGCAGCTAGGTTGATTACGGGGACCTCAAGATGGGACCATATATCACCCGTTCTCAGACTACTTCATTGGCTCCCATGCGCAAGGAGGATCGAATTTAAGGCTTTGTGTGTTATGTTCAGGGCCTTCAAACAACATGGCCCATTGTTCATTAATAACATGGCCATACATTACCATCCCCCCAGGGCACTGAGATCGGCCGATCAGGACTTTGCTGCCATCCCTCCAGTAAGGTTGATTTAGTTCGGTGGCCGATCCTTCAGAGCCAGAGCCGCCTCGCTTTGGAACCTTCTCCCGTTGCGGAAGGAAGTCTACTGTTCTTATTACCTTCAGAAAGGCTCTGAAAACTTTCCTCTTTGGGGCAAGTTGATTATGACCACGCCTAATTAAACTGACCTGGCCCCTCCTCCCCTTGTCCTATGTCCCCCTCTCTCCAAACACCCTTGCTACTGTTTGTTTTTATTGTTGATATTTTACATGGTTTCTCTTTTCTTTTATGTACACGAGCTATCAGTTCGTCTATGAAGTCTTTTTTCCTTTCTTTTTCTTGGATTGCTTTTTGGTCCAGAATAGACCAGCGGACCTCCTTCCAGCGCTTAGACACACCCTTCAGGGTGTATGTGGCGATGTAAAGAAATATTAAAATCAATCAATCAATCAATCACAATATGGTCGGTGAGAACGGGTCAAGGATACTCTATAAATAAAGCACCAAAACTCCAAGATTGAGTTCTTTTGTGGGTTGAAACATATTAGAGCGGGAGGTGCACAAGTGAGACTAAATGTTGTGAATCCTCTATTTATTATATTAAAACTGTGGTTTTACATCTGTGACTGCAGCAGTATGCGGCCTGCTTATTTCTACTTGACAAGCACCAAAATTCATACTGTGATTTCTAAATCCCAGCCCATCTTAAATTGGTTAATGTGTGCCTAATGCCGGGTACACAAGATCGAAAATTCCGACAAGAAAATCGTGGATTTTTTCTGACGGAATGCTCGCTCAAACTTGTGTTGCATACACACGGTCACACAAATCTTGTCGGAATTTCCGACCGTCAAGAACGCGGTGACGTACAACACATACGACAAGCCAAGATCAATGAAGTTCAATAGGAAGTTCGGATCTTCTGCTTGATTCTGAGCATGTGTGTTTTTTTTTTGCACGACGAGCGGATTTTCCAATAGGAACTTTTTCCGTCTGAAAAATAGAGAACCTACGGTCAATCTTTTGTTGGCAGAAATTCCAACAGCAAAAGTCCGATGGAGCATACACACGGTCGGAATATCAGACCAAAAGCTCACATTGGATTTTTCTTGTCGGAATTTACGATCGTGTGTACGCGGCATTAGGAAATACTGCAAGACTGACCTGACCAAGAAAAAAAAAAAAAAATTAAAAAATAAATAAAAATTAAAATAATATATAGATATAATGTAAAAAAAGGAAGAAAATACTCGCACTACCCACTTCTTCCTATCTCAGCGCTATGGAGCTTACAAGTAACTTCTAAATAGGTGATTAATTAAAACATACATATAATATATATAACAATATATAAAAATCTGTAAGTCAGCAGCCACTTAAAAGATAAATCATAAAGTAACACATAAGATGAATAGTTCAAACTGTCAACCAGTAGCAGATATTCATCAAAGCAGCGCTCCTGTCAGTTAATAAAAATTGACTGGCTGATTTATGCACAACAACATATACGCATAATAACCATTGAATAACAGAAAAAAGGTAAATTGTGGTGAAGAAAAATCTCTAGCGGACACAGATGGTGGTCTTTAAACTTGTTAATGATGCATGCACCTTTCACTAAATTCCTCCACACCGTGCTCCACACACCCCTCTGGGGTTCAAACTCACCAGAACAGTAAAGCCCCATACACACTATCAGTTTTCCTGCAGGTTTTTCTCTTCAGGTTTACCAAAACCATGTAGTGCGAGGGCCTGCCTGATTGCATACAAATTGAAACTCTTAAGGTTTGACCTCATATTAGATGGTTTTGGTAAACCTGAAGAGAAAAACCTGCAGGAAAACTGATATTGTGTATGGGGCTTAAGAGTATCAAGCCTCAATCCACATCAATATACTGCCGCATACTCAATCAGACCCACGTTGGTAAGCCTCCAAAATCCAGGAGCATGGGAAGAAAGACTCCTAATAGTCTAGTTCCGTTTGACCATATATTAAGTTATTCAATTAAAATTAAAATGTTCCTTAACACTGTCGTAGTTCCAAAGTGATCATATAGCTCAGTGTCGGATTTAAGTGTGTAACGGATCACTCCTATTAAAAGCCAGGAAAAAGCCGAAGATGCTTCGTTTGAGATCATAATGACCTCAGCGGACAGCACTTCCTCTTTCTGGTTTACTCACTGAGTCCTGGAACACACAGCGTCAGTTGCGTAGTTTCCGGTCGCCGTAAGATCACACGCTGACGCGTTTCGTCATTACAACTTTGTCAAAGGACGTCACTTCAATCTTAATTGAATAACTTAATAAATGGTCAAACGGAACTAGACTATGTGGAGTCTTTCTTCCCATGCTCCTGGATTTCGGAGGCTTACCAACGTGGGTCTGATTGAGTATGCGGCAGTATATTGATGTGGATTGAGGCTTGATACTCTTACTGTTCTGGTGAGTTTTAACCCCAGAGGGGTGTGTGGAGCACGGTGTGGAGGAATTTGGTGAAAGGTGCATGCATCATTAACAAATTTAAAGACCATCATCTGTGTCCACTAGAGACTTTTCTTCACCACTATTTACCTTTTTTCTGTTATTCAATGGTTATTATGCGTATATGTTGTTGTGCATAAATCAGCCAGTGAATTTTTATTAACTCACAGGAACGCTGCTTTGATGAATATCTGCTACTGGTTGACAGTTTGAACTATTCATCTTATGTGTAGATATATATCTATATAGATATATATAGATATACAGTACAGACCAAAATTGTGGACACACCTTCTCATTCAAAGAGTTTTCTTTTTTTTCATGACTATGAAAATTGTAGATTCACACTGAATGCATCAAAACTATGAATTAACACATGTGGAATTATACAGAACAAAAAAGTGTGAAACAACTGAAAATATATTTCATATTCTAGGTTCTTCAAAGTAGCCACCTTTTGCTTTGATTACTGCTTGGCACACTCTTGGCATTCTCTTGATGAGCTTCAAGAGGTAGTCACCTGGCGCACCACCCCATCACTCTCCTTCTTGGTCAAATAGCCCTTACACAGCCTGGAGGTGTGTTTGGGGTCATTGTTCTGTTGAAAAATAAATGATGGTCCAACTAAACGCAAACGGGATGGAATAGCATGCCGCTGCAAGATGCTGTGGTAGCCATGCTGGTTCAGTATGCCTTCAATTTTGAATAAATCCCCAACAGTGTCACCAGCAAAGCACCCCCACACCATCACACCTCCTCCTCCATGCTTCACGGTGGGAACCAGGCATGTAGAGTCCATCCGTTCACCTTTTCTGCGTCACACAAAGACACGGGGGTTGGAACCAAAGATCTCAAGTTTGGACTCATCAGACCAAAGCACAGATTTCCACTGGTCTAATGTCCATTCCTTGTGTTCTTTAGCCCAAACAAGTCTCTTCTGCTTGTTGCCTTTCTTTAGCAGTGGTTTCCTAGCAGATATTCTACCATGAAGGCCTGATTCACACAGTCTCCTCTTAACAGTTCTAGAGATGTGTCTGCTGCAAAAGGTGGCTACTTTGAAAAACCTAGAATATGAAATATATTTTCAGTTGTTTCACACTTTTTTGTTATGTATAATTCCACATGTGTTCATTCATAGTTTTGATGACAGTGTGAATCTACAATTTTCATAGTCATGAAAATAAAGAAAACTCTTTGAATGAGAAGGTGTGTCCAAACTTTTGGTCTGTACTGTATATACACACACACACACAAAAACAGTATTTATATATATATATATATATATATATATATATATATATATATATATATATATATATATATATATATATATATATATATATATATATATATATATATATATAGAGATAGATAGATATACACACATACATGCATATATATATATATTGCTACCTCATCAGCTCCCTATATATTTTATTTATATAACATTTATTTTTTCATAGTGATGCGTAAAGTTACCTGGAACTTTTTTTGAATAACCACCATCCCCTGTATACAGGCTGTCTCCCCAGCAAGACCATAGATGGCAATAAAAAACAGATAGAGGTTTTAGCTCTATACACAAGTTTATCCAAAATTTAAAAAAAAAATAAAAAAAAGTGACACCTGTAACAAAAAAAAAAAAAATCATCAATTGAACTGTTTTTGGTGTCACTGCTATGAAGTAATTGTGGACCACCATTGACTCAAGACAGATCCCCCAGAGATATGAGATGTTGCCTTGACCACACGTACATATCAAACACTTGATTTGAAAGCATCACCACCATCCCTCCTGCCTGGCAGTATATTTAAAATATAATATAAAAATAAATAATATATTTTAAAATATATATAGGTGTCCTTTTTTTACCAGTCCAATTTTTTAGCTTTTTTTTTTTTAAATGTATTTAAACAGGCTCATTGTTTACATACAGCTTTTCTTCTATACTTTTGGCTGGGCACCAGTTAATGGCTCCCGGTATCGCGGCAGCAGCCGGCAAGTAAAGCTTAATGTTACCAGCACAACAGTTGAGAATTAAAAGTTTGACCTGAAACAAGCTGTGAAGAAAATATTATGCTTAGCTGTCAGGGCAATAGATGAGAAGTGCAGGGACTGCTCTGCAGGTCTTGTCTATTAGGACTGAATCTATATCAGGATGTTTCAGGGAACATTGTGTCCTGTATTCTATTTTAATATTTGGCTTCCCTCCCAATACATCAGGATAAAGCAATGTGCAGAAACTTTGTTAGTTGCTACTTTGTATACACAAAAAAAAAGAAAACCTCAGCTTGGTAACCCAACTGGCTTGCTTGTCACAAATGCAATGCAGAGACAATTGGCTGTATTTAGTGAAAATATGATGAAACGGCACAAAACCCTCCTAGGTAGGAAGAAGAGACTCAGCAATAAAGATGGACAAAGCTTTAGGATTAAACAAGGCCAGACACTGCATTACCCCATGCTGAAAATATGAAAATTAAAGTAGAACTTAAAAAAAAAAAAAATCTCTCTCTTTTCTGCATAAAACAAAAAATGACAGTCTCTACATGCTCTATGCTCCAGCACTGTCTCAAACCTCGTACACACGACCGAGTTTCTCGGCAAAAACCAGCACGAGGAAACCGGTCATGTGTACATTTTTCGACGAGGAAACTGTCGAGAAACTCGACGAGCCAAAAAGAGTGCATGTCTTCTTTTTCCTTGACGGGAATGGAGAAACTTGCCTTGTCGAGTTCCTCGACAGCCTAACAAGGAACTCGACGAGGAAAACGATGTGTTTCGCCCGTCGAGTTCCTCGGTCGTGTGTACGAGGCTTCAGCTGTTCTAGAGCAGGCAGTTTTCTTTGGTAAGAATGACGCCTCTAGAGGGCGCATCATAATACAAGCTGGGTTCCAAGTACAGGGAGGAGGAGGGATGCTTCAGGGGAGGGGCGGTCAAAATGCTGGAGTTTTTTCAAAGTCTAAGTTCACTTTTTAACTTTTTCACAAAAAATAAAAGGAATAAAATAACACAATACACCCCCCACCCCCACCCCATGTCCCCGCTGCATTTACTTCTGTGGATGATTAGCTTTTACCACCCAAGCAGCCTGATGTAGCCGATTGTTTTGCAAGTTTTGCTTTTTTTTTTTCACACAGGCAATATCAACTCCTGGCCTAGTAATCAAAGGAAATGAAAGTGATCTCAACAGTAAAAACCAGACAGAGGTATTACCACTTCAGCACCGGAAGATTTGGCTGCTCAATGACCAGGCCATTTTTTGCGAAATACGGCACTGCATCGCTTTAACTGACAATTGCGCAGTCGTGCGACGTTGCATGAGAAAGGTTGACAAAACCAGTGTACAGTTGGGAGATAGTTGTCACTCCATAACAGGAAATGCCTGTAAAAGGCTTCCATGGTGGAATCACCCGTTTTTTTTTTTAAAGCACCACGCAATCCCTACCCCACACACACATTACACATTACAAAAAAATATATATATTTGTGTTTTAATGCTTACTTCTGGCTGATTTTTCTGTCAAAGGTTCTTACTTTTCTAATCCAATGGTGCAGATAGGCAGTTCTTACTTTAAAGTTTTGCCTTGCTTTACCATATTAACTGAACTAGATGAAGTTAGAAGCTGATTGGCTACCATGCATGCACAGGTGCACCAGATTTTGCACACTCCGGTGATAGTAAATCAACCCCTATAACACAGATAGTTTTAAGAAATATTTTCAAAAATGATTTAATTCAAATATTTAAACACTCCAAAAATCAGATCATTTAACATTTTCCATCACATTTAAATTTCTATCTAAATGAAATAAAATAGAAAGGTTTATATTCCCTTGAAAATACAGTAAATAAATCTAAGTTATGCATTCATTCCAAAATACTGTTCCATGTTTGTTGGAAAAAAAGATGAAAAAATGAATTTTATCATTTTAGTAGGTATGGGAAAAACTAGAAGTCCTCGTTGTGTTAATAAACATAAAAAGCTAAATTAAATAATTCCTCCTAAATATCAAAAGATGTTTGGGAAATGAAAATATGGACAGGAAACTTGGCACCAACAAGCTAATTAACAATCTTACCTAAATTATTATTTTAAGGAGCGACATTGTAATCTGCGCAACTTTGGGTTCTTAATCATAGTTTTATTTTAAAGTACAAAATTAATTGAATTAACTTTTTGATGGATAACTTTTATGCGATGCAGGATTTTGTCATTTATTTTCTCCTGTAATCAGTGTTCTTCCTAAAAATAGTGGACGTGAAATATCCTTGGTGTGGCTGGCAACAAAGCTTGGCCCTATTCCCCGATGGCTTGGCTGGAAACATTATTAATCATGAGTTTGAGGTTTGGGAGAAACTTGTGATTCTCTTTTGTCTCGGGGGGTAGAAAGGGCCAGCAGAGCTACTGAGGTCACGTTCCCAATCTGTGTGGTAAGATATGAATGTGCCATAATCACCACTTAGGCGATGACTTTCACTGTATCATGAGTGGAGAGGCAGTAAGAGGTTTAAGGAGGCGGCAGACATGTGGCACATACAATGATCGAGTAGCTCACAAATAACCTTTTGTAAAGATGTTCTGACCTTCCGTATGATTATTCCCCACTGTCACTATTATACATAGTCTGGAAGCAGACAAAAAGGGACTCTAACCTACTTCAAAATGTTCATGTCACCAAGCAAAACAGATACTAATTCTAATTCCAGGAACAACTATGGAAAGTCATAGTCATTGCTTGCAAAAACAATACAATTATTTGTAAAAGGAAACAACTTGATGTGATTGTAGCCGTATTAGTGCATTTGTGACAGAGAAACTTGAGTACTGTCCGTGATACTTACTGATTGGACCTTGAAGAAGGGGACATGCCCCGAAAGCTTGTCCTGAAAAATTGTATGTTAGTGCAAATAAAAAAAGTATCATGAACAGTACTCAATTTTCTCTAAAAGGAAACAAAAAATTGTAAGAAACATAAAACAAAATATGTTCTAAACTTAGAAAAGGCATACAAAAATAACAAGTAAACAGCCTCAATAAAGGTGGCATTAGTAATTAAAGTTAAAACACAATGGAAATTTAATAAAACGTTTTCTAAAAAAGAAAAAAAAAAACACATGTTGCTGTCCGGTCAATTGGCTAACACACAGTGGTCTTTTTATAACACATTCGTTGGATGAATGCTACAAGCATTCACCCAGGCTTGCTATGACTTTCTGTTATTGTTAGCTCCATCTACCGGCCAAAATGCAGTATTATTTCTGATCTAGATATTTCAGAAAAATGCATTGGGGTAGATTCAGCAAGAATCGCGCAGCTATACGGCGGCGCAGCGTATCGTTTTTACACTATGCTTCCGTAAATTACTTGAGCTACGCTTCATTCACGAAGCATTTGCTCCGTAATTTGCGGCGGCGTATCGTAAAAGGGGCCGGCGTAAGCGCGCGTAATTTAAATGATCCCGTAGGGGGGCGTGGATCATTTAAATTAGGCGCGTTCCTGCGCCGAACGTAATGCGCATGCTCCGTCGGGAAACTTTCCCGACGTGCATTGCGGTAAATGACGTCGCAAGGACGTCATTTGCTTAGACGGGAACGTAAATGGCATCCAGCGCCATTCACGATCCACTTACGCAAACAACGCAAATTTCGAAAAACGCGACGCGGGAACGACTTTCAAACTTACCATTGGCTGCGCCTCCTAATAGCAGGAGCAGTCTTACGACGGAAGCGACGAACGCAAACAACGTAAAACACGACCGCCGGGCGCGCGTACGTTTGAGAATCGGCGTTAGTATGCAATGTGCATTCTATACGCTAACCACTACGGGAACGCCACCTAGCGGTCAGCGTCAGAATGCAGCCTAAGATACGACGGCGTAAGAGACTTATGCCAGTCGTATCTTAGGCTACAGTCGGCGTATCTAGCTTTCTGAATACAGAAAGTAGATACGCCGGCGCTACTTAGCGGATACGCCGACGTAATTGCTACCTGAATCTACCCCAATGTATTTTGGCCACTAGATGGAGCTGACAATCATAGGAAGTCAAGTGTTCGGCCTTTTCCGCTGCCCCTAAACTCTCCCTCTATGTTATCTTATCTGTACATGTAAACAGGGTCGTTTATAGCATTTTTTGGAAAGCAAAAAAATTACAGATGTTCAGAGGCATTTGAAACGTTAAATGCCGTAACAGCTTGTAAACGCGGTAACTCGCATTTAGCCACTTTTTGTTTACAGGTGATTTTAATGGAGATACATTTTTGACTATTTGCGAAAAAATAAAAAAACACTTGATGCTCCATTCCCTGTGAGTGTCGCGACACATGGGGGGTGGAGCCTGGCAGGAAATTCAAACAGTACAAAAAACATAACACATACAGGAAACTGTAATCTGTAAGATTACAGCGTTTAAGTGCATTTTTTAGCACTGATCGCTGTATAAATGACAATGGTCCCAAAATAGTGTCAAAAGTGTCTGATGTGTCCGCCATAATGTTGCAGTCACGATAAAAATTGCTGATCGCCATCATTACTAATAAAAAAAATATCCCCTATTTTGTAGACGCTATAACTTTTGCGCAAACCAATCAATATATGCTAAACACAAACGCGGCTAAACACAGCTAAATGCGGCATTTAAACTTGGCAAAACGCACATTTTAAAATGTTGGTTACTATCTGTCAAGTGAAATCGCCTTAGGCCTCGTACACACAATAGGATCGCCAGAGGACAGCGGTCTGAAGGATCGTTTTCATCAGTCCAAACCAATCGTGTGTAGGCCCCATAGGTTATTTAACCTTAGGTTAAAAATAATGAGAACTTGCTTTAAAATTTAACCTATGGACTGGTAACCGATAGGTCAAAACCGATCGTTAGTATGCAAAAGCATCGGTTAAAAACTCTCGCATGCTCAGAATCAACTCGACGCATGCTTGGAAGCATTGAACTTCGTTTTTTTTCAGCACGTCGTTGTGTTTTATGTCACCGCATTCTGACACGATCGTTTTTATAACTGATGTTGTGTACGCACGACGGACTATCAGTCAGCCTCATAGGTTAACCTAAGACAACGGTCCTTTATACCGTTGTCCTCTGGCTATCCTATCGTGTGTACGAGGCCTTAGAGAAAATATAAGAAAAATTTGTGCAGCCTGGAAGAATGCTTATTATATTTGTCCAGCAAATGTTTTATAAATAGAGCTCTTGGTGTCTATCAGCATGCTGAGTGTAAATAATAAAAAAATAAAATAACAGTGCTCCTAAGTCAGGAGGAATGTACACAGAGGGACTCTGTTCAGTTAAAAGGGTTGTAAAGGTTCTGCTTTTTTTTTTCTAAATAGGTTCCTTTAAGCTAGTGCATTGTTGGTTCGCTTACCTTTTCCTTCGATTTCCCTTCTAAATGTTTGTTTTTGTTTTCTTTGTCTGAATTTCTCACTTACTGTTCCTCCTCAGTAAGCTGTTCTGGCTGACTAACCCCCATGGATGATGGGGGCAAGTTTACTGAGGAGAAACAGGAAGTTAGAACTTCAGGCAAAGAAAAAAACATTTAGAAGGGAAATCGAAGGAAAAGGTAAGTGAACCAACAATGCACTAGCTTAACCCCCCTGGCGGTATTCCCGAGTCTGACTCGGGGTTAGATTTTCATGCTGCGATCGGTAACCCCGAGTCAGACTCGGGCTCGCCGAGCTGGATCCACAGGGAGTGTTTACTTACCTTGTCCCTGGATCCAGCGATGCCACCGCGCTGTGTGAGCGAGCGGGACCTCGCTCGATTCACACAGCGTCCTCCTGTGCCGCCGATCTCCGTTCCCTGCGACGTTACGACGCACGGGAGCGGAGAACGGCGCCAAATTCAAAAACGTAAACAAACACCTTACATACAGTATACTGTAATCTTATAGATTACAGTACTGCATGTAAAAAATACACACCCCCCTTGTCCCTAGTGGTCTGCCCAGTGTACTACATGTACTTTTATATAATAAAAACTTTTCTTTCTGCCTGGAAACTGTAGACTGTCCATAGCAACCAAAAGTGTCCCTTTATGTCAAAAATGCTTTTAGAGCAGCTAGAAAACAGCGATAAAAAATTATAATCACTTGCAGAATTGTGCGATAGCGATTTGTGGGGAAATTCGTCATAAAAAAATAAAAGTAATGACAGCGACAATTCTGCAACTGAGCAAATTTCAGTGATTTTGAGTTGATTACATTATTGAATAATTTTTATTATAATTATATTATTACTTGTTATAATTATTTATTATATTATAATTTATAATTTTGTTTTTTAAAAAAATTCATACCCGGGATGCCTACAAGACTCTTGTTTGGTCAGATTTAAGTGAGTTATTCCTAAAAATTACAGGCCTACAATATAAAACACCAAATTTCCTTGCAAATAATGGTACCGCTTTCAGCACCTTTTTTCTGAAAGAATCATACCGCCAGGGAGGTTAAAGGAACCTATTTAGAAAATAAAAAACAAACCTTTACAACCCCTTTAAGCTTTGACTATAAAACCTAGAAGCTGATTGGTTCCTATGCAGAACTGCAGCAAGATTTTGCACTCTCCAGTTTAGGTAAATCTCTCCCAACGTGTTTAATCAACACAAGGTCTTGTCTTTACCTTCTTCTTCTTCTTACATTACATTACTATTAGAGAAGAAATACTATTACAAGATGTAATGAAAGGATATAGGATTTGCACTTTTATGGAAATCACACAAAAAAGGGGAAACATGCCACTAGATAAATGGAGGTACACACAACTACAGCATTTTGCACAATCACTGCAACAACTGCTACGGGGAAAAGGACACATGAGGATCATAGAGAAACTTCTCGGCTCTCCCCTTACTAATCCTTGGGATTGTCTATTTCATGGTACAAGATAAACGGCCCATCAATATAAAAATACCTTAATCTAATTTCTTTTAAATGCGGCCAAAAGCTTGATCCCGAATCTCTGGAGGTCCCAGAAAGAGTCATAGAAGAAACTATTCACAAGAAGACTCGTTGGAGAGATTCTGGAATATATGGGGGAAATGGCGGGAGTTCAGGGAGTCGGGAACCTGGAGAAATTAATGAAGGTGTAGGGAATTGAGGATATGAGGGGGAGGGCTGTGGATTTTTTTTTCTCCATGGGAGGGTTTTTTGGGTAGGGGAATAATTGTTTAGAGCATAGATAAAGGAATATGATGTTTTTAACATGTGAATGTGTTTATTCTTGTCTATACAATAAAAAAGTGATTATTCAAATATCAACACAAGGTCAAGGTGTCAAGGGGGCCCTCAGAAGTCAGACATTTAGCAGCAGAGGTAGCCTTAGGCTAAGTTCATACTGGCATTAAAAGCAGGCATTTGAGAGGCCTGTTTCTGGAACGAATTATGCGCTCAAACCAAGGTTTTACTGTATTATATTTAAGAAAGAACATTCGAATTCTTGTATGACTGGTTCTCTTTTTAAGTCTTGTGAGTGAGTGAGTAAATAACTTATATAGCGCTACAAATGCGAACTGAATCACCTCAACATATTGCCAAAATTTTAAAATTGTAGATAGAGAAAAAGTGAAGAATTAAAATAATAAAAGAATTAGGTCATTTAAAATTTTCAGCAAGCAATAGAACTTTATAAATACAGCTAATCTAACATTATTTGAGTGCTTTAACTTTTTGTTGTTTTGTTTCTAGAATTATTTGTTACATTTTTACAATTATTTACTTAAAAATCTGTATTCCTAAAGCTTACAAAAGATAATATGTATGATACTCTACATGTAATAATATATCTATATATATATATAAAATACAGTTTGAACCACATCAAAGGGATCAAAGGTAATGACTTAATTGTTTTATCATGACTTGCCTGTTTTTCTTATGTCTGCAGTATTGTTTCAGAGTAGAGTAAATATTAACCTATCTAATTATGAACTTAATGAATGTAGCACATATTATGCAGATGTAATTTTTAATTATACATCCTTTATGCACTTGTTTAATTTTGTTGATGAAGAAATCACACCATAAGCTGATCTCTGAAAATATAAACAGTTTCACCTGTTTTACATGCGGTGTACAATTACTTCCCTACACGTAGCAAATATCTTATGTGCATTATGAGCCAGTAGGTGGAGCAGACAACATTGTTTACAGATTGTAAAAAAATGTTTTCGCCTAGTTACAAAAAAAACACTAGTATATAGTGGAAGAGTGTATTTTCTGTTAGAAAAATGAATTCTTAGTGCCACAGGTTTTAATAACTACCTACAAGAACAGTTGTGATCCTTTTTTTTTCATTTGCACTAACATCCAAATAATAAGTACCTCCAATACTCAGGTCTAGACCTCCCAGCATACAGGCACGCTCCGCTGCACAATCAGAAAAAAAATAGCGGCAAAACGCCAGCAGAATACTCTGGGAGTGTGAGTTTAAAAGTCAAGCGGTCGTTTTTCGGCATGAAATTTTTTTTTCCAACTTCATCATTAAAAACGATGTTGCCCACACACCATCGTTTTTGAAAAATGATGAACAAAGCGCGGTGACGTACAACACGTACGACGGCACTCTGAAGGGGAAGTTCTATTCGCCTTTGGGCTGCTTTTAGCTGATTCCTTGTTAGTAAAAGACGATTCGCGCTTTTCTGTCTGTTACAGCGTGATGAATGTGCTTACTCCATTATGAATGGTAGTTTTACCAGAACGAGCGCTCCCATTTTTTACAACACGAAAAACGACATTTTGGAAAACGACATGAAAAAATGTTCAACACACGATCATTTTAAATGTAATTTTTTTCATGCCGAAAAATGATCGTGTGTACGCGGCATTACAATTTCAGCCAGCTCTACAACACTGTGATTTTGTATTTGCATAGGAGAGTTAGGCCTCGTACACACGACCGAGTTTCTCGGCAAAAAACAGCAAGAAACTTGCTGTTTTTTTGGGGTTTTTTTGCCGAGCCAAAAAGAGAGCATGTTCTCTTTTTCCTCAACGGGAATGGAGAAAATTGGCACGTCGAGTTCCTCGACAGCCTAACAAGGAACTCGACGAGCAAAACAATGTGTTTCGCCTGTTGAGATCCTCGGTCGTGTGTACGAGGCCTTACTGTGAATCCCTGAAGTGGAACTAAACTGTATCTGAGCACCACAAACTGAAAACGCTATTTAATTCTTTTTTTATATTTACAATACTTGACGTGATTGTAGCCGTATTAGTGCAATTGTGACAGAAAATTGTGAATCAGTACTGCTTGGACCTTGAAGAAGGGGACATACCCCCGAAAAATTGTATGTTAGTGCAAATAAAAAAAGTATCACAGACAGTACTCAATTGTTTCTGTTTATATTTTTTTCAACAAACGTATTCATCCATCCATGTCTCCATGCTTTATTTTGCTGAGAAATCACTTTGAAAAAAAACTCCCCCTAGCATTTCTATCCACTGCAGTCTCGATTAAGGTCAGATGATTCATGTAGCATTTACTTCCTGGAATCCATCTGTACTTAGCTCAGGCATGCAGGCAGGAGGGTGTGCTTAGCTGAGAAAGCCCCTCCTGCCCTCCTGGAGACTCCTGGGATGTATGAAATATTCTTGGCCTAGGCCAGAAAACAAGTAAAGAAATGTTTAAAAAGTTTAAAACAAGTAAATATAAAATACCTTTCTATCTATTAATGTTGTTATAACATCAGAAGGTTTTTATTATCTTAATGTATTCTATGCATTACGATAAAAAAAAAACTTCCGTGCGCAGCAGCCCCCAGCCCCCTCTAATACTTACCTGAGCCCCATCTCTATCCAGCAAAGTTTCACAAGAGTTTTAGATGTCCTCCTCATTGGCTTAGACAGCAGCATGGTGCGATTGGCTCCCGCTGCTGTCAATCAAAGTCAGTAAGTCAATAAGGAGAGAGAGGGGGCAGGGCCAAGGTGCGGCTCCATGTCTGAATGAACACACAGAGCAGCGGCTCGGCTTGGGTGCCCCTATAGCAAGCTGCTTGCTGTGGGGGCACTCGGCAAGAGGGAGGAGCCAGGAGCACTGGCAAGGGACCCAAGAAGAGGAGCTGCTCTGTACAAAACCACTGCACAGAACAGGTAAGTATGACATGTTTGTTATTTTTAAACTAACAAAAAGGAGACTTTAGTATCAGTTTAAGGCTAGCAGCATAAGAATTAAAAATTGTTAACATTGATTGTGAGAGTTTAGTTCCGCTTTAACTTAGATACACATTTTAAGTCTCTAACTTTTAATAGGGGAGTGTATTGGGTGTAATATTGTTGTGGTATATTATACATGCAGGGTGTCACCCATCAGGTGACACACAAGAGGAATGGCCCCAGGCTTTGTAAGAAAACATAATGCTTTGCACGTTTATGTCAAAATTCTGTCCTTTGGCAGGAGTTCTTTTTTAATTCTCAGACCTGAAGTAAAGCGAAGGAAGATGGCATCTGGCCCGCAGGCTGTCTTCATTTACCCGAACAATGGAAGTTGTTAATTTGTACTGTACTGAATCACCATGGGATGTATAAAATGGGAATAGAGTGTCAGGTATATCATTCCCATGAAGTACATATTGACAGCGGCACATTAGCATAATTAATTATGAGCAAACCTTCACCAAACATATGCTGCTAAACAAGCAATACTGATGACACTAAAAGATGTATAAAAGCAAAATAAATAATTGTCCTTAAAGTGTACCCATCATGTCAAAATCCATCACAAACTTACATTACTAGCTTACAGGGGGCACCGCAATATCTAAACAGTCATTTTGTCAGTGCCAGAACATTTTAGTGCCAGATTGTTAGCTTTTGGAACCTGACAAGGTGAGCACATGTAGTTGAGAGTTAAGTTATGATTAGAGCTCTTGCACATGGGCTCCCTGAGCCTGTGAAATGCAAATTCCAGCATATTTCCCCTGGCTGGGAAGCCCAGGTACTGCGTACAGCCACCCATGAACATGAATGGCTGTGTTTGGCTTTACGTGTACATTTACGGGTAAACGGCAGCATGCATAGACACTTGTATAGCATATGGACATACTATATTATAAGAATAGAACATTATCTATAATTGAAATGCGCCTCTATGTGTGTATCAGTGTGTACCCAAGTAAAACTGCTAACATCTATTCATAAGTATGGCTAGCACCTGGACTTCCCAGACAGGGACAATTTGCCAGAATTTATGCTGCTCTGACTCAGGGCACCTATGTGCAAGAGCCCTTAGAGCAGTGGTTCTCAACCTGGGGGTCGGGACCCCCTCAGGGGTCAAATGACAATTTGCCAGGGGTCACCGAATCCTGGGCTGTTCAAGCCCGCAGCACTCTCAGCCTTTTCACAACTATCCAGCAGGGCTATCCCTGGAGCCTGTGGCAGCCCAGCTGGGCTGCTCTGGAGCCCTTGCCCGCCCATTCAGTTCACGGATTGGTTGTGGGGCAGAGACTAGCCTCTTGACCACTGGGCACTTAAACCCCCTTCCTGACCAGACCAATTTTCAGCTTTCGGTGCTCTCACAATTTGAATGACAATTACTCCGTCATACAACATTGTACCCATTTGAAATTTTTGTCCTTTTTTTCACACAAATAGAGCTTTCTTTTGGTGGTATTAGATCACCTCTGGGTTTTTTATTTTTTGCGCTATAAAAGAAAAACGACCGAAAATTCTGTAAAAAATAAATAAAATAACTTGTTTCTGTCATATTCGCAGGTTATTTCTCACACACAGCATATGCATACCACGAATGACACCCCAAAACACATTCTGCTATTCCTCCCGAGTATGGCGATACCCCATGTGTGCAACTTTTACACAGCGTGGCCACATACAGAGGCCCAACATGCAGGGAGCGCCATCAGGCGTTCTGGAGCACCCAGGCCAATTCTGACATTTCTCTCCTACATGGAAAAATCACAATTTATTTGCTAGAAAATTACATAGAACCCCAAAACATTATATATGCGGAGTATTGGGGTATTGCGGAGTATTTGGGTATTGCAGAGTATTGGGGTATTGGGGGTATTGCAGAGTATTGGGGTATTGCAGAGTATCGCGCAGGGTATTGGGGTATTGCAGAGTATTGCGCAGGGTATTGGGGTATTGCAGAGTATCGGGGTATTGCAGAGTATCGGGGTATTGCAGAGTATGGGGTATTGCAGAGTATGGGGTATTGCAGAGTATCGGGGTATTGCAGAGTATCGGGGTATTGCAGAGTATCGGGTATTGCAGAGTAACGGGGTATTGCAGAGTAACGGGGTATTGCAGAGTATCGGGGTATTGCAGAGTAACGGGGTATTGCAGAGTAACGGGGTATGGCAGAGTAACGGGGTATGGCAGAGTAACGGGGTATGGCAGAGTAACGGGGTATGGCAGAGTATGGGGTATGGCAGAGTATGGGGTATGGCAGAGTATGGGGTATGGCAGAGTATGGGGTATGGCAGAGTATGGGGTATGGCAGAGTATTGCGCAGGGAGGGATGGCAGAGTATGGGGTATGGCAGAGTATTGCGCAGGGAGGGATGGCAGAGTATGGGGTATGGCAGAGTATTGCGCAGGGAGGGATGGCAGAGTATGGGGTATGGCAGAGTATTGCGCAGGGAGGGATGGCAGAGTATGGGGTATGGCAGAGTATTGCGCAGGGAGGGATGGCAGAGTATGGGGTATGGCAGAGTATTGCGCAGGGAGGGATGGCAGAGTATGGGGTATGGCAGAGTATTGTGCAGGGAGGGATGGCAGAGTATGGGGTATGGCAGAGTATTGCGCAGGGAGGGATGGCAGAGTATGGGGTATGGCAGAGTATTGCGCAGGGAGGGATGGCAGAGTATGGTGTATGGCAGAGTATTGCGCAGGGAGGGATGGCAGAGTATTGATGGTACTGCAGAGTATTGCGCAGGGAGGGATGGCAGAGTATGGGGTATTGCAGAGTATTGATGGTACTGCAGAGTATTGCGCAGGGAGGGATGGCAGAGTATGGGGTATTGCAGAGTATTGATGGTACTGCAGAGTATTGCGCAGGGAGGGATGGCAGAGTATGGGGTATTGCAGAGTATTGATGGTACTGCAGAGTATTGCGCAGGGAGGGATGGCTGGATCTGTGACTGCAGTTGTCACAGATCCAGCCCACAGCAGCTGCTGACACCCCGCGCTCCCCCCCTCCTCTCCTCTCCTCTCCTCTCTGTACCGAACGGTACAGAGAGGAGAGGGAGGAACCGGCGTCATCAAATGACGCCGGTTTGTTTACAAGTGATCGCTCCGTCATTTGACGGAGCGATCACGTGGTAAACATCCGCGATTCGCGGCAATTTACCGTGATCCGTGATGCGCCGGGTCTTCTAGACCCGGCGAACACGGACACTTCCGCGAGCGCGCCCCAGGGGATGCGCAAACGCGGAAGTGCACGAGGACGTCCCAGGGACGTCCTGTCACAGTAACTCGACCGCGCTGTAGCAGTATTTTTGCTATAGCGCGGTCGGCAAGAGGCTAGAGGTCAGCTGACTGGTGAGAAATGTGAAGTGGGAGGGGCTGGAGGAGACCCTATCTCCTGATTTCGGCATAGGTGTCACTGCTGCGATACACCACAGAGCTAGAGACACAGTGAGTAACACTACCTGTGATTAGAGTTGCCATTTAAAGTCCCCGCTACAGTTCTCAGATCAGCAGATGATCTTGATCAAGAGCATCTAAGCTGGCTGATCAGAACTCCCCGCCAGCACCCCCCCCCCCCCCAAGGAGTAAGAGAAGGAATACAAATAGAGAATACATGGAAGGGAGAGGAAAAGAGGGGGAGGAACAAAGAAAAAAGGGAGAGAAAGAATAAGAGAAAGAACAGGAAAGATGACTAGAGAGAGGGATGGGGGGCAAGAAATTAAGATAGATGAGATAAAAGTGAAAGAAAGGAGAACATAGAGTGGAACATCCTAAAATGTACCAGAAGGGGTGTAAGGGACTTAGGGAGCCCTAAATGTCTGTGGGCTAGGGGCGCAAATTTCTACTGTTAGGGGTCCCCACAACTTGGGAAGTTTTATCAAGGGGTCACGGCACTAGAGAGGTTGAGAACCACTGCCTTAGAGAGTAGCTTTAAGCTGAACTTCACCCAAAAGGGCAAGTTTTTATTTTCCACCTCCACCCCCCTCCTCTATCACTTTTGGACACTTTAAAACAAATTTGGGGGGTGGAGCGGGTACCTGGTTTTGATAGGTATCCACTCCCACTTCCGTTCAAATTGCCTAGTTCACCCCCCCTTTGCCCGCAGCCTTCATGGACATGTTACAGGTCACAGAAGGCTACAAGACCATTTACAAAGTTTAGCACGGCTCGTGCATGCAAAGTAGGAAGCCAGCTGTGAACCCACAAAGAGTCACAGCCAGCTTCCCACACTAGACTCCGCCCACACGAGGCACCGCAGGGGACCTGAAGACCGGTGAAGAACTGATTTAGATGAGGACAGCGCTGAATTTGTGGGCAGTTAAATCTCCATTTCTTTTTAAAGTACAGTATTTGGAATTGTTGACTTAAAATATATATTTTTTTGGCTGGACTGAAGATCCTCTTTAAGAGTTCAGCTTTGACTAGGTTATTTTTTCAGGTTAGGTTAAGAGTTTAACACGACGATGTACATCGACACAATGGCATGGGCAGGCAAATGGGCGTACCTGTACGTCCCTTTAAATTTGCCGCCCAGCGGGTGCCCGCCACATGCCTCATGAGTGCGCCCGCGGGTCCCGGGAACTTTGTATGTGGGTAAACGCTGTTCTGCCTAGTGACATGTCAGGAACAGTGATCAGTGACGTGTTACTGGTAGCTCCTCCCTCTAACAGTTATGCCCTGTACACAGTATCGGAATTTCCAATAGGATAAAATCCGATAGAATTTTCCGTCTGAATTTCGTTCAAGCTGTCTTGCATACACACTGTCAGACCAAATTCCAACCATCCAAAACGCGGTGACGTAAAACACTATGACGAGCCGAGAAAAATAAAATTCAACTTGATTCTGACCATGCATGTTTTTTTCTCTGTCAGACGATCGTAATTTCCGAAAAATAAAATGTTCTATTTCTAAACTAAAACGGAAAAAAGTCTGATGGGGCCCACACACGGTCTGAATATCCGATGAAAAAATTCCGTCTCGGCACTAGAATCACTCCCTAGGACAAACTTAACCCCTTCAGCACCACCTAGTGGTTAACCCCTTCACTGCCAGTGTCATTTTCACAATGGTCCCAAAAATGTGTCAAAAGTTTCCCATGTGTGCGCCATAAAGTCGCAGTCACGATAAAAATCGCAGATTGCCGATATTACTAGTAAAAAAAATTATAATAATAAAAATGCCTAAACTATCCCTTATTTTGTAGACGCTAAAACTTTTGCGCAAACCAATCAATATACGCTTATTGCGATTTTTTTACCCAAAATATGTAGAAGAATACATATCGGCCTAAACTGAGAAAAAATGCTCTTTTTAAAAAATAAATAAAATTGGGGATATTTATTATACCAAAAAGTACAAAATATTGCTTTTTTTCTTAATTGTCGCTCTATCTTTGTTTATAGCGCAAAATTTGTGGGGAAATAAGGATGTAAATTTTGTTTGGGAGCCAGGTCGCACGACCGTGCAATTGTCAGTTAAAGCGACGCAGTGCAGACTCGCAAAAAGTGCTCTGGTCTTTGGCCAGCCAAATGGTCTGGGGCTTAAGTGGTTAAATGTCAAGTTGGGGGGTTCATTTTTAAACCAGGGTAGGGTAAGAACCTCTTTCTGTGAGCCAGGATTGTCAATGCTCCACCCCCAGCCATAGACTCACAGAAAAAATGCTGCAGAGAGGGACGCCATGTCTTTACATGGCACTGCTTTTTGCAGCATTTAGTTTCCACTCATCCCTGGAGGAAGAAAAGGGAAAGGAGGACATCATCAAACTGAACCCAACATCACTGGAAAAAGGTATATATATATTTATATAGCAGTGCAGGGCTGGCTCTAAGGGAGAGTAGCAACAAACAAGAAAGAAAGCACTGGAGCTCTGAGTTGAGCTTTCAGTGTTAGTTTAAGGATTAGAAGCAGTTGTAAAGGCTCCGTTTTTTTTTAAACCTCCTCCTCTGGGGTCCCCTGCCAGCGCTCTAAGCACCTCCTCTTCTCTGCCAATATGAAGCTGTTGGTAGTGCACCTGTGGGCTTGCTCCCAAGCCGGGCAGTGTGCATCCATTGACACACAGCGTGGCTCGGCCCCACCTCCAGTTCCTTCCTCAGGAATTTATTGACAGCAGCAGGAGCTAATGGCTCCAGCTGCCTCAACAAAGCCTGCAAGAGTGGGGAGAAAGTACAGAGCTGCCACAGATGGGCACAGCACTGGAACGAGTAAGGCAGCGATACTGTTACTGGGATATTTTTTACCTCAATGCAGAGAGGTAAAAAAATTAAGGTAACAAATATGTAGCCTTTAGAGCCACTTTAAGGTAGCATATGATTAAGGAGTTCAATTAACCAGCAGCAGTTTGGAGCTTGAAGTCTGCAGAGCACAATAAACATGAATGGGTGGAGTAGCAGAAAAAAGCTTGTCGGGATGGGGCGCTTTAAAAAAAAAAAATCTTATTTATTTTACTTTATTTTTTTATGTTGACACTGTACTTTATTTTGACACTGTTTAAAAAAAAAATGTCACTTTTATTCCTATTACAAGGAATGTAAACAACCCTTGTAATAGAAAAAAGCATTAAAGGTCCTCTTAAATATTAGATCTGGGGTCAAAAAGACCTCAGCTCTCATGCCGCGTACACACCATCACTTTATGTGATGAAAAAAAATGACGTTTTTAAAAACGTCACTTTAATTGACTGTGTGTGGGGGAAAACGTCGTTTTATGTCTTGTAAAAAACGACCAAAAAAAATTGAAGCATGCTTCAATTTTATGTGTCGTTTTTCAAAAGTGCACTTTTTACTTCACAGAAATTGACCGTGTGTAGCAGAAAACGTTGTTTTCTAAGACGTTTTTTTCATCCACGCATGCCCAGAAGCTACTTATGAAGCAAGCTTCAATGGTAAAACGTGGTGGAACGTAACCTCACTTTGCAAGATCATTGTGAGAAAACGATGGTGTGTAGGCAACTTCGTCTTTGAAAATTGAAGTTTCAAAAACGTCATTTTTTACTTCACAGAAAGTGTCGTTTTTTTTCATCACATAAAGTGATGGTGTGTACCCGGCATCATATTTAGACTAAATGCAATAAAAAAAAATCCCTTTAAGAGCATTGGGCGAAAGTGACGATTTGATGTCGCTTCAGCCCTGCAATGATATGGAGACGGGTGGGGGCCATCTTCCCAGGCAGGGACAGGACTGGATCATTTCCGCCGCTGACGATGGCTCCGGTAAGTGGCGGGTGGGGTGCCTCTCCCGCCGCCGATAAACGTGATCTTGCAGCGTATCCGCAGTAGAGACCACTTTTATCTGAAAGAGGACTGCCCGCTGAAGAAGAGGATACAGGGGTTATGGCAGCTAGCTGCTACCATAACAACAGTATTCCTCTTCAAAGTAGCAATGTATTCCTGGGGCGGGCGATCCGTAACTGGATAACTTCCAGTGTTTATGACTACTTTAGTCAACCATATTTTACCTGGAAATATTCCTCTGCTGATTTTTTACAGGAAAGCAGTAAAGCTGATCATACACAAATAAAAGTTTCTGTGAATTCTCCATTTTAGCCTAGGTTCACACTGCTGCGAATTCAAAATCGCAGTAAAATGCGTGATTTTACCGCGATTTCGCAGCTGCGATTTTGCCGCGATTTTGCCGCGATTTCGGACGCAATTTAATGTAAATCGCGGCCCGAAATCGCAAAAAGTAGTACAGGAACTACTTTTTGAAATCGCAGATGCGGCGTCGCACTGATTAGGACAGTGCCATTGCCGACAATTGCCGCCGATTTGAGATGCGATTTGACATGTCAAATCGCATCTCAAATCGTTCCAAATCGTGTGAACCAGGGCTGAAGAGGATTTGTTCCGTTTTACAACCATACATGGGGTCAAACTGGCGATCATTTTTGACTGCAGTGGCGAGAAAATTCTAAGGAGCGAGATGGAAACTTTTTCTCGAACGAACAAATTTCGAACAGCGAATGTGGTTTTCAATTGGGAAAATCCATTCGTTCCAAAATTAAATGTTAAAAGCAAATGAAATTTTAAGTACTTTTGAATGACAGTTATCATGTCATCAAATGTACTGAATTTTCGAAGCCATTATGTGCATGAACTTTGTTCGAAAATCTACTACTGTATGAGCAGATTTTAAATGCTCAGACCCTTAAAAACTTACATTTACTGTGTTGAGATCAGTTAAGAGATTACTTCTGATTGTTTGCTTTTTACACATTATTATTGCTCTTTAGACTGAATAAGTGTGACCAGCACCTGTCACAGTTATGGCCCTACTTTATTTGCATGGTTAAGCACTTTGCCTATCTAGTCCTGGTGACTGAAATCTGAGGCTATCAAACCTAAAAGAGGAAATTAAAAGAAGAAGTGTAGAATTTAGCCTCCACTCTCTGAGGATTAGATGTAAATAATGCTTAGTAGAATTCCCCTTAATAATAAAATCCCGGTAAAGACAAAACACGACAACAAGCCGATGGAAATTAGTCGCGGCTGTCTAGCAATTCTGTTTTCTTTTTCGCTTTCGGATGAAAGTGCTGACATGGACGATTGTATTTCCGCGGTGTTACTGAGCAGTCATGCTATCAGCCCTCACACATAGAAAACTACCTAATTGAAGTGGAAGTTGTGTTTTTGTGATATCTTTTCAAGTCGTCATGTCCTATTCAGCTAGCTCTTTTGTCTCTGTCAGTGTGCGGCTCCCTGAGGCTTCCCTGAGCTGTCAGGGATTTCTACTGTATACTAACCTGCTCTGTACTGAGGAGGTAATGCATCTTCCTGGCTTCATGGTTCTTCCTGCGTTCTTCCTTTTCCAGATCTCTCTTCATTTTTTCCTTCTCTCTCATGGAAGCGTATTCCTCTAGCTCCTTCCTGCAGAAAAGCAAAATAGCTACCGATCAGCATATAGAGCAATGTATAGATACACCATTATCACCAAAGTATGCGGGCATCCCTCCAAATTATTGGGTTCAGGTATTCCAGTGAAGGGTACTAGGAAAGACCCATTATAGCAAAAAATATGGTATTCTGGTAACTGTACTGGGATAATACCTGTGATAATAAAAATAAAACAATTGGAAGGGTTCCCCTCTTACCTGTGATAATAGTATTCAGAATGGGAATTGCCATTTTTATTTTTTAGCACCTTGCTGCCATAGCAAGTCAGCATTATGATGCATTCATCAAATCTTGAGCTGGCCTTACACCTTTAGAATTTTGTTAGGGAATTGTTATTTTTCTGAAAACTGTAAATATTCAGAGAATGGTGCGCCAATTCAACCTGTGCATGAATCCAAGACATTTTTGATCAGTTTAAACACATAATATATTCAAAACCTGCCCCTGCTGATGCCTCGGCAGCATAAAAAATTATACGTGACTTCTTCAAGCCATTCCCTTGACAAAGCCATGTGACCAGTGACACAACGTGTCGGTGGGAGCCGGTGACGTCACTTCCGGTGTCTCTCCATTGGAGCAGGTTCCAGCACACTTGATGAGAACGACAGAGGACCCAGGATACAGCAGTGTTTCTTTTCAGGAATTTTAAAGATCAATAAACCAGAGGCGTAATTTGACCTGTGGGGTCTTTTCCTAAGGTGAGCGAGCAATTCACCTAGAGGTGGCAGTGGTGTTTTTGAGTCACATGGAGTCACTCCTCAATTTCAGTCTAGCATAGGCAACTTGTGATGTGAACTTGGGCAAGGCAGTTCACAAGACACGCAATAAACATTACCCACCACACTTCCCAGTTAGCCAGAAACAAAAAAAAGTCCAAACTGTTTCAACAATTAGATTTCAAAAAGACAAAAGTTTATGTTGCATACATTTACGAAAAGCCATACTGATGCGCCAAGGAACCTTGGCAAAGTGGGGTCCCTAACTTCAGTCTAAAAGAGCTTCCATCTTGGGATGTACAGTATATAGAAATTTATAAATTGAGAGCAGGTCTGCCTTGGAAGTGGCAAATTCCTCTTAAAAGATGCAGGGACACATCAGAAACCCAGATTTGATTAACGGCAATTAAAGACTTTAGGGTGGAACTCCGCTTTAAGGTTTTAAGGCTCACGTTTGGTAACTCGAACCTTCAGCTCCCTACAAGAATTTTCTATAGGATTAGGGTCTGGAGACTGGCTAGGCCACTCCAGGACCTTAATGTACTTCTTCTTGAGCCTCTCCTTTATTGCCTTAGCCATGTGTTTTGCGTCATTGTCATGCTGGAATACCCATCCATGACCCATTTTCAATGCCCTGACCTAGGGAAGGAGGTTATCACCCAAGATTTGATGATACATGGCCCCATCCATCGTCCCTTTGATGAGGTAAAGCTGTCCTGTCCCCTTAAGCAGAAAACATCCCCAAAGCATAATGTTTCCACCTCCATGTTTGATGGTGGGGGTGGTGTTCTTGGGGTCATAGGCAGCATTCCTCCTCCTGCAAACACGGCGAGTTGAGTTGATGCCAAAGAGCTTGATTTTGGTCTCATCTGACCACAAGATTTTCACCCAGTTCTCCTCTGAATCATTCAGATGTTAATTAGCAAACATTTTGTAGCAGGGGGACTTTGCAGGTGCTGCAGGATTTCAGCCCTTCACGGCATAGTGTGTTACGAATTGTTTTCTTGGTGACTATAGTGCCAGCTGCCTTGAGATCATTGACAAGATTCTCCCATGTAGTTCTGGGCTGATTCCTTGCATGGAGCCCCAGACCGAGGTAACATTGACAGTTATTTTGTGTTTCTTTCATTTGCGAATAATCCCACCAACTGCTGTCACTAGACCATCACCAAGCTGTCTAGTAGCCCATCCCAGCCTTGTGTACGTCGAAAATCTTGTCCCTGACCTCACTGGACAGCTTTTTATTCTTGGCCATGGCGGAGAGATTGCAATCTGATTGATTGATTGATTTCTGTGGCCAGGTACCTTTTGTACAGGTAACAAGCTGAGATCACGTGCGCGGGTGACCCCACCCCCTCTGACGCAACAGGGGTTTCTGGCAGTTTCCCCCTAGCGTCACGGGTGACCCCGCCCCCTCTGATGCAACAGGGGTTTCCCCCAAAGCATCATCCCCATGTTGAGGGCATGTGGCCTGGTACGGTTCAAGAGGGGGGGCGCTCTCGCCCCCCCTCTTTTCCTGCGGGGTCCTAAAGGGTCTGGAATGGATTTTGAGGGGGATCCCAATGCCATTTTTGTTTTATTTGGCGCAGGCTTCCCCTTAATATCTATACCAAACCTGAAGGGTCTGGTTTGGAATTTGGGGGGACCCCCACGCAATTTTTTTTATTTTGTTCGGGGTTCCCCTTAATATTCATACCAGACCCAAAGGGCCTGGTAATGGACTGGGGGGGAACCCATGCCGTTTTTTTTCGATGACTTTTATCTGTATTGCCGGGACCTGACAATTCATTATAGTGTTAAATGTCTTTTTTTCCTTTAGAAATGTCATTTTGTCTAGGGACTGTTCTAAACACGGGGAAAATGCGCCACTTTACAGGCATACTATAGACACCCCCAAGGTACGAAATTTAAAGGAATATTTCACTTTTGTTGTTTCACTTTAAGCATTATTAAAATCACTGCTCCCGAAAAAACAGACGTTTTTTAAACTTTTTTTTGCATTAATACATGTCCCTGGGGCAGAACCCAGGTCCCCAAACACTTTTTATGACAATAACTTGCATATTAACCTTTAAAATTAGCACTTTTGATTTCTCCCATAGACTACTTTGAATTTGCCGCGAACACCCCAAATTGTTCGCTTTTCGGCAAACAGGTGAACACCCGATGTTCGAGTCAAAGTTACGTCTCGACTCGAACATCGGGCTCATCCCTAATTATAGACCGATCATTTCTTTGTCAGTGGGAAAATCTACAAAATCAGCAGGGGATCAAATATTTTTTTCCCCTTAACTGTATGTGCTGCTGTGAATTCACATGCATTGAAAAATGTATGCAACAAAAACCCTGTTTCATGACATAACCCCTGTTTCAACTTGATTTAGTGACAGAAAAAAAATATTGCAAATCCTTTAAAATCCTTAATGTTGCAAATCCTCCGCCGTCTGACAAGTCACACTCCTCTCTGTTCAATGACTTAAGTCGCTCCGACCTAGAAAAATGTTCTTGTACGACTTTGGGGGCGACTTGCATTGACTTCAATACAGAAATCATTTTGCAAGTCGCCTCTAAAGTAGTCTTGAGATCGCCTTGCCAAGTCGCCCCCAAAGTCGTGCCGCCCCTGTGTGAACCGGGTCTTACAGTGAATCTAATTAGGTTCAGATCATATGCTCCAAAACATATAAGCAGAAAATCATTCGTTAAATTTTCATTTGTGTCAGGTTTACTTTAAAAGGAACCTGGCAGAATACAATCATCAGATATGAGAACGCTGATTTGTTTTTGAAGGTGCAAGTCCCGAGCCTGTCATCCTTGCCCAAACCAAAATGGTGCATGTTAGGTGACCACACACCTGATATTCTTGTTACATAGTCTGGTTGAAAAACGACACAAGTCCGTTTAGTGTAACCATTAAAGTAAGAAAAGCACCAAGCAGATAAGGAAGGATGAACTTTTGAAAAACAGATCAACGGCACCTCCAGCATTTCTTTCCTTACAAGTTACTTTGAGGTCCGACTAATGTTGTGGGCCCCCATTATTGTCTGTTACCATGACAGTCCTAGCAGGCTAGTCCATCATTTGGAGTAACACAAACTCTCTGGTTGACAAGCTGTAGGAGCTGCCTAGTAAAACAATAGGATTTATGCAGCATAGTAAAAAATAACAATAGTAATGCTAATAAACTGTGGTAGTTAGAAGCTGCTTGATTTCTAGAACAGGAAGCCAGCCAATGAGAATTCACAGAGAACACAAAACTTGCTATGGGGCAGAATGTGCGGATGAGCTTGGGTCAATTAACATCCCTCAGATTTGTTCCTCAGAAACAGCTAGTCTAATTAACCTTTGCTTGAATCACTGGAACTTCGCCCACTGATGCGTATAGATTTAATTAAGTGTTAATACCCGATGGCCAGGTCTTTACCATGAGTTACGCACTGCGGGTGTACAGTAGTCACTCGCCCTCTGCCGAGAAGAGATTCTGTTGAATTATTTGCCCTTCAGTGAGATTAGTTATATTATGCTTTGCAAATCGTGTGTTAAATGTTGTCACCTCCTGTGATCTCCTGCTCTGTGATTCACCATTAAACAGATCTATGATGGAAGTATTGGAGATAAACAAAAGCACATGAAGGAGATTATCTACATTTAGGTCTAGATCACACTAGTGTGATTTCAGATGCAATTTCAATTGCACAGAATCGCATGACAATGGAAATCACAGGTGCCCACTCACATTAATGCAAAGCAACTGCGATGCAACTTTGGGGAAGGTACCTGTGCTACTTTAGTGCGACTCTGCACAATTTGTGCTCCACAGACTTGAATGGAGATGCATATGCATATGGTATATTTTTGCCCACAATTTATATGGGTTGCTAAGGAGCTGGCTCCTGCCGGCATCCTAACAACCAGTGATTCATCAGTCAGCCAGAGGATTCCCAGCTGACAGCAGAATGTAAAGCCGGTTAGTAAAATAAAAAATAATGCATTCCGGGTCTGGTATGGATTTTAAGGAGGACACCACTCTAAAAGAAAAAAGAATGTTGTGGAGTCCCTTCAAAATCCATACCAGGCATGCAGCCTGCCTTGCCCTTCCCATGTGGATCCCTGAAGACCTCAGTATCTAATGAAACATGTAGGGTTGTGGCCTAATGCAGTGACATCATCACATGCACTTTGGAGTCCCGATACATGCTGGATAGATGTCAGTCGTGATTTATGCAAATCGCTTTGAACTTCTGTACATGTGAGAGCATTCACAATTTCTAATAAAGATTGTGTAATGGTTTTACACTAGGTGTGGGCACATTTTGTTCTGTTTCCATGTACTGAATACACATCCAGAAAGGGATTATATCTTACACAGATGCAAAGCCGAGACAGTGGGAATTTATATGCATGCTGATCATTATGGACATGCTGACCATTCACATATTGAGGGTCATAGGGCCAAATCCTCAAAAGGGATACGCAGGCGGAACTGCTTTTCAGCCTGCGTATCCCTGTGCCTATCTTTGGAACTGATCCTCAGAAGCAGTTTTCCAAAGATAGGCAGAAGATCTGACATCTGTAAGACACTTACACTGTCAGATCTTAGGATGCAGTACCGCATCCGCCGCTGGGGGCATTTCGCATTGAAATGCCGCTTTGCGTATGCAAATGAGGACTTACGGAGATCCACAAAGCTTTTCAGCTTTGTTTTTTCTGCGTAAGTTTACGTTTGCATATGTAAAATTAGGGCTGCTTTTACAAGGTGTAAACTGTTTACACCTTGTAAAAACAGACCTTTTTTTCGATCGCCGCGATTTTTTTTAAATTTTGAATTTTATTTTTCGGCGAGGTAACTTTTTTTTTACCCGACGCAACTTTATTGTCCCGTCGCAATCCACAAAGCCAGGCGTAACGTAATTTCGCGCGCTGCCTGTCGGGAAAATGACGTCACTAGAATGCGCAGTACGGCCGGCGCGGGAGCGCGCCTCATTTAAATTGTCATCGCCCCCTGGATAACAGGACCGCCTTGCGCCGGGAGAACTTAGGTTACACTGTGTGAAATTTCTAGGTAAGTGCTTTGTGGATCGGGCACTTAGGTAGAAATTTCCCGCCAGTGTAACTTAAATGGGAAAAATTAAGTTAGGCTACGATTTTGAGGATTTGGCCCAATATATATAACATACATAAACATATACAACAGTCTGATAGCATAACTATCAATGTCAAATAGTAAAGCTTCATATACATGGGACGTTTTTACAACCTCTCCTTAACGATTTAACTTGACAGATAGTAACCCACGTTAAAAACGTCAGTTTTGCTGCATTTACATGCTGCGTTTAGCGGCGTTTGTGTTTAGAAGCGATTCAAATATATAAACACAGCCCTCAAAGTTTGCATTTGCCTGCTCGCATTTGGCGAGTGAATTTATGAGCAGTGCGAGTATGGACAGGGCTGTGCTGCATAAGGTATGTATCCAGTTCCCCTCCCGCCGCGCACACACTTGCAGTGTGGCCAGTTCAATATGTATTCCATAGCAAGCCCCGCACAGGCTCACAGTGCGAGCTTTGCAAAGTGGTGTCCCAGCCAGGGCGGCCCCACTCCGCCTTCCACACATTGTCGCTAGGGAACGCCCCTCCCCACCTCCCACACATCCTCGCACTGCACAGGCTAGCAGCAAAGCAGAGCTTTAAAAGGAAGTATACCAGCCAGCGCCACCCCTCTCCACCTTCCACACATCTCTGTGCACAGGCTAGCTGCATAATTGTGAAAAGCAATGTAAGAGTCGGCACCGCTTGGGACCGCCCCTCTCCACCTCTGCTTGGGACCGCCCCTCTCCACCTCCCACATGCTAACAGCTTTGCACAGTGTACCAGCCGCCTGGGACCACCCCTCTCCACCTCCCACTTATCCAAGGAGTGCACCAATGCCTAACCTCAGTGGCTGCAGGACAATAGTATGTGAGAATGTGACAGTCTGTTGTGATGTTCTGGAGGCATTTGGGTACTGAACAAGACGTTTGCTGGGAGAAAGGGGGAAATGAGAGAACATATGTGCTGGATTGGGGGGCAGGTTAATTGGAGGCATAGGTCTGAATAATCCCCCCCAATCCATTATACATATGCCCCCAATTCTGCCCCCCCCCCAATCTATCATACCTATGACTCCAATT